>NC_133769.1:253121186-253171924 GCF_003597395.2 Chelonoidis abingdonii
CTTGATAGAGATCTTGTAGGTGTTTATCTCTGTCTGAGGGATTGGTGCAAATACAGTTGTATCTTAGAGCTTGGCTGTAGACAATGGCTTGGTATATCTGGACCTACTAGAGGATTCTGGGAGCAGGATTCTCTCAGCGTTAGATAAATGGAGTGAAATACAATGGGAGGTGCTGAAATTGCACTGAAATGGTTAAGCGTGGCTCGATTGGCATGTGTGTTTCAACATCAAACTTTGGAATATCAGCAGGGAAACCAGCCCACAAAGTAAAGAACATGTAAGATCATGCGATGAGTGGGCTTGGTAACATGGCAGACATGGGTCAGAATGACCCTTTTTGGATAACCTCACACTAAGAACTTGACTAATTTATGGGAGGGTAAACTATGGATGAGCTTTGATTAGTGTTTGCTTTGCAATCCCTTCCAAATTATGAAGAAAACCAGTAATAAATGCCTATGAGGCATATTTCTGGAATGTCATTCCTTTGAGAACAAAAAGGTATATAAGTGCTAAGCAAAGTAAATGAGTCAGTTTGGATCAGTCCCCCAATTCGTATCTGAAGAAGTTCTAGCCTGTGAGACAGAAGTTGTCGGGGAAACGGAGACCTGGCCTTGTTTAATTTTTTAAAAGCTAGTATCCCATAATACAAACCTACTGAGAATAGAATTTGGAAATGGCTGAGTTTGAAAAGGACTGATTGTGTTGTGATCTACATGTTGTAATATACTGTAGGCCGTATGGGCCTCATATAAATGCTTCAGCTGCCAGGACGCAGCTCATGTACTCATATCAACCATACAGCAGGATTTAAGGTTATGAGCAGTCAAGAATTATCTGTGCAAACAAACTTTGTCATGTCTGTAAGAGGAAATGGAATGTCTTGGATTATGGTGGCCTGCCCAGAACTGCTCTTCTGGAATTATGGATGAAAGGCTTGGTAAACAGACAAAGAGCTAATGGCGCAACAGACTAGTCTATAAAAAAGGTTGTTACTATAGCTGAAGTTGGAGTCGGACACTGACCCAGAATCTCTCCACACCTTGTGATCGGACTGAATTTCGACTGGCCATCGGGATTTCCTTTGGATCTTCAGATTCTGGTGTGGTGTGAAAGGAGTGTGATTGTGGAGTAAGGTTTATACTGTAATCAACAAAAATATTTAGAGTATTATATACCAACACTGTGTCCGGTATCTGCTTGCTCGCCCACCCGGTAGGGAGGCCTCTATCAGAGCCTAACATTTGATGGAGAATTGCGAGTGGGGGAGAGATATAAAGAGTGCCAGATTATGAGATGGGGCTCTCACAGTGTTGGGGGAGTCTAAAGGGTGTCTCTTTATTTGTGAGATTAAAAGTATGCATGGGGAGGTACTGCATGGAGTTTTGGAAACGTGCTACATTAAGTAGTTGAGTGAGTGAGTGTGTGGAGAAATGCTGTGTGAGGTTATTCAGATAATGGTTTAAAAAGAGTAAAGGGGTAGAGGAGGCATCCTAATGGATTAAAGTTAAAGCTCTTTCTATATTAGAGAAGGAGATTATTGCATTTGGGACCTGCCCTTGGATGGAGGGTGCACTGGAACCTGATGTGATAATTGATACATTAGAAAACATGTTTGACAAGTATGTACAGCTATAGAAACCTAATGCCAGGAAGAAGCAGGCAGCTGTGATATGGTGATTGCGGCGGGCTATGAAAAAGGTAATTGAATACAAGGGGGAGGCATGTGCAGAGCTACAGACCCTGCAAGAAAGTCTTAAAATTTGCCAGGAAAGTTTAGAGAAGGAAATATGGCAACCAGAAGTAATGCAGACTCAGTTGGAACAGCTGAGAAAACAAAATGGAGAATTGGAAAAGAGAAGGATGGAATGGGGACACAAGCAAGGCTCTGCGGCATCAGAGCTGGGAATGGAATACTGGGGAACAGACTCTGCCAGTGTGTGAATATTTGTGCTTAGAAATAACCCCAGTAAACTTTTCATTGCTTGCACTTCGGATTTCTGGTCTTCTGCTCTCTGTCTGTGTGACAAGAACCAGGGGAGAGGGAGAAGGAAAGGAGGCACTTAAGTCCACTTGTAAGAGGTTTAGGGTAAAAGCAGCATTATGGGAGACTGCCAGTAATTTTTAAGTTTGGTGCTATTCCAGTAAAGGCACCTGGAGGATTGTAAATTAGAGTTAGGCGTGGTTAAAGATAACTTGGCACAACAGGGTTTGGAGTCAGAAGCAAAGTTAATAGACCGCCTTAAGAGACAGAAGCTGCGACTTGGTCTGAGTGAAGGAAAAAAAATGTTTTGAAGTGAAAAAGGAAGACTGAAGTTGCTCAGAAATAATTAAGGTAAAACAAATTGGAATTTGGCCTAGAGTATGGGAAGATTTGTTAAAACTTGTATAAAATGAGTGGCAGACAGCAATAGAACATCTAGTGCATGGCTGTTGTTACATCAGAGAATTGTAGGGCCATGGAATAGGATACAAATGGACTATATTGATAAGTTGTTGAAAACTTCCAGAGGAAACCAGTATTTTCTGGTGGTGGTGGATTCTTTTGCCAGATGGGTGGAGGCGATTCCTACCCAGAACCATACTGCAGAGGCAACCGCTAAGAAACTATGGGATGTTGTTTTTAGCAGGTATGGAACTTTGAGTGTAAATGATTCGGATAATGGACCGCATTTTGTGGGGGAAGTAGTGAAAAGTGTATTGAAAGTTTTAGGAATAAAGCAGCAGTTACACATTCTTCACTATCCTCAATCATCAGGATCAGTAAAGAGAATGAATCAAATGAAAGCACTATGAAAGGTGTTACAGGAGACTTCTAAAGATTGAGATGAGAAATTACCATTGGTGTTTGCGGCAATTCGAAGTAGTGATCGGTTAGGTACAGGGTACCAGCCGTACCAAATTCTCTTTGGAAGGGCTATGAGACTGTGGAGGCCTTACTGCGTTCAGGAGAAGAAGAAGAGGAAGTATTGGTTCACCAACGGGTTAAAGAGTTACTGACCTGAATTTAAGAAAATGGAATTTAGATTAACAGATGCAAGCGAAATATGCAAGAGAGAAAGCAAGAGAATATGTGGACTCACAAGCCACTCAAGATATGAAATTGTGGAACATAGGACATAAGGTGATTTATCTGAGGGTACGTCTACACTACGGGATTATTCCGATTTTACACAAACCGGTTTTGTAAAACAGATTGTATAAAGTCGAGTGCACGCGGCCACACTAAGCACATTAATTCGGCGATGTGCATCCATGGTCCGAGGTTAGCGTCGATTTCTGGAGCGTTGCACTGTGGGTAGCTATTCCATAGCTATCCCATAGTTCCCGCAGTCTCCCCTGCCCCTTGGAATTCTGGGTTGAGATCCCAGTGCCTGATGGGGCAAAAATCTTGTCACCGGTGGTCTGGGTATGTTGTCGTATTCCTTCCTCGGGAAAGAGAAGACAACATTTTTGGCCTTTTCCTGGATTGCCTGGGCAGACGCCATAGTATGGACTGGACCTTTTGCCTTGTCACTGTCACCGTATGTGTACTGGATGCACTGAAGAGTGATACTTGCAGTGCTAACAGAGTTATTTCCTTTTGCTGATAGCAGAGCGGTGATAAGTCGTTCTGTACTGTCTCTGGCATGTAAATTGGCAATGAGATCATTATTGTTGATCTGTTACGTCTGTGCTGTCATGGGTGCCCCTGGTGAGGTCGGCCGAGTGGGCAAGACAAATATGGGAATGACTCCCGAGTCAATCCCTCCTATGGTATCTCAAGTGAGTCAGTCCTGCCTGAATATTGGGGAGCCAGCCGCGTCCATGTCATCTGCAGAATGATGGTGCTGCCTTCCAGGGTGCCCTTGACACCCACCATTGTTCCTCTTCCCTACTTCTGGTTACTGTGACGTGTCCCCCCCCATTGTTGTGTGAAGAAGTATAAAGAATGAGGTAGAACACTGATTGTTAGTGAGATAAATGAGGGGGAGGGCAGCCTCCAGCTGCGTATCACAGTCCAGCAGGACTTAACGTTGGGGAGGAGCCACATCCCGCTCTTGACTAGTCCAGGGAGTCGAATTTTTTTCTTAACATGAAGTGGAGGGGCTGATGGAGCTCAGCCCCAGTTGCTATTTGTGGATGGTTACAGCCGTTGGCATTACCGATGAGAGGAGTATTCATATTTTTACTATGGCGCCTACCGGGCTCACTGAGGACGTCCAGGGCACTACGGGCTCATGATGGGACGGGCTTCAGTCCTACTGCACTGTACCATCTGCCACCCGGGGAGGGAGAGAGAGAGGATGCACTATTCATTAGCCCCAGCACCGGTCTACCAGCAGCATGCAGTAGTCATAGGGTGACATAAAAAAGTCAAAAGAATATTTTTTCCTAGTCTATCATGGAGGGGAGGTGGTGGTATTGATAGATTAACCTGAACCACCCGAAACGTGTTTGCCCACAGACATTGGGAGCTCAGCCAAGAATGCAAATAGTATTTTCGGAGACTGTGGGACTGTGGATAGCTGTAGTTCTCGGTACCGCTCCCCACCTCCATGAGATCATTTGATTCTTTGGTTTCTGTAGGCAGGTCATGCAGCACTGTGCTGTGGGACTCTGTTAATATAGCTGGAGATTTTTTCAAATGCTTAGGCATTATTTCTGTAACGGGAGCTCGATAGACAATGTCTCCCCATATAGCTGATCAGATCCAGTATTCCCATTATACGTCCAGTGCTATGAGCACTCTTTTTGGTATATTGAGACTGCATTGCACGCGGAGTGCTGATCAGAGCTCCACGCTGGATACAAACGGAAATGGGAAATTCAAAGTGTCTGGGCTTTTTCCTGTCTACTTGGCGCACTGGCATCCGAGTTCAGATTGCTGCCCAGAGCAGGTACCAGTGGAAGCCACTTGGGTACTGTACTCCGGAGGCATACCGTCGATTTGCGGCACTAACCCTAATCCGATACGGTAATACCGATTTTAGCGCTACTCCTCTCGTTGGGGAGGAGTACAGACACCGATTTAAAGAGCCCTTTCTAGCGATATAAAGGGCCTCGTAGTGTGGACGGGTACAGCGTTAAATCGGTTTAACGCTGCTAAAATCGGTTTAAACGCGTAGTGTAGACCAGACCTTAGGATGACAGCAAAAGATCATGTCTTGGAATCAAAATGGGTCAGACCATTTTCAATTATGAATAAAATTTCCCCCACTGTAGCAAATTAATAATGGGAAAAAGGGGAAATGAGTACCCACATCACAATTAAAGTTATGGCACAAAGATTAGATAACCTTTCAGTTTGTTTTACAGAAATAAAAGGGGAATGTCCAACTGCATCGAAGGATATCCCGAACAGATCCTGGATTGGGAGTGTGGATACAGTACTATGACTTTTTTAGTTGGCTTGCTGCTTATGATAACTTTGCTTTGCATTATTTGTCTGGTGGAAATATTGTGTTGTGCGAATTGCATTTTAGGAAGAATACCAGAGCTCGAGCGAAGACAGAAGAGTTTAGCAAAGGCTTAAGAAAAGCGCTTTGGGTGGTATAGTCAGAGGCACTGGACATTATTCTTATGGAATAACGACATGACCTCAACTCAAGAGGGGTACAAAAGTGGAACCAGAAAAAGGGAAAGCTTGCAGGGAATGAAAATTGATTTTGAAGTAGAAGTTCTAACACTGTCAGCAATGATTCAGGAAAAACAGGGGAGTTGATGGCACCCTGAAAGGTGGGGATATGGCTTCTGTTTTTTATGTTTTGTAAGTATCTGAGGAAGTTTAGAGGTACAAGGATATACACATGGGAGCACCTCTAAGATGGAGGTATGGATTAAAGGGGATAATACATTCAACTATCCATGGGACACAATAGAGAAAACGGGACCAAACAAAGACAGATGTGAGGGGAAACCTTTTGAGGGGGAATCTGAAATATGGTGGGAAAATGGTAAGAATTTAACATGGGAATATTTAAAACCAGAGCACTTGGAGAAGCAATTGTGGCATTTCTATATTCTAAAAGGAGAGGGTTAATTGACGTTTAAATTTAGCTATAATGAAAATAACCTGAATATAAGTGCCTTGAACTGCACTTTTTGGAACTGGGATTTAATGTAACTGTGATTTATGAAAAATGTCCACGTGGGATGGAATGAGTCAGCGGCTCTCAAAGTGTGGATGTATGATGCTATAGTAAATTCTTCCGTAATGGTGAAATTAAGCTGTTGCAGGAAAATCAATAGGAGAATATACTTTTGGGGATATGGTAGGTATTTCGTGTTTCTTAATCAAATACCAGTAAATAAAACTTCACCAAGAATCATGGTGATGAACTTTCTAATATAGAAGGGGGGAAGTAATCGAAGCCCCAGCTATTGTGGACCAAATGATCTGGCTGGAAGAATCACGATTAGATGTAAGTGCACAACATTCGGAGTGTATGCCATATGCTTTGCCTCTATTACTAGCATGGCAATAACAATGGGGAGATGAAGTTAAAAGAGGTATAGGAGAATATATTGTGAGAGACATTGGTGCTGGGGGGTAGAATTCATTTGATATTGAGATGTTATGAGGGAAAATGTCTTGATTCAGATTTTGAGAGCTAAATGCATGTAATACAAAATTTTGGCACATTATCACAGCAAGGAATGTAGTGCTCCAATTAAAACAAATACAAGCCTTGGAAACATCTTTAAATGCAAGTTTGAGTGTGTCAGAAATTAATAACAAGACTGTTAGCAATATGATGCGTAGAGATGCAAGCTTATGGAGTACAGTATATAGAGAGGAGGATAGTCAATATACTGAGTAATGGGCAATGGCCCTTTGAATGGTTCAGACTCCCATATATGGAAACAACAAATTATAGGATGGGGAAAAAAACCATGGGTTTAACTGGAATCAAAGGGGTTGGAAGGGTAGGATGCTATCACATAACACTGGAAAAAAATAAAAACTGCAATGGCCTTGATGCTGCCAAAGACTATTAATGGAGAATTATGGCAAATAGAAATAAGTGGAAGACATTTGATCCAGGGAGAGGGGGGCTATAAATTGGTGGAATCGATAAAACATTGTAAGCAGTGGGGGCAAAATAAGTGTGCGCCCATAGCTAACTTGGTCCTTAGCAGGATGTCATCTAAATCATTCAAGTGGACAATGTATAATACAGTATTTAGCCCTGTCATAAACAGATAGCCTAGGGTTAATGTCTCTTTCACCTGGAAAGGGTTAACAAACAACACCTGACCAGAGGACCAATCAGGAAACAAGATACTTTCAAATCTCAAGGGAGGGAAGCCTTTGTTTGTGTTTTTGGGTTTGGCTTTGTTCTCTCTGGGTCCTGGACAGGATTAGAGGTGAAACCAGGTTTCTGCAATCTCCCGGCTACGGTGTCTTATCTATTCAGAATAGTGAGTAAGTAAAGGCGGTTATAGTCTTTTTCTTTGGTTTTCTTTATATGCAAATGTGTAGTTTGCTGGAAATATTTTAAATTGTATTTTTCCTGGATAAGGCTGTTTATCCATTTGTTATAAGCTAAAAGACCCTGTACTATTTCATGTTGATTACAGAGACAATTTTTGTTTTTTCTTTCTTTTTATTAAAAGCTTTGGTTTTTAAGACCTGTTTGATTTTTTTCCTAGTTAAGGCTCAAGGGGATTGAGTCTGTACTCACCAGGGAATTGGTGGGGGAGAAGAGGGAATTCCTCTGTGTGTTAAATTCCAGGGGTTTGAATTACAGTATCTTCCAGGGTAACCTAGGGAGGGAAATGGTTTATTTCCCTTTGTTGTGAGACTCAAGGAATCTGAGTCTTGGGGTCCCCAGGGAAGGTTTTGGGGAGACCGGAGCTAATCAGGGGCTCCACCCAAAGTCCCGATTGATGGCAGCACTACAGGATCTAAGCTGGTAATTAAGCTTAGAGGATTCATGCTAGTATCTCATTTTCTGGACGCTAAGGTTCAGATTTGGGAAAGAATACTATGACAAGCCCCTAATGGCACAAGAGTGTTTGACGTAGGCAATGGGTGCATTTTTATTGTGACCACTGAAAAATATATATTTTGGGGAGATATTACAGAAGAAGGTCCAATTGAGTCATGCAAATGTAATGTAACAAGTTATTATTGAAGGAATTGTTTATCGGGGACCCTTATTCATAAAAAAGGAAATCGTTTAGGAACCAAAAGATGTGGTCTGGTCCTTTGATTTTAGGGGTACATTGGGAAAAATGGGAGGAGTTGGTTGATAAAAGTGGAAAAAATAAAGCAATATGCAAAGGATGTATCTAAATCTGCACAGTTGGGAAAGATAAGTATCTTAATATTAAAATTAGGGGAAAAAGGAGAAGAATTGACAGTCCGCCATTGGTACAATGTCCTTAAGGGATGGTCTCCCAGTGCCACGGCCTTCCTGAATGTGGCATTGTATCCTGTTGTTTTATTGTTCATGTTAATGATTCTATTAATCTTTGTCATGCTGTGTTTGTACTGTCAAATAAGAAAATGACAAGGAGTTTTGAAACAGGTAATATATAAAGATGAGCTGCTTGCAAAATTAAAAAATTGATACAGTAATCAATGTTATTAATCATGTATCAAAAGGGGGACTGGTGTGATGCATATGTTATCGGCCACATGGGCCCAGTATAAATGCTGTATGCTTGACATGAGTATGTGAGTTGTGCCCTGGCAGTTGATTTAAGGTCATGAGGATTGTCTGTGCAAAACAAACTTTGTCATGTCTGTAAGAGGAAATGGAATGTCTTGAATTATGGTGGCTTGGCCAGAACTGCTCTTCTGGAGTTATGGATGAAAGGCTTGGTAATAATGATGCAATCGACTGGTCTATAGAAACGGTTGTTTTCTATTGCTGAAGTTGGAGTCAGGCACCGACCCAAAATCATGGAAAAGAAGAAGTGTGTAATGTGGGGCTCCCCACATCTTGTGATCGGACTGAGTTTCGACTAGTCGACCAGATCTTCAGCTTCTGGTGTAGTATGAAAGGAGTGTGAATGTAGAGTGAGTGGGGTTTATATTGTAATCAATAAAAACATTTAGAGTATTATAGCAACGCTGTGTACAGTATCTGCCTGCTCCCAGAGCACCCACTCATTTTTCCCCATGGGTGCTCTAGCCCCACAGCACTCACTGAATTGGTGCCTATGCAGTTGGAGGTTACAGGTTTTTGTAATGAAGCATAAATTCAGTGTCCCTATTGTGTTCATAATTTTTTGTGTCTAGTAGAATTATGAATTTAAGCTCCCAGGCTGATCTTTTGAAAGTGTTGTGCAGGTTTCCTTTGAGGATAAGGACTGAGATAAGTCAGCTATAGCCCAATTGTGTTATAAAAAAGTGCTCACTCACAGGTGATGTGGTGTTTTTGTCTTATCAGTTTCCTGTGTGAGTTTATTTGAGAGCGTAGTGATTGGCTGGCTTCACCCACATAGTTTCTATTGCGGAATTTAGTGCACGGGATGAGGCATGCCACAGGTTGCGATAGGCATGTGTAAGATCCACAAATCTTGAAAGGCATGGTGGGGGATGGGGGTTGAGCATGGTAGCAGTGGAGATATAGCTGCAGTTTTTGCATCTGTATTTGCATCTCCGGTGAACTGGGTTAGCTGGTGGTCCTGCCCCCTAGGCTGGGGACTTTTAATATAGACTGGTAGACATGTAGGACTGGAAGGCACCTCAGTAGGCCCTCTAGTCCAGTCCCTTGCACTAGTGGCTGGGTAGAGTTAAATATACCTCCCCACCCTTAACCAGACAAAGCCTCATTAGTGGCTGGGGCCAGGTCATGCGGGGCTGAGCAGTGGCTGACTGTAAGGTAACCACATAACTAGTATGGACAAACTGGGGCAGTGGTGGGGGGTTAATAGGCACTTCTCTAAGACTAAGCCCTGAATAGCTAGATGGTCCCTATGGGGCAGCTGCTTCCCCCCCTCCCCCGCTGGCTGTGAGTGACCGCAGGCACAGGGACTCTGCCCCACCTGCTGTAGCAAGAGGGGTCTGGCTGGGGGCAATGGGCCCTGGAGAGGACTGGTAAAGGCAGAAGAGAGACACCCCCCCCCCATCCTCTGGGGGCAGGGAGCCGCTCGGGTGCCCCTGCTGCCATCGTGGCTCCGGGGAGGGGAGGGGGTGCAAAAGGCACTCAGGGCTGAGGCGCTCTCGGTCCCAGTCTCGGGCTCCTTTGCTGCTCAGTCTCTCCGGGGCTCCGGCTGCCGCCCCGGCCCCGCCCGCTTCTCACGCAGGCAGGAGCTGGCAGGAGGCTGCAGCGCCAGCTACGTGCGGGGAGCGGAGGCTCGCCGGGTCCGTCCCAGTGCGGAAGCGGGGGCTCGCTGGCCGGGGGCCGCGCCCGCAATAGGGGCTGTGAGTGTGTGGGACCCTCCCCGGCCCCCTGGAGCCGGTTTAACACCTCCCCACCCCGGGGCAGCCAGCCAGGGTTCCCGCCAAAGGACGCCTCGGGGCACCTGCCGGGGAGGGGAGGGTGGCTCGGCGGCATCCTCGCGGCTGGCGGGCGGGTCGGAGGGAGCCCCGCGCAGATCGGTTCTGCCCCGACCCCGCTGCAGAAGGCGCTGCCCATACAGGCTGCGGGAGCCAGGAGCAGCCCCGGGAAGCTGTCGGGACCCGCCCCCCAGTGCCGTGTCCCTGGCGCCTGTTCCCGGGAGTCAGGACTGGCCGAAAACCCGAACTCAGACCCCAGCCCTACACAGTGGTCGGTCGCGTTCTAGGTGCCGCCGGATCCCCACGTGTGGTGGCCGCGTTACGCAAGCCGCGGCTGAGTATCAAGCACGGCTGCTCTTTGCGTGAGGCGGGTTTTTTAAGTGGTTGTTGTTACTGCCCATTAGATCAGCGTTCGGAAAAACCGAGCAAGAAAAGGATTCTCGCTTAGTTGGGAACCCAACCTCTGAAATTGGAGCTTCCGTTTAAAATGAATGCAAACTGAACTTCGTTTCTTCAACCTAGTTTCCATCCTAATAGATCAAATTAAAAATACTTAAAGCAGCCCAGGAATAATTTCTGACTGCAGTTTGTGTCATCGAAAGGAAGAGAAAGCTGAATGGAAGCATGTTCAAATGGGATACACTTGATATATACAAAAGGAGAAAATAGGTGGGTCAGATTATTCTTCCTGTCTTTACATGGTGACCACCCAGTGAATATATATTATAGAGTAGGGTCTTCTGTTGATTTTACTGCTGGCATGGCTCATTATTCTGAATGCAGTGTAGTTGTAGCTGTGTCAGTCACAGGATATTAGAGGGACAGGGTGGGTGAGGTCATCTCTTTTATTGGACCAACTGCTGTGTCTCTCACCAACAGAAAGTTGATCTAATAAAAGATATTACCTCATCCACCTTGTCTCACATTATTCTGCGACAGCCACTGAACCAGTCCAATTAGCATCACTAAACTGAGGGTACTGGTTTCCTGATGGAAAAGTTAGGTCCTCCAGAGTGTGCTAGAAAGTCTACATTTGAATATCTTGTATTGAAAAGCAGGGGCAGCTCCAGGCCCCAGCACAATAAGCACATGCTTGGGGCGGCATGCCGCGGGGGACGCTCTGCCGGTTGCCGTGAGGGTGTCAGGCAGGGTGCCTTTGGTGGCTTGCTTGCGGAGGGTCCGCTGGTCCCGCAGCTCTGGTGGACCTCCTGGAGGCACGCCTGCGGGAGGGCCACCGGAGCTGCGGGATCGGCGAGCGGCAGAGCGCCACCCCGCGGCATGATGCCGTGCTTGGGGCAGTGAAATGTCTAGAGCTGCCCCTGTTTAAAAGAGGATTTTTATGTGGGAAGAGGAGGCAGAGAGAAAGTATTGTCTCTTTTGGATGGTATGAGTATGAAAATGGGGTCACAATGCTTGGTCCAGTACTTTTTTGACCAGGCAATGTTTTTCTCTGCAAATAATAGTGATTATTTTAATTACTCTTTTTACTATGCATGAATTTCTGAGAGAAATTATACACATAAGGACTCTTTACTCTGCCTTGGCTCTGTGGTCTGAAAGATCATCTGGGACAGTGGTTCTCAAAGTTTTGTACCGATGACTCCTTTCACACAGCAAGCCTCTGAGCGTGACCCTCTCCCCTTATAAATTAAAAACACCTTTTAATGTATTTAACACCATTTTAAATGCTGGAGGAAAAGCGGGTTTTGGGGTGGAGGCTGACAGCTCACAACCCCCTGTGCAATAACCTTGCAACCCCCCTGAGGGGTCCCAACCACCAGTTTGAGAACTCTTGTCTGGGAGAACAGTATCGACAATCACTGTATGCTCTCTTGAGCATGCATCCAATTAAAATGTACAGAGATTGAACCTGCAACTCAGTTATGTTCTTCCTACAACTCGGAGAAATTACTTTCTTATTCATATGTTTTTTAATTATATGCAAATACTTCTGGTTGGGACTTTCAAGAAATAATGCTGCTGCTCTGTAGTTAGTTATTCACTTGGGTTCTGAAGGGTTTTCATCTTACTTGCAGAAAATTACTTAATCAGTAGAACTTGGACCCTAATCCTGCAACTGCATGCCCGTGGCTGGACTTCAATGATGTCAGCTGGTCTTTGTGCATGAGGGTCCACCCCTTCAGATAAAGTTTCAGGATCGGGGTCTCAATCTTCAGTAACAGTTAAACGTACAAACAGCTGTCAGGTGATCCTCTCCTGGAAGGAATGCCTCTGCTTGCAAAGACTTTAATTGAATTATAGAGCAATTCTCTTTTGATCAGAAGTGAGAAAATTATGAGGTGTGAATTCTTAAGTGATGACTAAAGGGATTCAGAATACTTTGCAGTTTATAAAAATTGTTAAAAACACATTTTCCTTTTTCCTGGTACAAAATACAAATGGATTTATTTAAAAGGAACAATGTGATATTTTGCCTGCCTATGTGTTGTTCCTTTCACATTGGAGAAACAGGATTCACTCATATTTTACAATTTTGATCCATTTGTCTGGTCAGAGGACATTCAAAACTTTCCTAGAAAGAAAGCTATTAGTATGCAAAGTTCATCCTACATGCATTGAAGGCTACAGTTCTTTAAAGATTAGGTGAGACTATTCTAGTGTTTTAACTGGGTATATCAATATTCAGAGGAATAAAGAGGAAATAAGATGGGGAGCCAGCACTGAGGAATAGTGGGGAATGAGAGCAGTGCAGTTTTGCTCGTGTGGGGAATCTGATAGGAGGAGGAGCATTTAATACTTGATCCTGCACCACTGGAATCAACTGGAGTTTTTTCACTGACCTCAGTGAGTGCAGGATTAGGTCCTTAAAGCAGGGGCCCACACTGAGCAGCAACTAAGGGCTGGTCTACACTATGGGGGAAAATTGATCTCAGATATGCAACTTCAGCTACGTGAATAACGTAGCTGAAATCGAAGTATCTAAGATCGAATTATTCACCGTCCTCACGGCGCAGGATCGATGTCCGTGGCTGCCCATGTCGACTCCGCAACTCCGTTCGGGTTGGTGGAGTTCCAGAATCGATATAAACGCGTTCGGGGATCGATGTACTGCATCTAGATGAGACGCGATATATCGATCCCCGAGCAATCGATTGCTACTCGCCAATATGTCGGGTAGTGAAGACGTAGCCTTACATTCACAGTTGTGGATGGCTCTCCTCTCCCTGCTGACTGTAAGGAGAGAGGGGACCCGCTTTAAGATGTTTTGTGCCTGTGTATGGGAGGGATGCCCCAGAATTTTCCCCAGGAATTTAAATTGGTGGGGGTGGGGTAGAGTGTTGGAATATTCAGGGAGTGAGGACCAATGAGGGTTGAGACCGTGAGGGTGAAGGTGGGCTGTATGGCACCATAGTAAAAACTGAAAAATGTTTCACATCCATTTTATTAGATTTAACTCATGTTTTAAAATCATCACAAAAATTAAAGCTGGCTACTCAAGCCTACTATGAAGCACTACATCTACATCCTTCTTGGTTTCTTGTAATTTTGCACTCTTTGGTGTCTTCATGTATGTCCATTACTTCTAGTCCTTCATGATATGTTCGTGATCAGGCAGAAGGTGACTTCTTTCAGAACACAAAATTCTATTCAGTGAGGAAGAAGAATCCTCAACTGCAGCTGTTGTGATTGGGAGTAGCAAGAGATGAATTCCTACTTCTTTCATCCCAGGAAACATAGCACAAAGATTGGGTCGAACCACTAGTGATGATAAAAAAGTTGAAATTAAATTTTATTTCGTTCATTGTATTATATTCCACTTTGTGTTCAAAATTCTCTATTCTGTCCTGATCACATAGCCCTAATGTTGGTAGTGCCTCACTCCACTCAGCTGTAGGTGTTTAAAGACAGGCATCTGTAAAAGCTACGTGGAGGTTGAGTAGAATCCAGAAATCGCTATTGTAGATTTGTAAGATTTGTAAGAATCAAATCTGTGTACTTTTTCAGCTGCCTTAACAAACACTTCTTTTCCTCGCTTAAGAGTCAATATAAGCACCTTCATTAGTCAGCTTCTGGACTGAAGTCTTTGCTTCTTCCACATTTTCAATGGATATCTCTGATTGATCCAAGGGTAGACAAAGATCTGTTACTGTTGTAGCAGACACCTGGATGACACTGTTGAATGACACAACTGGTTTCACCAGTAAACTTACAAGAGAGAGTGGCAATTGTCTTCTCTGAACTAAGGGCTGGTCTACACTACGGGGGAAAATCGATCTTAGATACGCAACTTCAGCTACGTGAATAACGTAGCTGAAGTCGAAGTATCTAAGATCGAATTACTCACCGTCCTCATGGCGCTGGATCGATGTCCACGGCTCCTCCTGTCGATTCCGCAACTCTGTTCGGGTTGGTGGAGTTCCGGAATCGATATAAGCGCGTTTCGGGATCGATATATTGCGTCTAGATGAGATGCGATATATCGATCCCCGAGCAATCGCTTGCTACCCACCGATACGGCGGGTAGTGAAGACGTAGCCTTAGTAACAAAAGTAGTCCACCAGCCTCATTACTTTAGATCTGTCCTATCTGGGTGGATACTTTCCAAAGCCAGTAATAACGGTTGCAGTAATTTTAAGACAACACCCATGAATCACTCATGAGAAAGCCAGCAGGTTTTCCCAGGTTGACTAATCTGAACTTCAGTCCCAGTGTATCTTCTATTTGTTTCCAAGATGTTCAATCCTTTTGGACTCTTGCCGAAATGTGTATAGTTTAGTTATATATTATAGACTAAACTATTGTTGTATGTAAAGTAAATAAGGATTTTTAAATGTTTAAGAAGCTTCATTTAAAATTAAATTAAAATGCAGAGCCCCCCAGACTGGTGGCCAGGACCCGGGCAGTGTGAGTGCCACTGAAAATCAGCTCGCATGCCGCCTTCGCCATGCGTGCCATAGGTTGCCTACCCCTGGATTAGGGTTACACTTTTCTCTGAGCAAAGCTTGTACTCCACTATGTCTTCTAGAGGAGTTTGTATCTCCATCAAATGCACAAGCAGCCATCTGTTTGGGGTTCAGTTTACAAGGATTTAACTCTTCTAAGATATTGCAGATGCAGCTGATGTGTCTTATAACTTGAACATCTAGAATGCATCTATTAGCCTACCACAGCCATCAAGATAACATACACAATGACTTAATACTTGATGCCTATTTGCACTGGTGCATTCATCAGCCATATATGTACATATTTTGAATATGGTGAGAGAGTTCTTCACTTTTTCAACGGCTGAGTCTTTCACTGTTGCACTGCATGCTTCTAGAGAGTCAGCTGAGTTTTTTTCAGAAAGATAGCGAGCATTTGCCAGTCTTATTCCAAACCAGTGTCCAACTTCAGGATTAACAAGTGGCAATGCATTTAGCACTGGCTTCCAGTTTGTAGTGTGTGTGGTATCTGTTGCTTAAATAGAAAGTATGATGCAAAAGCCATGTTAGTTCACATAAACTGAGTTGTGTCTCCAGCATTCTTAACAGCCTCATTAAGTTCTTCTAAAATTGGCTTTGGCAGTGACTGGCTTATAAGGCTTTCTGCATGTTGATGCAGTCCAGAGGCATGGTGTTTTGCAGCCTTTTCATATAGGTTGTCAGAATTGGCTTAGCTGATCGGTCTGCAAACCAAGCTCCTCCCCTTTTACTATATAAATCCATGATATGCCCAAATCTTGAATACTGTGTGCAGTTCTGGTTACCTCATCTCAAAAAAGATATATTGGAATTGGAAAAGGTACAGGGAAGGGCAACAAAAATGATTAGCGGTATGGAACAGATTTCATATGAGGAGAGATTAAAAAGACTGGGACTCTTCAGCTTGGAAAAGAGACATCTAAGAGGGGATATGATAGAGGCTTATAAAATCTTGACTGGTGTGGAGAAAATGAATAAGGAAGTCTTATTTACCCTTTCACTTAACACAAGAACCAGGGGTCACCCAATGAAATTAATAGGCAGTAGATTTAAAACAAACAAAAGGAAGTATTTCTTCACACAATGCACAGTCACCTGTGGAACTTTTTGCCAGGGATGTTGTGAAGGCCAAAATTATAACAGAGTTCAAAAAAGAACTATATAAGTTCATGGAGGTTAGGTCCATCAGTTGCTATTAGCCAGGATGGGCAGGGATGCAACACCATGCACTGAGTGTCCCTAGCCTCTGTTCATCAGAAGCTGGGAGTGGACGATGGGATGGATCACTCAATGATTCCCTGTTCTATTCATTCCCTCTGAAGCACCTGGAATAGTCGCTGTTGGAAGACAGGATACTGGGTTAAATGGACCATTGGTCTGATCCAATATGGCCATTCTTACATAAAAATGAATTATAATAATAAAATTTTAGTACAGAAACTCTCCAAGATAATGATCTCTTGAGATAGTGATGATGTGAGATAATGACCTTGGCAAATAATGCATTTTAAAAATCTTGGCCTACTAGGAAACATATATTTATATAAGTTTCCTGTCACAAATCTAGCATTCTGGAGTGAAGTCACTAAAGCATAGTCCAGTGCTCTGTCTGCTGTTGTTTGTTGTGCCTCCGTTCACTCTATCGCTCCATCCCCAATGGCCATGCACTGTCACCTTCTGCTGCCACCTGCCACTGTGACCTCTGCAAGTCAGTCTGTCGAGGTTCCACCCACTGCTCAGTGATTTCAGGTCTCAGTGGGGGAAACCTCACTGCTAGTGCAGGCTGGGCTGTCTCTTCCACAGAAACAGTGTCCCACAGCAGGTCTAAGTGCTTAGACCCGATTATCAGTGATTTCAGCTCAAGTGGTCACTTAACAAACCAAAAGACTCTCTATGAAGTCTAATCAGTTCTCTCTCTCTAAACAGGAGAGAGGGGCAGGTCAAATAATGCCTGTGACTCTTAGGCAGAGCCCACACCACCAAGCAAAATACCTGTGCGCCCCGCCCCTCCCCTCTTCACTAGGATGTGGCATCCAAACCTCCTACTTAGGGAGTGCAGTTCAGTTGAGGGTGACCAGTGCTTAATTTGTAATGAAAGAGGTGCTGGGGCTCAAGCAAGTTCGTTACTTTCATAATTGATGTGACAAGCCCAGAGGTTCCAGGGCTATGTATCGCTGAGCCTAGAGGTGCCAAGGCTCAGCCCTGGCAAGCCCTAGCACAAATTAAGCACTGAGGGAGATCCCCCCTTATTCAGTCAGGCTAAGTACAGTTCTGCTGCCCTTTACTCATACATAAGAATAACAACATTTCATGACCTTCCACATTTAATACTTAAGTGATTTGTAACCCAACACCAGCCAAAATTGATCATGTGGGTAGCACAACTCTGTCTGCTGGATACCTAGGCAGAGTAGGTGTGTTCATATAAATACAGTCTGGTCCTGAAGCCTGGCTCATCGCTAGCTATCAGGGGAGAGCTCATTCAGATCTTATAAATTATAGTTTGAAATTATTATGTAGGCCAATATAGCCGAAACAATTGTGCCAACATTGTCATAAATAAAGCTGTATGAGGAAGCTAGTCTTTATTCATACTTTTCAAACCCATTATGCTTTCTCAGATACAAGTATTTTCTCATATACTGTCTATACTTTTAAAGTGTATATTAATATTGTAATTTAATTTCAATTTCAATTCAGATTTCCAACCAACAACTAAATTGGCAGCATTGCATGTAACGGGGGGCGTTGTTGGGGAAATTCAGGGGGCTGTACACACATACCCCGGGGGCATCTAGGGAAATCCCTGGGATGTCCTGTTTAGAGGTTTCCCACACTGAAGGAAGCTCAGGTGGCTCGAAAGAGCAGTTTGGAGAGGAGAGGCAGCATGCAGGGAACTGCACTGGAGATTTGGCCAGAGAACATCAGGAAACCAGCATTTTGTTTCTCAATGTTTCATTTATGGGGGTACCCCAACCGTAAGACTATCTGGTGCTAAGTACAGATAAGACAGCTGGAGGCTAACATATCTGGCATTAAAAATCTACTCAAATCTGTGCAAAAAGTTATAAAGGGGAAAATGGCAGAAAACAACTGGAGGTCAGAAATAATCCCATTCTTTGATATAATGTTCTCTTTCCATCAAAATATTTTCATTTTTTAAAGTGACACCAACGTGTATGCTAAGTTAAGCATTGCTATTTATGTACTGAATTCAATAAGAAAATGTCAGGTTTCATCACTATAGAAAGTTTCTGAAATTCCACCCAGAAATGTTTGTCTTTACTTTTTAATGCTCAACATACTCTTTGTGCTCAACATTCTTGCAGTCATTCACCCTTTCTCATAGCTAAGCAAGACTGGTCCTGTTTGATACTTGAAAGGGAAACATATAAGGAGGAGTTTAAAAAATAAAAGGCAAGCAGATGTTGCAAGATGTAATGCTGTTGACTCAGTACACTGCGTTCTTCTGAGCTCATTTCACAATATTGTGTAAGGGGTACGGCTCAGCTGGAAGTGCCATCTTCAGTCTGAGATGTGAACCAGTGATCATCTAAAGATCCTGTGGCCCTTTTAACAAAAATAGGGTGGTTAATCCTTGTGTCCTGCTCCAGCTGCAGTTTTTAGGTAATTATATTCTTCCTAGCTAAAATCCCTCTGTTTCAATTAAAGAAGTTATTCTTCGCCTCCCCCCTCCTTAATAGAAAACAAATGCTGTATAGAGTGACTGATGCAGAATGGTCCCATTGTTCCATCGCAGAGATGGGTGCATTTCACTAGTGCACAGTGGTTTTCAACCTTTTTTCATTTGTGGATCCCTAAAAAATTTCTAATGGAAATCTTAGACAGTCTGCAGCTCCCCAGGGGTCCGTGGACCACGCGTTGAAAACCACTGCACTATTGGGTAAGTGATTCCCTCCAATGTACTGCAAATTTATAAAGCGTGTTGAAAGCCTTCTGGAAGAAAATACTATATAAATTTAAATAATGTGTGGAGTGTACATTAATATAAACTATTGAAATTCAGCTTTGAAGTGTTTTTTGAAAGCCATTATTGAGGTCTTTCTTTTTTTCACCCTATCTAGTGAAACATGACATCAACGACATTGTTTTTGTGCAGTATAACAGTATTTCTTTATTCACTCAAGGCAGGTAAGTTAATCAGTGGATCCTTAAGGGTTTGTTCCAAAACTGGTTCTTTCACAGACATTACAGTAATTTTCTTAGAGAGTAGCTGTTTCTGAATATATGTACATCTAAAGATAAGCAATCTTAACAATAGTGGTACTTCTGTGCTTAGGGAATGCAATTGTTTCCATTGCATACTGTCTTAACAGTAGAAGTCTTTGAAGCAGAGTGTAATATGCAGCATTCTGGCATATTGAATATCTTATTGAACAACTTTTGGGGCTTAGCTTTGCTGAATGTGTTCACATTATAATGAAACATACACATGGTCATAAATTTGAAGATACCAACTCTGTAACCAGTTAATCACTTTACTTAGATATGATAACCTACTTTTTGTAACAGATATAGGTCTGAATTTCATCCATCTTGCTCTGCCTTTCAGTCAGGGCTAACAATCCAGATCTGCTGCTGCTGCTCGTTCTCTCTCTCAATTTCTAATAGATCTGGTCTGAATAAGATGCTATTGGGGACAGACAGTTATTGCATTTTCAGAGAATGTTACTAATGCAAAATGTGCACATTTAGTGAAAATAATATATGAATTGCTAGTGTGATCTCCATATATCCTGGTTAATGCCTTGCTTCCTTATCATATATACCAGCACAAATGAATTACTATAATACAATAACCTAAAATGCTTCTTCACTTGATCTAATAGGTGGAAATTGAATTTAGATGTTTGGGGTGGGAGAAATATCTGGTTTCTCCTAACTGTGTTTTTTAATATAATATAGTTGTTAAAAAAAAAAAAAGTATAGATGAGGTGCAGTATGAAAATTTATCTTAAACATATCCAGTAATACAAGAAATTTTGACCTTGCCTCTACAGTTAGAAAATAGCTTATTTGTACTAGTATATCATTTGCACAATAATATGGTATATTGTCCTTTGTTATTTGATCATATAACAGTAATAATATCATAGCAATAATGCTACATAATAGCATATAATGCCTTTATATTCCAAAGGATCCTATATTGCTTTTCAAGCTAAGGGCCAAATCCTCCTATCCAAAAAGCTTGCAGCAGGACACAGTCTGATTAAAAGAAAAACACCATGAATTTTCATTCACGGAGTTTCTAACAGATTATTCTGGTGAAGATGAGTTTTATGTCTGTGGACAGAGGAGCTGTGTGGCTCACTAGTCCGGTGGATGTCCTAACTTTTATATGAAAATTTTGTGGCTAGCAAGCCATTAGTGTGGAGGGGCTGATATCCTCTGGCTGCTCTCTTCCATGGCAATAGGTACTCCTGTTGGCCTCCCTGCCTGTGCATCTTATAATTCTTACCTGTGCCATGAAAATGCTAGATAGCACAGAGTTAGCTTCCTAGACATTGATATTGGGCATTCATAAAACATGTCGCTGTTTTAGATACTGCTTAGGGTTTGGCAGCAGAAAGGAGCCTATTCCAGTACTCTTTATGTTCTTTATAGCCAGATCAGGTCAATATTTGCATGTGTTTCATACCCTCCACGTTTAAAAGGGGAAAGATTGCTTTGGCTCGATAGGTACAGAAATGACTTCACCCACCACTAAATTACAGCCCTTTGGCACAGGCTGTAGCAACAGTTTAACAGCATACAGTACTACAGAAAAAAATATGTTGAAGTAGAGCATGAGGAAGAAAACCATAATCAAACTGAAACAAAAGGAATTTTAGATGAGCAACATGTAGTGATTGAGTCTGAAATAGACCATGACACCAGAGTTGACACCTCTGACAAAAGGTTCATAGGGTAGGAGTTTTCAAAAATGCTCACCGCTAGGCTAATTCTGCTCCCACTGAGTTCAGTGGGAGCAGAATTAGGCCAGTATTGAGTGGTTTGAAAAATCTTTCCCTTCGTGCTCATGAGAAGGTGGCTGAGTGGAAACCCCTTGATATTTGTACAATTTATACTTTCATCTTCAAAATTCCATTAACTGGATGCTTTTACATACAGAAAGATGGGAACATGCATTATTCTCTATTGATGGCTTATTTCAGATGAAGAAGCTAAGTTAAGAAGCAGAGTAAGAACAAATAAGAAGTCTATGTGGGTGCGTCAGAGAAAACAACGATTCACTAACATTCTGCATCTAAGATGAAAAACAAAAATGGCAACCCTGCAGTAGGGATTTGCCCATATTTAAAAGTGCAGCATGCAGAACACAGAATATTTCATTTCAGTTGCCTAGCTACATCCACCACATCGTTGAGTATGATTATGGAGTATCTTCCAGTCTGAAGATGAATAACAGTAGTTCTCTCTCCTGTAACTGAATTAAGGATGAATGTTGAAATTGTAGTAAAATTTGTCAACATGGTAAAGAAATAAACTCAAAATTTTCTTTTACAATTTTTAAGCTCTTCTCTTGTTTTTCATTTTGTCTTTCTTTAGAGAAATGTGAAGTCTATGATGTGAATGATGTGTTTCTTAAGCACAATTTTGTACATGAAGGACAGCCACTTGCTGTCAACTGTTCAGTAGATAAAATAATGAATTTTGAAAACACAGACTACAACTTGACTTGGTACAAAACTGGTAGCCAAACATCTGTGGCTAAAGACAAACATTCCAGAATTCACCAGCAAAATAACTTCATTTGGTTTCTCCCTGCAACTTTAAAAGATTCAGGATCCTATGAATGTGTTATAAGGTAAAGACTTTTTTAAAAAAAGTTATACTACTGCAGAAGTAAGCTGCAAAGTTGTGTGTAGGGTTTTTTTGTTTTTGCTTTTTTTGTGGGGGATGGGTGTGATAATCAGTATATAGTTACATTTCTCCATAAGTACTGCTGTGGAGGGAATTAATACAATAGAGGGCATGTTCATAATATTTTTTTACTCTTTCAAGATGGGCCAAATATAATGGTCAGTTTACTGTAGAAACTACAGACATCCAAACTCCTCCTCTTTCTCCTCTAAAAGAAGCTGCATATCCTGAAGTTGTGAGGCTATAATACACATGGATAATATGATAAGTGGTTTAATTCAGCTATTTTATGTTCCATTGCAGGAATTTATCAAGCTGCAGAAAAATATATATGAACCTAAGAGTGTTCAAGAATATTTATGGTTCATGCTTTAATGAAAAATTTGCCATTGGGGAGGAGATACTAACATCGTCACATGCTAAGGTTGTGTGTCCTCATTTGGATTACTTCAGAGATGAGGAGAATACTTTGCCCCTTCAGTGGTATAAGGTAAAAATAGTACTTTTTTGCTGTCATAACTCCTTGATATGTAAACTATAATCAGTGTTTTTTAATACCAGTTACTGATGTTTATGAATGGCAATGGAAAAATGACAGCATTTTTTAAATGTGAGAAGAGCTTTTGCAAAATAAACTGAGAAAAGGTGACAATTACCTTTAGCTTTTGTTCTCTAAAGGTATACACTAGTTAGAGACCCCCTAATTTTTGGTCTGTGCTTTGTATTTATGAATTATGGATCAGAAAGTGAGCTCTAATTTGAGCCACCAAACCACATAGTCAGTAGGTGCCATATTCTTACTTGCTAGTGACGTGTAACTGCCTTGAATATAGTTTCCTTGTGAAAATAAATTTAGTAAACAATGTTCTCATCTTTCATAAAGGGAATTATCTGGTGTGGGGTTGCTATGCTCCCTTTTACGTTAAGGCTGCTTATTGCTTCCCATAATAAAATTATATTACACAGTCTAAATAGCAGCTCTTTCCCTCATCCAGATATTCTTTGGCCTAGCAAAAGTGTGCTGGGCTGAGAGCCAAGGGACCATGCTGTTGGGGTAAAAGTTGGAGAGCTTGAGTCACAAGTCCACCCAATTTGGGCGTAATCAATTTTGGCCTTTAATTATACAATTTCTGATAGAATTATTGTCACTTATAGCATCTGGACATACATTTATGCCAGACAAATAATAACAGATAAGACGGAGTTGGCAAAGGGCTCAAGTTACCACATTCTCGGGCACCGGAAGTCTTCCTAGAATTCTTGATGGTGGTTGTTTCCCCAATCTCTTAGTCTGGTCTTTCAGTCCTCTCCTTCAATTTCTGGTCTGGTGTTTCTCCGGTTTGGAGTTTGGCTGTTAACAAACCAACTCTTTAGGTTTTGGATGACCCATGCATTGTGCATGCTCAAATTCAAGTGATCTGGTTTTGCAGTTTTGTTGTCATGTTGTTTTTGTAAAAAGAACAGGAGTACCTATGGCACCTTAGAGACTAACACATTTATTTGAGCATAAGCTTTGTGGGCTACAGCCCACTTCATCGGACACATAGAATGGAACATACAGTGAGGAGATATATATACATACAGAGAACATGAAAAAAACAAAAGCATGTTGTTTTTGTGTCACGTTACCCTGAATCTTCTCTGTAAAAAAGGCTTCTTGTTACAGGATTGTGTTTTTATCCCCAGACGTCCAGCATAACATGTTACCTTTGTTTTGTTGGCAATAATATCATTTTAAGCAAATCATCAATTCTGTATGAAGGAATTGCCAAAACCACGCTTGTGCCAGCAAGGTCTTGACCTAAGAGTTACCTCATTTGTACTCATTCACTACCCATAATTACAAATCATTAAAAACGTAGCTATCAAAGCTCCCTAATCTTACTGTTAATAATTCTTCATGTTATATTTCAGTGTTATAAGTGAGTATATGTTCTCCCCTTCTACCTTTTAATCTATTAGAAAGGGTGGGGGAGTTATGGAAAACATGACGATTGTTTAATGTCAGCATTTCTTATTTTCTTTAAAATATGTGTTTTTCATTCAAAGTCCAATTTTCTTGATGAATCATTTAAAAAAAAAAAGTAATGAAATTTTTTTCCTGTGCATGCATTTTGAGGGGAGTTTCTGTTTTAGGACCTTGATATTTAGTTGCTTTTAATGGCTCTCCAACAATGAGTTCTAGATACTCTTTTTCTACACTGGTGTTTGATGCCCTTTACAAGCCTTATTAGTGAGAGAGGATTCATATCCCATTGAGAAGTTACACAAGATCAATTCTGAAAATGCAGGGAAAAGATTTAAATTTTTTATTAAAGCTAATGTTAAAATTATTTAATACACAGCTTAAGGAAAGAGTGTCTGTGCATCTGGATGTAGTGCTTAGATTATCTAAAAATACATAAAATGAAAATAAAAGTCATACAATACATATAGTACATAATCAGTGATAACCCAAATTTAGATTAATAAGTCTAAAGATATTAGTATCCAAATAGTTGGGTATAACACTTATGAAAAAGTTATACAGACGGTTGTGAAAAGCAAATATAGCAATGAGTAAAGATTGTCCCTCAGTAATTGAGAAATTAGGATAGGTCGTCCCTTAGAAAATACAATCCATCAGGGAAGTATTTCAGTTACTTTCCTGACTTTGCTTCTCATCAGCACTCCAGCTCATCTCCCCTGGTATTGCCAATGTCCTGTGATGTGTTCTAGATAGATGTCCCTCAACCATCTGATGGCATCCGACGTCATGAGTTGCAGCATCAGCCAAGTGTAGCATTGACCAATACTGCATTCGCTAAACACTTGCTCATTACTGGGGGTCCCATGTGCCCAGAGCTCTGATGATCAGCGTGTGAGTTTGAACCTCATAGTACCTAGCTCTCAAGGTATTGGATAAAGGAACGTATTTCTCCAGCTTCTGAAATCAGGTATCGTGGAAGTCCTGGGTCCTGCTTTCAAAGGGAACTGTGACATCCAGCATGGTGAGCTTCTTCCATTCCTTGTTGATGATGACTATGTCCGGTCGCAGTTGGCTGTCTGTTCCGGGGATGGCAGCGTTTACGGCCACCTTCCCCAGGGTGGCAGGATGGCTCTGACTAGTCAATTCTGGATGTCGCTGTGTCACAGATGCCAGGCTCTGGAATGGGGCTTGCAGCTACACAAGACATAGGTAGTGTCTCGTTGGCATAGCCACGCTTTCTGCATTGCTTGTCCCAATTCCTGTGGCAGATGGCTCAGTGCAGTGGGACGCAGTTGAGCCAGGCCTTGTGGGTGACCATCCAGTCAGCAAATTGGGTGAAACTGCCCCCAGAGTGGTTGTTGGTATCCCACTTGCATATCACCTCAAAGGCCTTACCCTGGGCTAGCTTCCGTTTCAGGTTTTCCACGTACTGGCAGCGGATGGCATCCTTCAGGGTCCTCTCCAGCATAGTTCTAGCTCTTGGAGTGATGATAGTGTGATCTGTAGTCTTCACCTGTGGCACCAGGACTCCCAGCTCCTGGTGTTCCTCACTCCACTTCCAGTGGCAGCTGATACGTTCTCCAGTCATTGCATAGCATTGCAGGTACCCGTCCAGAATGAAGCACTCTCCTCCTTCTCTTCCAAATTTGCCTTCCAGTGAGCCACTCAAGTAGGTGGCAACATCTTGGTTGGAAGGGGTCCTGGCTATTCACTTCCTGATGATGTCATGCATAGCACTCTCTGTGAAGTTCCTCACCATGGTGTCAGGGCACGTCAGTAGGCAGAAGGCGTGAGTGATCACCACAGCATTGCACAGATCACCCATTTGAGGGACTTGGTGCCTCCCTGCCTGTGTGAGATGTACACCAGTTCATTGCTGGCCCTCTGGGGAAGTAATATCCACTTCTTCACTAACTGCCTGACGATGCTGTCTGCCTTGTTAAGAGGTACCTTCACCATGGCAGATCCCTTCAGGACAAATGAAATATGTGGGATCAGGGAGATGTTCAAGGCTTTGATCTTCCACCATGGTGCCAGTAGAGAGGAGTCGATCCTGGCTACATCTCGTAAGATCTCCGTGATGGTATTCTCAGGTGTCTGCTGGATGCAGAAACCCATGACTACATATCTAATATGTCAGATTCAAATCTTTTCCTTTTTTCCACATTGCCTACTAGAAGGAATGTGCTATGTCTGGGTACTTGGCTGTGCAGCCTGTAAAATGGGTGCTACTTCTGCATATGTAGTCGACCATTCCCATATGCTACATGACTTCCTCCAGTGGCTGGTACGAAACCTGTTCCTGCTCCTTGCTGTTAGTCCTTTAGCTTAAGTGACAGAGGTCTGTGCGGCAATCTTGAAGGTGCAGAGTTCAAGCTACCTTGATTATTTATGAAGGGGACTGTTACAGTTGTACATAATAGAAATTGTTTTGTCTTAAGTTGTCTAGCACTCAAAAAACAGGAAATGCCAGAAAGTCCTGTGATCTAATCCTACCTTGGCCACTGTCTTACTGTCTGACTCTGGCAAGTTCCTTTGTCTTCCTTTCTCCATTTCCCAAACTGTTAAATCTGAATAATAATAGTTATCCACCTTCCTCACAGGAATGTTGTGAGGATGGATTAATGTCTGTGCAATCCAAAGCTCCATTTAAAAAAAAGTTAAGTACTCTGAAAAATCAGATACTAGGTATGTCAGGTTGGGTGTCTGATCATTGAGGTACCCTAAATTAGTGGACATTTCTGCAAATTCTGGCCTCTCATTGCTTTACTTCCCCCTCTGTAAAATGAGTTGTTGTAATTAAGCCTGTCTGTGGACAGACCTGGAGTTGGTTTGAATCACAACCTCAGAGCCTAGGGAAATGTTTGTGTTTTTCCAAGACAAACCAGGGAGACTGTCCCAGCTTTATGGTCCAGGAAAAGCTTAGGCTGCAGCATACAGGCAAGCCCTGGAGGGACATGATAGAATATAATATTTGTGATTTAACAGAGCTTTGTAATTGTGTTTAGGAGTGTGAACTGCTTGAAGAGGAAAGGTTTGTCTCTTCCAATGATTATCTTGTGATTAAAAATGCAACTCTACACGACAAAGGAAACTACACATGCAGAACATCATATACTTACAAGGGAAAACAATATAACATTTCACGAGACATTAGTCTAACTGTGACAGGTATATACCTTTTATTTTTTTATGTCCTTGCACTTCAAAAATACTATCCAGATTCTCAGCTACAGCTAAAGAACAGCACGTGTGTGTGTGTGTGTATATGAGAGAGCGAGATGATGGTTTACACTTCACTTTTGTATTCTTGTGGTTTTGCTGCCATTTTGTTCAGAGTTGATTCCCTTGTGCCAAGATAGAGCAGCCCCAGAGATTAAAGAGGAGAGAAGAGTAAATTAACCTACAGTAGCAAACAAAAACATGAAGGGTTTGGCTATTGCATTTTAATATTGATCACTATTGAAAAGTCACTGTTTCCATGTCTGTCTTTAAGGCATTCTTTGGGAATGTCATCACTGTGGTCATGCAGCACTTACCATATGCTGCAGCTGCCATTGAATTTCTGAAATAACTTTGTTTTGTTTAGTGAGTCCACGGAACACTCCACCAGAAATATTTTACCCAAGAAACAATTCCATTGAAGCAGAACTTGGTAAGCAAATTTCCTTATAACAAAATAATAAAGTGTATCCTAAACAGAATTTAGACTCAAGAGGATTTCCAAGTGTTGTTTGCTTAGTCATATCCTACTTTACAGCAAAAGTGCCCCCTATGCGACAAAAAAGACTAAGGGTGTGTCTATACAACAGCTGGGATGATGCTTTCCTGCGTGGATAGACAGACGCACAAGCTTTGATCAAGCTAGCATGCTAAAAATAGCAGTGTGGCCACAGTGGCATGGACTAGCTTCCCAAGTTTAATTCTGCCCAACCCCCTGGAAACATACTCTGGTGGCTAGCCAAGCTGCTACAGCCATGCTGGTGTTTTTAGCAGGCTGTCTCGAGCAGAGGTAGCGCATGTCTGTCTACCTGCACTGGGAATCACCCTCTCAGCTAGTGTGTAGACAAACCTTTAGCAGCCAGGAAACTCCATGAGATTCAGCTTAGAGGGTCTCTCATATATTAACTTCCTGAGGGAGAAGAAGGTGGAACAGACGAGGGAATATTTTTGAGAGGCAGAGGAGGTTGTATGAGGCAACATTGCTTTCCCTAGCCGCCTTCTTCACTGCACCACAGCTCCTTCTGTGCTCTTTAGAAGTGACTGCTCCGTAATGCCTACAGATGTGGAACAGGTCCTGTGAGGAAACCCCTGTGAAACTTTTGGGTGGTTGATGCCACAGAGAATGGCTATTCTCTCCTGAATTCAGCTCCTTCTGGTCCAGCCAGTCCCCTTCCTAACCTGCAGATCTCTGAATTTGTACATTTGGTTCAGAGGGGTTTCTGTGAGATGGAGCGGGAAGGCATGGAGAGTGTATTATGAAGCTGCTGTTGTTGCTTTGCCCACTCCATGCCTGTAGCTGTCTTCCAGTGGATTTTGCATTCTTATATGCATTAGTGTAGAGAATGTATGGCCTTTAACTACAATATAGTTATTTAAATTGCCACTTTGTAACTGTCTTGTAGGCTCACGTGTCATAGTGGACTGCAATGTAACAGGCGCTGAAGTGTTTCAGGTGTACTGGACAGTCAACAACACATACATTGATCTATATTATAAGAGTAGAATTTTTGAAGAGGAAGATTATGAGTAAGTATGCTTCCAGATCAGAATGCATTGGATTATCAACTAAAATCTTATATAATTTCTGTATTTTGTTTGAGCCAGCTATGAAAAATTTACTGTTACACAAATAAACACACTTTTGTGATCTAATTATAGGTGGGGCTGGTAGCACTGCCTTTGACTAAGGTTCCCAACACTTTCGGTTAAAGACCTTGTTTTCAGTTGCTTATTACTTGCCATACTTTAATTGTTTGTGCTGAAATTTTACATGCTGGGTTCTGCCTCAAGCTGATTTTTTTCCCTTTTAATTCCAGTCAAAACAGTTCTGGCATTTCTGAGAATGAGGTTGGGGCAAAATGATTTTTTTTTACCCTGTGTTACAAAATTCTGCAACCTTTTATTTGAAATGATCTAGGGCCCATATGCTTTGGAGCAGGGGCTTTATATTTGGCTGGGGGTAGCCTCTGTGTTAGGGTTGCATATTTTGCCATCCCCAGGAAAATATGCCAAAATTTGGCTAAATTATGAGCCTTAGAAACTTCTTAGATTTTACAGGTAAATTCCCTGAAGATTCCATCCACATGGTTCAGATGAGGGCTCAGCAGGACTTTCCCTGCACTCGTGCAGCTCTGGGATGCTACCCGGTCTGGGTCTGGGCACGGGCACCTGAATTGAGAGCAGGGAGACTCCCTCTCCTGTGCTCTCAGTGACCACCCCCCACACACCTCTACCTCATTGGGCCCAGGCAGTGTGAGAGAGGAAGCTGCCTGATTCAAATGCAGAGGGGACTACAGCCAGACATGTAGGGGTGCAGACAGGAACAAGGAACATTTGGGAGGCAGGAACTATGACTGGCGGCTGGCAGGAAGGGGCTGAGGGAGGGAGGGACTTGGGGTGGGTAAGGAGGCTAGGATAGGGAGCTGGAGAGGTAAATCGGGAAGAATGGGAAGCCAGTAGGTGTGGGGAGGACTGAGATAGTATGAAGAGCTAAGGGAAGATTGGGACTTTCTGAGCAAGGATATTGAGAACCAGTGGGGTGAGGAGAGGAGGTGGCAAGGAGGGGAAACAGATCTGATGATGAGTTTGGGTATGGGAGCAGAATTGGGACTGGCTGGAAAAGAGACTAGGACAAGGAGCTGGGTGTCGGGGATGAATTGGGGAAGGAGGTGGCTGGGCGCCAGAGTTGGGGAGAAAGATGGATCAGATGAGGAGCTGGGATGGGGGGAACTGGAACTGCCTGAGTAAGGGGACTGGGACAGAGTCTTAGGTGCCTCAAATTGGGCACCCAAAATTAGTGGACACTTCTTCTGATTTTTGCAAAATCAAAATCTTTTTGAAAAAAAATCTGCAAGATGGGGCTTCCACCACCCCTCATCTCCCGGCGGGTTTGTGAAGATAAATCAATGAATATTTATGAAGCACTCAGATACTGTAATGAAGAAAATTCCACAAGGAAATTACTAATTCTACCTTCAGAGTGTGGTCTGAATACCATGCGGTAAATCAGGTCTAGGGTTACACATTGAACAACAAGGGGAAAATAAAATATTGAATAGTTGCTCACTAAGTGAGCACCATGCCATTTTGTGCAATGAATGATGCATGGTCCTATGGAAACAGAGTAAGTGATCATGTAACTAAAGAGTATATCATAATGCAGCCATGGAGGAGGCCCAGATTAAGGTTGTCCAGTCGTAATTCTGGCATTTCCTAACTTCTGACCTTGCAACCTCAATAATATTCTTTTAGTTTAGGGGGTTTATTGTATGTGATAGATAATTAATCCATATATCACTGATGTATAAGGTCTATAACCTTCATTTATGAATATATTTAAATAATTAGTTGACATTTCAAATGGTAAATAGAATATTTTTAGTGATAAACATTAATTGGATAAGCAGATAAATTCTTTAATGTGAGACACGTTATGTGAAATTAACAAGATAAATATTCCCCCATTCTTCCAGTGCTAAAAAGTTACAATTTCTAATGCAATATTTACCCCACCACACTTTACTAAGCCAATGTGTGATAAGGTTAGCACCACAGGGGCCTTGGAAAATACCATGGGGAAGAATTTGTGTTGGGCCTCTTAAAAGTGCAGCACAAACCTCACAGCCCAGGGACGGGAGGGCTAAGCCCTCCTAATTCCGTGCTACTCCTGGGGCTGAAATGGCAGCCGTGCCTGAACTGTCTGTGGGTGATGGTACGCCCAGAATTGTATTAGAGTTATGGTCCCACCTTCTCTAGCCCCGGGCCCATTTCCTACACCAGGGCTTGTGGTGAGATGGAAGAAGGACCTTATGTGGCAGCCTGTAGGTTCCTTATGTATACTTATGCTGGGGAGCATTCTCTCCCAGCCATTTCTGTGGCCTCTACAGCTACATCCACAGAGTTGAAAGACATTAAAAGCTCTAATACAATCCTTTCCCTACACTCATGTTTTTGCAAGCTGAAATGTGCCCATAAGTTTAATGTGTAAAGCAAATATTTTATACGAGTAGCCTACAGAAACTGTGTATGCTTTTGAGGAAACAGTGCACCAACTGTGTTTATATAAGGATGTCCCCTGATCTCCATCCTGCTTGTCAGAGATAGACAAAGTGTCATGAGGATCCCCTTATGGATTCCAGGAATCTGTCAGTTCTGAAAAGAATCTGATATATGGTCATAGTGTTGAAGATCACTGACTATTGTCCTGTTGTGATTGCCAGCGAAGAAACCACTTCAGTATGGATTGAGTTGTTTTTATTACTGTGTTTGCTACCTTTTGGATAGAGGAGAAACTTTCTATGATGGACGCCATCTCGCTACGGTGAGGCTCAAGATTTCCAAAGTGAATAGCGAGGATTATGAACATCACTTTGTCTGCCATGCTTTGAATTCCTTTGGTCAAGTTTCAACATATATAGCATTAAAACACAGAGGTAATGCATTATTGGGTACATTTGACTTGACTTTCCCAAGAAGAGTTGGCTACTGTGTTCAGATACCACAATTATACGAGTCATATACGTATCTAGAGAGATAAACTGCTTTTCCTTTTAGTTAACTTTAAGAGGTGTGAGTTGAGGGGGAGGGACAGGAATCAGAGGGGAAGGTGGTGTGTGTGCGTATGTGTGCGCAGAAATTGGAGGTAAGCATATGAAGATTTAGGAGATTAATAAAAAGGATGAAAGTACACATGGTGAAGGGAAATTTTAAACAGCAGAGTTTGGAAGGATTTCTACACTAGAGTAAATTATGAGAAGCTTTCAAGGAATAGAAATGAATGAGCAAGGTTCAAAACTACTGTGCTGTATGTTGGACTTGCTTATGGCCACACACTGAGTTAGTGATGATGCTTGGAATAGAAATTGAGGCTCCTGACTCACTCACTGTCTTATACACTAACCATCAGAAATCCTCAACCTGGACTACACACAACAATCAATCATAGTGGGTCAAATTTAGAGGTTACTTCTGAAAACTTGTGTATTAATTTCTTTATGCCAAGGTTTCTTCATCTATAAACGACTGCTAACACTGTTATGGGGATTTATTCATGCTTGTAAGAGCATTCACATCCTCCAGTAGCAAGTGTTATGAAAACATAAAATGTTAATTGTTTTCCTTTGTATTAGATGCTCTACTTGTTGATTTGCCCAACCAATAATTGATATAGTTGTTCTGTAGTAATACATATGTACAGTCAATTTTTATAAAAATTATGAGAATATAGAAATGTAGCTTTTGAATATTACTACAGTTTGAAAGTTCAAAGTTAGACAAATTCCACAGTTTCTTCTTTTTTCTTGTACTGATGCAGTTGCAGATTTTCACAAATCACTGACTGGAGGATTCGTTGCATTGCTGCTTTTAGCAGTTGTTACTTTATTAATCTTCAAGCTTTTCAAGATTGACATTGTGCTTTGGTATCGTAGTTCTTGCCATGCTTTTGTAAAGAAAGAAGGTATGTAGAGCAGCCAGTTTGCTACCTTTTTATGATTGATTTTTGTATCTTGCAAAAGAGTATTTAGGAAGGTCTTTTGATGATGGGGAAGAAATGATCCCCGGGGTAGAACTTGTTTAGAATTTTCTAAAGAAATTGGAGAGTGTTTGAAATGAGTGAGTAAAATGCATAATATACTAAGATGATAAACAATTGGAAGTATGTGTGGCAATGATGGTTAGGTGGTACAACCCAGAAATCCATGCATTCCCCAGATCTGTGGATTGCTGTCTGCTTTGCTAAAAAATGCACCTTGTTTTGCCATACGCTTTACAGCTTACCTGTTGGTGACCAGTAGATGTCACCAGAGCAACATACTGCCATTTAGCAGCAATGGTACCGCCTACAGTTAAAAATAATTTTTTTTATAAAAGCTTTTGTATAGGAGAGGCAATATGAGATTTTGCCTGGAATGTTTCTATTGAAAATCAGTCTCTCAGACTTTTCTCAAGATGAGAACATTGTCTACAAGTTCCTCTTTTTATCCATCCCCTTCTCCATCTCCTTCCTTTTAAAAGTTGAAAGCTATGAGAGGCCGGTGCAAGAGGGGGAAAAAGTGCACCACAGCCCCATTCCTTGATTACCATGTATTTTATTACTTTTATGTACTGTGGGGATGTGTGCAAAGGTTTAAGAAGGGGGAGCAGCTGCTACATGATATATTATTCTTTGTACTACAGAAGCACCTAAGAACACCTGACACTGACTAGGATTCTGTTGTGCTGGGCACTGTACAAGCACAGTACAAAAAGGGGGCCTTTGCCCCACAGCACTTACAATTAGAGCCAGGAAACATTTTTTGGAGGAATGGGTTATTCCTGTTTTGGTCAATTAGAAACTATTTGTGAATTTGATACAAATTTGCCAAATACTCTAGGCCCAAAATAACAATAGTAATAATTTGGGGCTAAAGTCACAAAATGAGTAGAGGAGGAAGAGGTGATGCTGCTGCTGCTCCCTCTATAGCAATGGGGAGATAGGAGTGTTGCTCTTATAACCTTTAACCCCATGGTTAGGGCACTCACTCAGGATGTGCAAGACCCAGGTTTGAATCCCTACACTGGAATAGGATTTTGAACCCTGTTCTCCCCCCTTCTTCTACTAGCATTAGCTTCCTGTCCTGCTCAGGGAGAGGATTAATGTTTAGTAGGGCTGGTTGAAATGATTTCACTGGAAACGAATTTTGACGAAAAATGAATTTTGGTCAAAAATTAAATTTTCATAGGAAAATTTCATGTGATGAACTTTTCCAGTTTTTCAATGAAAAACCAAATTTTGAGTTTTGATAAAACCTTTTTTTTTTTTACTCAACATGGTTTTTGAAAAGCATTTGAATATTTTTGTTTGTTTTGTTTATGAAAAATTTTTAATTTTTTTGGTGGGAAATTTCTACCAAATCTAAACCCCCAAAATGTTCTCAAATTTTCTGCTGACAAATATTTGGCATTTCCCACCAGCTAAAATGTTCAGCCAATGTCAGGCAGGAGGAGGGCTGGAGAACATTCTGGAGGAGATAGGTGTGCTTGTGGATGTCTACCTAGGGCCAGTGGAGCTGGGACTTCTTTCCCTGCAGATCGTAGGGTGCTGTGCCCAGTCCACATGGTGGCAGACCCCTCATACATGAGGAGACAATGAGTTAGATCTATGACTGGTCATCCACCCTTCATTTTAGAGCATTTCATCCCCTTTCCTGGTCGTTTGCCAAAGGATTTTAAATACTAAACAATTAAAAATTGTAATAAAGGTAGGGTTTTTTTAAAGGAGTCTCTTGCTCTTTCTTTATAGCTTCAGATGGGAAGATCTATGATGCATACGTCGTGTATCCAAAACCCAATGGGGTGAGATGTATCTACACCCTGAACAACTTTGTTCTGAGAATACTACCCGAGGTCTTAGAGAGACAGTGTGGATATAATCTTTTTATACTTGGAAGGGATGATTTACTAGGGGAAGGTATGTTAAAAATAGCAAAATTAATATTATCCTTGCCGTGTTTCCTTTTGACATGTTGTTCTAAGATTTGTTGTGTATGCTGGTGATGAAAAAACAATGTGAGACTGACTAATTTTGTAAACTTAGTTTAGCTGCATTGCCTATATCATTGCTAATTTTTAAGGAGGAGGGACTCAGAGCAACTATTCCTTATGAAAAATTCCTCTTCTGAGACAGAAATACAAGATGGCCATGATTTAATTTAAAAAAAAACCTCAAGTGAGAATAACAGGGACACCAATCATTATTGATTAATAATAATAATAATAATAATAATTAATCTAGTTTTTATGTAGAGCTTTTCATCAGTAGAGTTCAAAGAGCTTTGCAAAGCAGGTAAGAATCCCCCATTATACAGATGGGGAAACTGAGGCACGGAGTGGTGAAGTGACTTGCCTAAGGTCACCTAGCAGGCCAATGGTCAAATGTAGAATCCAGGTCTCTTGAGTCCCAGTCCAGCATTCTATCTACCAGGGAACATTGCCTCCCACCGTGCCTTAGTAGGTTTTGTAGTGTGGACGTCTGTTCAATGAGATCTAGACTACAAACTCATTTCAAACAGGTCACTGGACAGCCCTCAGGTAGAAACCACTTTTGATGGTTGCTGAAGTGAGCTGGATTGGATCTAACAATCTGTTTTTGAAAGGTTCTATACTCTACTAATCTTCTGAGCGAGCCACTGCCTCATAAGTGTGTAGTTTTAAAATAATGAGAGAAATTTTGCATAAGTTGAAACTTTTCTATGCCAGCTTTGATCATTCTTGCATTACTTACAGCTGTGGTCAATGTTATTGATGAAACCATCAAACAAAGCAGAAGACTGATGATAATTTTAGAATCAGAAGCATTGAGTTACAATGTGTTAGAAGATACCTTTGAACAGCAACTGGCTGTGTACAATGCTCTTATCCGAGATGAAATAAAAATTATTCTGATTGAACTAGATAAAATACAGGACAACACAAACATGCCAGAATCCATTAAATACATTAAACAAAAGCACGGAGCCATCCGGTGGAAAGGGGACTTCACAGAGAAATCTCACTCAGCAAATACAAAGTTCTGGAAAAATGTGAGATACCGAATGCCACTCAGACAAACAGTGTCTTCTTTGGATCCAAAAACTTTTCACTATTTTGCAGCAACAGAAAGATGATGATGCTGTATTTTAATGGCACAGACCAGCTCACTTTTAAATATTTACTATGGACAATTTGTCTTCAGAAGGTTCTAGTATGTATTACCAACTGGTCATCTCAGTCACTTAGATGCTTTCAAGATTAAAAAACCCGCTACAACATAATTTTGTTGTTGATTAAAAAATTCAGTTGCCACTATACCATTGTGCAATATTGGGAGATATCTGAATCATTGTCTCAGTATCCCAGATATTTAAAGCTGAGATGTAGCAAATGCAGTGGCATATAATTTTTGTGATTTCTTTAAAGAAAACTTATTGTAGGGAAGTTTTTTGTTTTTTAAATTGAGGTTAACTAACGAATACATTTAAACGAACATTCATTATGCCTAGATTTTTATACTGTGGTTTTGTTGTTGATATTTTTTTTCTGAAAATAATTTGATCTGATCTAATCAAGGTACTTCCAAACTCAAGTCATACCTTTTTCCTCATTTCACATGCCTTCCTTTTATTTTCATCTCTTTTTTCTTTTTGTTCTTTAAAGACATTTTTTTTTCTAAAGCTCCATTCATCTGAGATTCTTGAAATGGTTTGAACTTATTAATTATTATTTAAAAGTATTAATTACCTTATTTATTCGTATTGCAATCATATCTCTGAGCTCTAATCATGGATCAAAGCCCCATTGTGTTAGGTGTTGTATAAAGCTACAGTGAGTTAGGTAACCATTATTTACCCAAGCAAGTGAATCAGTAAGCCTGTGACATACTAGGGAATAGAATCCAGGTGTCCTGCTTCCTTGTCCTGTGCTGTAGACCTAAGAAATCCATCCCTCCCCCCTCCCATTTTAGTTCTTCATAAAGGAGGAGAGAGATGGTGGTGAGCAGACTATACTGTGTTGAGCATACTTAGTTGCAGGTGAAAACCTTCTGCACACAGAACTCAGTTTTCATAAAATCCTTTAAGATATATAAAGTGTATCAAGCTTATTTCTGAATGCTTTCTCTCCAGCACAGTAGTGTCCACAGGTTTTATCATGGATCTTTAGACAGCATGGAGGCACAACTCTGACCTTTTCTGAGGGCTTGGAGACAACCCACCTGCTGAAGAGCCTGCCATTTTAGTTTTTGTCTCCATAGCTTCTGGCAGGGTGGATAGGCCTCTGTGATGGAGTGCTTTAAGGGATTGTGGAATCCAAAACAAAGACTAAATGATATACTTCTGGTACAGAAGGCCTTTAATTTGGCTGGAGCTTGTGCTGAATTTTTTTGAGTGGCTTCTGGGGCTGCGTCACCTTATTCTGGGCTTCCCTTTCTCCCTGAGGCACTGCAGCAGGCCATGTTCATGCCTGACCCTGGCAAGGCAGCAAAAGAAGCTTAAAGGGAAACCTGCTCCTCTTGTAACTTTTCCAAGGTATAACACATGGGATAATGAGTTCTTCTGGTTTTGTGGGCCTAGAGCACAGAATCAGCTTCTCTTTTTATGGTGTGGTTTTTATTTTGTAAATAGTAAATTAAAAAACAAAGTGACTGTTCTATTGCGTGGCCTGTGTGGCAGACCTCTCAAATACAGCGAAAGGCCTATAATAATATTGTTGTGACTGAGGTGTGCCACATAGGTAGGTGTCGTGCAGTTGAAAAGCCAGGCTGTGACACGCCTTTCACTTCACGCAGAGTCAGGTCCAGATGTGTAGGTGATGACAATGCTAACACATAGGAGTGGAAAGATAGGGGATATGAACAAGTGAAGCTATAATTTCTTGGTCATATAGAAGTTTCAATGCTTTTGGGGCTCTGTGCAGTTCTAGCTGACTCTTATTTCTCACATAATACAAACCTTTGTACTTTGAAGTCTGTATACGTCATGTCCACGGAAGAACGAATAGGGAAGCTCGTTCAGTTTTGCACAAATGTTGCACTTGGTAGACAGAAAAATGTCTTTACAAAATTTATACTTCCTTATTCTGTTCTTCCCACTTCCTGTTTGTTTTTCTGAGTAAAAATGTAACTTCCTCTTTACCACAATAAGCTGCATTATGTAAGCTCTGTGGTCCACTGATCAGCAACATGTCTCTTCCCTGCTTTAAAAAGGCAATCTGGATATATATATATATATATATATATATATATAAAACGACAACACATTTCAGCTGTAGAGCTAGATGCTGAATGGCCTAAATAAACAGGATAAATAGTATTTCAGCTCATTTATGTTGTGGTAGCAAAAATAAAGGTTTTATTTAGGAACATACACTTAAAGGAGCCATACACTTCTGCTTCGCTGCCTTTTTGAGATGATCCAAAATAGCAAGAATCTCATCACTGTAATACCTGAATGTCTTTCAGTAATGCATTAAGCAATATGACTAACACTTGTCACATCTTGTTTGTTCTGTACAGTGGAGTTGTTTTTGTTTCATGTTTTTCAATGTGTACACTGCTATGATACATATTTGTTAGAGAAGCCAAGGTCAAAGGTATGCACCTTGCACGCAGAGCATAAGGCAGTGAGGTTTATGATGGTCCATTGTTCCTGGGGGAAATAATTTCACATGCTTGGACCAGCCTCTGATAAAGTTCTGTTTCCTATACAGATGAGCTTTAACCTTGTTGTAGAGAGTTCCATCGTGCCTGAGGAATGAAATTTTCAACCAGTGTCTTCATTCTGGAGCTTTAGGAGATCTTTTAGATGCCATGGAGTGCTTTGAAGATAAGGATCAAGACCTTGAACTTGATTCAGAATCTGTGGGAAACCAGTGTAGAGAGCAGAGGACAGGTTTGATGTGCTCATGGTAGTCTGCCTGCTGAGCAGATGCCAATCCCTTTCCTTCCACTCCCTCTGAGATGATACAAACACCACGTGTTACAAATGGGGATATGTGAGTTAATCAATTATAAGGGTTTAGTCCTTGGATATATGCTCTCAAGGGGATCCATATACTCCCTTGAAGTCTGGGTGTTATTCAAGCAACAGTTTTTCATAATGAATCAAAGTATTGTTCAATGCTATCAGTATCTCTTACTCATTAAATCAGTCAACTGCACATCCTTAAAAGTTCAATGGCCTTTCTGTGGTTTAGAGGACATTATTTAAAAATTTTTTCAAAGCTTGTCATGTTCAGTCTTGCCCACCAGAAGGTCTGGGGGGCTCAAAAGACTCCTCCTTCCCTTGGTCTCTGAAAAACAAAGTGATCCTCTGACGGTTTCTTACAAGAAGATTGAAGTTGGCTCATGAGTGATCATTTTGCTTCTTTAGGCCTGAATCTTCTTGTCTTAAAAATGATGGTTGTGAGGGACATCTTTTGTCATCAGGCTTCAGGTAATTTCATGAATTAGGTCAGCAATGGCCAAGGAGGGCTTGGTGCAGCTGCGGGAGGGTTGGAGGTGTAAAACTACCCTTTGCACTCTCTTGATCCTGATGCCACTCTATGGTAGGCCAGTCCTCAGATTGCTTTAGCTTGTGCCTTTCTTTGACTAATCAGGCAGTGCCCTCTGTGGTGAATACACGTGTTAGAAAGCTGCATAATCTCCTCAGTGCCTCAATTGACTGTGAGCTTTCTTTCTCCTAGGCTGTCCCATGCAAATGCAGGCCTGGATAGGCTTGTCAGGTGGTTTATTACTGTTCTCCTAGATCCTGGTTAATTTGAATAGTAAACAGATAACTTTTAAGCTGGCAATTTCTTTACATGAGTTTAGCACCCTGTAAAATTCAGATATTGATTTTTGCCCATTTTTTTCATCACATCAAAAATTTCTAGAGTTGGTCACAAAGGGTAAAGAAAATTTGTTTTTAAATCTTGAAAAAATTTAAGCGGCTCTATAGTTGATTGGAAAATGAGGGGAAATAAGTTGAAATGCTACTAACTTTTTTCAAATTTTGCATTTTCATCCATATCACAATTCAAAATATTTCAACCAGTTCTAAGAGTTTTATTTCTATGGAATACAAGCATACATTGATTTGTACTGCCTTTTTTGCTGTGGAATTCCTGTGATATTTTTAACTTTTGGTGGGTTTTCACCTTCTGGAAGTGACTTCAGAAATAGGATGAAATTCTTGAGTCAAGCTTAGAATGTAGGGTTGGCAAAATTCAATTTTTTAAAAATAATTTCAGTGGATATTAGTGGTTACTTTTAAACATTTTTATCAATTTAAATGTTCATATTTGTGGAAAATTATCATAGAATCTCAGGGTTGGAAGGGACCTCAGGAGATCATCTAGTCCAACCCTCTGCTTAAAGCAGGACAAATCCTCAGACTTCTTTTTTTTTTTTTTTAACCCCAGTTCCCTAAATAGCCCCCTCAGGGATTGCGTTCACAGCCCTGGGTTTAGCAGGCCAATGCTCAAACCACTGAGCTATCCCTCCCCCCCCCCCATCAGATGATAATTTAATAACAATAGATGTTAAGACTCAAAGTTAAAACTAAAACAAATTGTCACCATTAAATGTCAGAACATACAAGGGAATATTCTTAAATCAAACTCTAATAAGTTCTGAAGCAGTATTTTTCTTGCTTTACCTTTTTGTAAATTTTGATTATCATCAGTCAAAACATTTTTGGTTGAGGTGTGTGTGTGTGTATGTGTGGCAAAATCAAGGTTTATTGACATTTATTGATTAAAATAGAATCCTCCAAGCCTATTAATATGTTCCTACAAAACTTCTCCACTTCTAAAATTTGGGAATAATTTCCATAGAGATGTTAAATCAAAGATGAACTATTTCTACTGAACTGGTAAATCAACCAAATTCAGGATGAGATAAACCAGCATTATTAATATTAAAGAGAAACTGCAGGTTTTAAACCCTTTCTAAAGTCTTTACATGTAGAAATAGATGTGGGGTGGTGGAGTTAAGTTATGGTTAAATCTCAGCTAATCATTTGAGGGTAGAATGACAAGAGGGAAAGTAGTTTACTTTTCTTGTTGGGGGAGCTGATTTTGAAGCTGAAGTCATTCTTTTTTTTTTTCTCTCTTGGGAATTTTGGTAACAGTCTTAACTCATATTTCTGGCATTTTGTTTCCTGGCATTACGTTACTCTGGTTTTGCTTGAAAACCACAGAAAGATTATCTTTGCACAGTACAGTGAAAGCAACACATACAAAAATCTACATCAGAGATTCAATTAGCTAATCTACTCATCTGTCTTTAGAGAGGAAAATAATTTAACTAGCTAGAGCATAGTTTCTGGAAGTATGCTAGGGTCTGAAGAAAAAACAAAACTTAACCTATGCAGATGGCAACATTGATTAGTCTTTGTTAATCATAAAACTGATGGCAATTTTCATTATTATTGTATTTATGCCTACAATGAAAACACATGGGATTGTTTGAAGGCAGGTTAACTAGATGGAAGAGCTTTTTGTTCTTCACAGGGTAAACAACATTTGGAATTCTCTGCCTTAGAATTGGAATCTAGATCATTAGAATTCAGTAGGAAAAAAGGACAATTACCTGGACATCCATAACATCTCAGGGTCTAAATGGAATAAGATTCCTAACTGTGGAATTTTGTGTGTGTGCACATACAGAGGATTAAATTGATCACTGAATTTCGGATGATGGGGAGGGAATTCTCTGAAAGGCTTATTAGCAAGGATGTTGCTTGTTAATTTTTACATATCTTTGGTTACATGGGTTAGTCCCACCTACACATTTTCTATGGTTGCTGGGAAGTGGGCACTAGCTGACTTCAGACCTTCCCTCTGTTTCTATTACATGTAGCACATTAGCATTTTTTCTGATGTATGTAAGAAAATTATCTACTAGGTAATTCAAGTTGGGCATCCAAAGTTATTGGGACACTTCTAGGAATTTAGGCCTTGGGCACCAGAACTATATAAAACTCATATTAACTGTCCCTGCTTTTGTTTTGTCCTTGTGCACTTGGTGAAGAATGTGGGAAGAATATACCTTTTATTGGCTTTGTCCATTTATCCTGCATTCCAGGCTTTTTACTTTGTTACCATCCTGTTTGTTCTGAGATTTGTTTGACTGGATATTTTTAACATCACTTCAGTTCTCTAAATTGTGTTCTCCATCCCGGTGCCTGAATGTGGTTGGCTCTGTTTAGGGGATTTTTCATTCATACTTTCCCCCTCCATTCTCCTTCCCCCACACTCTGGCCTACTGTCAACTAACATTCTGTCAATAACTATGGTGTGGCCTGTTGCCTGAACATATTTTGTAAGATAACACTGCATTTTTAATTTAGGGATGTTATTGATTTGATTGCATTAATTCACCCAGGCCTGAAGGGTACATATAAGGCACAGCCCAGCACTAGGGGTGATGTGGACCAAGTTGTGCTGCCCCAGCAGGAGCTCCTCCAGTGCAGGAGGAATGTACCATTGCTTTACTCCATCACAAGGGGCAACACGTTTCCCCTTACTTGGCGGGCCCTGCAGAAAGGGGTTGAGAAACTGATTCCACCCACCTCCCACCCTTTCAGTGTAATATAGGTCCCAATGCACGGATACTGTAATTCTGACAGGGCTCTGGGCAGGGTACACAGAAGAGGAGACACATTGTACAGTCCCCATTCCTGCACACCAGGGTAAGTGCCTGTCAGATTTTGTCCCACAGGTACCACATTAGATACGTATTGTACGTAGAGTGATAAATCAACACAATGCCAATAACACCCCTGCCTCCCGCCCAGGGTTTTCCCCTTCTTTCCACACTCTTTATTCAGCTGCTGCCAACATATATGTTGATATGCATGTATGCCATCTCCAGAAACAGTATTCATTGCGGAGGTATTGATGGACGTATAGGGACAAACTGAATACTGATCGCAAAAATGAAGCTAAGTAGTAATACCATCAAACAATGACAAAGTGACTATTTAATAGTGTCCCCAACTCCGTCTAGAAATGGATCCCTGTAGCGGGGTCATCACCCACTCCTGCCCAGCAGAGGGCTGTGGCTGGGGCATGCAGCTCCCAGGCTGATCGGGGAAGTAAGCACAGCTGAGAGCCACGCCCCAAACCACAGCCAGCCTTTATAAAAAGGCTTTGAGCCAGGAGCACAGACACACTTTCTCTGCTTGTAGAGGGAGACAGGCCTGGATGCTAGGGAGTTGAGACGGTACCTGGGTGGAGCAGAGCTGGGGGAAGGACAAGGGAGCTGGGGAGCTCCAGCCTGGAAAACCCCAGGCTGCGGCCTAGCAGGAGCGACATGAGGGTTTTTGGCGCCCTAGGCTCGCCGGTCCTGCGGCTCCGGTGGACCTCCCGCAGGCGTCCCTGCGGACGGTCTGCTGGTCCTGCGGCTCCAGTGGACCTGCCGCAGGCGTGCCTGCGGATGCTCCACCGGAGTCGCAGGACCAGCGGACCATCCGCAGGAACGCCTGCGGGAGGTCCACTGGAGCAGTCTGTCGACCTCCCAAATCCTGGTGCCCTAGGCGACTGCCTAGGTCTCCTAAATGGAAGTGCCGGCCTGCGGCCTAGTCTAAGGCCAATTGGGTACTGGGGTTGCAGAGGGCAGCCCATGGTTAGGCAAAGGCAGCAGGTCCAAATCCCCCTTGCCTATGAAGACTGGCTGAGGCACTGCAGTTTGCCCCAATGAGCTGGGGCTAGATGGTGACTGGCAGTAGCCAAATATTGAGGTGAGGTGGGGATAGTGGGTGGGGGTCCCCCTGGGTGGAGAGACCCAGAGAAACAGTGGGGGTACTGCCAGGGGACAGCACCCAATGAAAGGGGCACCGGGGTCCGGGAGAGATACCGGGGCCAGCAGTAGCGCAACACCAGCCGACAAGGATTTTTAAAATCTATAGACTACAACAAGTGAGTATGAAATGATGCACATGGTTCTTTTCAGTGTGCTTCTTGAAGCACAAGGGTGTGTCTCTTGCAGGAATCCAATATCAAGTGTTTGGGCTTGGAGAAAAAAATATTTTATTTTGTTTTTTTTTTAAAAAATCAGAGGCAGCAAGCTTCCACCTTGACTGGATCCAGAAACAAATAATGAAAAAAAGCCAAATAGCTATCTTGATGCTGACCATCAGACTAGGGAAGAATGTATATGCCATATGTCCCCCTTGTCATCTGTGTACTTTCTGTTATGGGTCATAACATCTGGTTCTGCTAGATTTTTGGCTCTGATCCCCATGTTTCCAAAGTAGATATGACTTCATTTTTCTTAGAGACTAAAGAGACTAGATCATAGGTCAATTCATGAAAATAACAAGATCAAGATTTTCTAAAAGACAGGCTCCTAAGTCTATATCTTAGTGAGTGGCTTGGTTTTCAGGAGTGCTGAGCATCCAACAGGTCTCACTGAAGTAAAAGTTTGGGTGTTCGTGCTTTTGATAATTCAAGGGCTTAAATATTGATTTTTAGAAGCTTAACTTTGGGGGATTTTTTCTTTGAAATTTGTCAAAAATGACAAAGATGAGGGAAAATTGCACAACTCTCCAAATCTGTGGAAGATAGTGACAAATGAAACTATGTTTTTAGAGCAAATACACCTCTACCCCGATATATTGTGACCCGATATAACATGAATTTGGATATAACGCAGTAAAGCAGTGCTCGGGGGGGTGGTCTGCGGAATCTGGCGGCTCAAAGCAAGTTCGATATAATGTGGCTTCACCTGTAATGTGGTAAGATTATTTTGGCTCCTGAGGACAGTGTTCTAATGGGGTAAAGGTGTACGATTTAAAATGAAAAACTGCAAATTATTTGGGTGGTACAATGCCACCATCTAGTGATGATTTTAACTTTGTAGCAGATGAACTATGTCTCTTAAAAAAATTAGAAGAGAGAGTCTCTGCTTAGAACCAGGTTCCATTACCAGTAACGCGAACCCCAAACGTTCAAAAACCATGAGTCAGACATATATGTGAATAAAACACGAGATTTTAAAAAACAATCTCATTCTGGCCCAATCTTTTGAGCTTTGGCTGCTCACCTCCAATGTGTGTATGAGAATTAGTATTGCCTAGAAAATCACCACGACAAAGCTCATTGCTGCAGTCTCCCCAACCAAAGTGTACACCTATTGATTCTAAATGGTAAATCAGCCCACAAAACAAAGTGCAGAATGAAACAAGTCAAGCAGGAACTTTGGTCGCTCCTTAGAGATAGCAAAGTCCAAAATGAGTAACTCAACTTTGATGAACTGATAATAGCCATGAAAACCCTGAAATGTGGGAAAACAACTGGGCTCAATGGTATAGCTAATAAATTATTACTACATTTTGGGACAAGAGCACGGAGGTGGCTGCTTGACTTCATCGATTCTTGTGTGGACACAATGCAGATATCCAGGCTGTAGAGACATAACAAAGTGCTTACACTACTCAAATCACCTACCTTGGCAAAGAGTTACCACCCAATATCTTTACTCTGCTCAAACTATAAGCTCTAAGAGCAGATGATAATGGATAGAATAGCACCAATAGTGGAAGGGCAGCTGACTGATGACCAACCTAGTTTCTACTCAGAACATTCATGTTGTGGCAAAATTGCAAACCTAACTCAATATGTCAATGATGTGGATGGTATGATGGGATAGCCTAATTTGGGCAATTAATTGATCTTTGATTATTAGCGGGTAAATATGCCCAATGGTCTGTGATGGGGTGGGATCTGAGTTATTACAGAGATTTCTTTCCTGGGTGTCTGGCTGGTGAGTCTTGCCCACATGCTCAAGGTTTAGCTGATTGCCATATTTGGGGTCAGGAAGGAATTTTCCTCCAGGGCAGATTGGCAGAGGCCCTGGATTTTTTTCTCCTTCCTTTGCAGCGTGGGGCACACACTTGCTGGAGGGTTTTCTGCACCTTGAAGTCTTTAAACCATGATTTGAGGACTTCAATAGCTCAGACATAGGTTAGGGGTTTATTACAGGACTGGGTGAGTGAGATTCTGTGGCCTGCATTGTGCAGGAGGTCAGACTAGACAATGATGATGGTTCCTTCTGATCTTAAAGTCTGTGTCTCTGTGTAACTTGCAATATTGTAAGGTCTGTGTTTGTTGATCTGTCGGCTGCTTATGACACTGTGAACTATCATGCATTTCTATTGAAATTGGCAATAATTTTGAGAAATGGTAAAATGGCCCAGGTCATCTGCCTTGCTTGAGAATCAACATTTCTTTGTCAAGATGGACAGTAAAGAAAGTTGATGATGTACTCAATGAAATGGATTGCCTCAAGATTCAATGTTATCATCCTTGTTATTTAATGGCTACACAAATGATCAACCAGAATTTCCCAACATGAGAAGATTAATTTATTCAGATGATATTTGTATTGCCACCCAATCAGAAAGATTTGAGGATACTGAACATGTTTTAATTGGCTCCCTGAACATACTTGAAAAATACTGTCACACATTAGTTCCTGAAAGCCAACCTGGCAAAGCGCAAGTTTGTGCCTTCCACTTGAAACACCATCAGACAAAGTGAAAACTCCAGATATTGTGGGATGGTACAATCCTTGAGCACTATGAACATCCGGTCTACCTTGGGGTCACAGTAGAGTGAACGCTAACATTCAAAGAGCACATTAAGAAGCTGAAAAAGAATGTGAACTACAGAAATGGCCCACCACAAAATGAGGAGCTGACCCCAAAACACTCTGAGCAACCAGTCTCACCTTGTGTTTCTCAGCTGCAGAGTGCTGTGCTCCATTGTGGTGCTGCTCAAGCTACAGACACAAAATTGACACTAAACTCATTCAGCGCTGTAAGGTCATCACAGGGACTTTGAATCTGACTCCCAGACTGTTTCTATACTGCCTTGTTGAAGATTGGCTCACCCCTCAGGCCTGGTCTACACTACGCTGGTTTAAAGCCGATTTTAGCAGCGTGTAAACTGATTTAACGCTGCACACATCCCACACAACGAGGCCCTATATCGATATAAAGGGCTCTTTAAACTGGTTTTTCTGTACTCCTCCCCGATGAGAGGTAGTAGCGCTAAAGCGCTATTACCATATCAGATTAGGGTTATGTGGCCGCAAATCGACGGTATGGCCTCCGGGCAGTATCCCACAGTGCCACATTGTGACCGCTCTGGACAGCCATCGTGAACTCGGGATTGCATGGCCAGGTAGACAGGAAAAGCCCCGGCGAACTTTTGAATTTCAATTCTGTTGACCAGCGTGGAGCTCTGATCAGCACTGGAGATACGGATCTGATCGTTGTATGGGGAGGACAAATCTGTTCTATCACAGCTCCATTACAGAAGACGAAATGAGGAAACATTTTGAAAAATTCCGGCTAGGATAACAGAGTCCACAGCACAGTGCTGTGTGACAAGCGTAACGGAAAGCCAAAAGAATGCAACATAATGCTTCATGGAGGAGGGGGGGTACCGAAGACTCCAGCCTATCCCACAGTCCCCGCAGTCTCGGAAAAGCATTTAACATTCTTGGCTGAGCTCCATGCCTGGTAGGGTCAGACACATTTTCTGGCGTGTTCAGGTATAGGTCCGTCAATTTCCACCCCTCTCCCCCCGTGAAAGAAGAGGGGAAATTGTTTCTTGACTTTATTTGATATGTCAACCTATGTCTACGTGCATGCTGCTGGTAGTGCAGTGCTGTGGCACAGAATACCAGCATCTTCTCCCGCTCCCCTCCCCCTCCTCGTGGGCAGACGGTTTGTACCAAAGACCGATAGCTGTCCTCATCTCCTGTGAGTTCTCCTGGTGGCCTCGGTGAGGTCGGCGGGGTCTGCCTGGCGGAAAATGGGAATGACTCCCAGTCATTCCTGTAGATGGTACAGAACAGCGGTAACTGTCCCATCACAGCAATGGGGGCTGGAGTTCCATCAGCCCCCCCTCCCTTTCAGCTCTAAAAGAAAAGATTCTGTACTGCCTGGACTATCATAGCAGTGGGATGCTGGCTCCTCTCCCCACACGCTTAATGTCTGCTGGACTATCATAGCAGCTGGGAGGCTGCCTCCCCCTCTTTGATCTCACTAAAAAGTCAGTGTTTCTTATTCCGCATTTCTTTATATTCATCACACAAAATGGGGGGACCACTGCCACATTAGCCCAGGAAGGTTGGAGAGGAGTGGAAGCAACGAAGGGGTTGCAGGGGCACCCCCTAGAATGGTATGCAGCTCATCATTCTTGTGGGATCTGACACAGAGCGGCTTGTGCTCTCTGGTTCTCTTGATACACTGGTTCTCTAGTATACTTTCCCCTATTCTAGGGCGGACGGGACTCTATCTTTTAGATTAAAACATAAAGGAGGATGACTCGGGGAGTCATTCCCATTTTGTCTTTGCGCCCCTGGCCGACGCAGCGAGGTTCAGCCAGGAGCACCCATGACAGCAGCAGACGGTACAGAACGACTGATAACCGTCATCTTGTTGCCAATTTACAGTGGCACAGCAGACGGGACAGAACGACTGGTAACTTGTCTCTTGCTACCTTGCAAAGGCAAATGAATGCTGCTGTGTGCACTGCGTACCGCCTCTGTCGGCATCCAGTACACATACAGGTGACGGTGACAAAAGGCAAAATGGGCTCCAGGTTGCCATGCTATGGCGTCTGGCCAGGGCAAATCCAGGGAAAAAGCGCACGAAATGACTTGTCTGTCGTGCTTTCAGGAGGAAGGAATGAGTGACAACCATTTACCAGAATCACCCGCGACACTTGTTTTTGCCACCATCATTTGCATTGCGGTTCAAACCAAGAATTCCAGTGGCCGGGGCACTGCGAGGAACTATTGGGATAACTATGGAATGCTACCCAGAGTGCAATTGCTCCAGAAGTCGAACATAGATCCAGTACATGGGACGCACACCACCGAATTATTGTGCTTTTGTGTGGCCGTGTGCACCGACATTATACAATCGTTTTACATAAACTGGTTTGTGGTAAAATCGAATAATCCTGTAGTGTAGACCATACCTATATCTTTCAGATGTGGTGGGATGCCTTCACTAAAAGGAGAGACAAAACAGCACATGACATCCACTGAACAGACACATTCCAGCACCTAAGAAGCTGTAATCCAGAAACTGTTTGGCCTCTGAAAATCCCTGATCTCAAAATACCCGTAAGGCTATAGGGTTTAAAAAAAAAAAAAAATTGCCAGAAATGCCAATGACCTTGGAAAAGGTGGTTCCTTCAAAGCAATTCCCTCCAGGCACTGACTTAAATGAAAACATTGGTGTACTGTAAATCAAGAGAGAGCCAGGTGGCAAAGACTGGTGACAATATGACCAAGTGAAAGCTGAGGAATGAACCAAAATGTGAATGTGTAGAGCCTAGGCAAAGCTTTGAACCTTGCCTGATGAAGTCTATCCTGTTAACATCCTGTACTCCCAGGGAACTGTTCTATATAAGTGACAATTCTAGGTCTTGGCTGAGGTTCTTTGAGCAACAAGGAATCAGCTCTACACCCCTAGCCTCATATCAATTAATTTTGTGCCAATCCTGACATCTGCCCCAGCCCCACATCAATTCTGCCCACTCAGCCAAACAGTTCTTCTATCCCCAAGCCACAACCCCATATCTGCATCTGTGGAAGCTCTTCCCCTTCCGAGGCCAGATGGTGCAGCATTAGAAGGAATGGGTAGGGAGGAGCAGAAGGCAGGCTGATCTATTTTTTCACAGGAGGGGTGGAGGGAACCGGGCTTCCTAAGCAGCATTTCCTGCTCTCTCATCCCCTCCTTCCTCCCCTGTCCAAAATCTTCTCTGGCTTTTGGTGGAAGAAGAGAGATCAGAAGAGTTCTGTTTGCCTGCAGCAGCTCTGATTGTCTCCTCTTCCCAAGGAGGTGGAAAAGCAGGTAAAGAGAAACCAATCTGAAGGTTTTCCCCTGGGCAGTCAGAAAATCACATAAAGGCTGGAGCTTCTGGCATCACCCCAGCAGGAGCCAAAATAACACGTTGAGCATTGCAAGCTGTATATTTAGCGTTCTCTAACTTTGGTATGAAAATTATTAATCTTACTCTGAAGACTGTCTAAAGTCTCTGTATAATTGGAGTAAATGGGTTGAGTTGATTTTGAGTTCCTTACAGGTCATTATAGTATTGCTGTGATTTAAAATGCTGACTTGTTTCTGAAATCTCTCTGTATGCCACTACTCAAAAATGACTTGTTTCTGCTGTCCCATAAAGCTTTCAACAGTTAGATGTAGAAAAAACATACCTTGGGTATATTTGAAGACAGTTTAGCATTAATGGTTTCAGAGCTTGATCCAGTGCCTGGTGAAGTCAATAAGAGTCTTTCCAGTGGTTTCAATGGACTTTGCATTATGCCTTTAGTTTGTGTGAGATAAGTTTGCAATTTAGTGAAAACATGAGCAATTGTACATGTGATGCATCTAATGGAGGATGTTCCCTGAGTTCAAGTGGAAGAGACCTGACCTTTATGGTGTTAAAGGGTTTAGGTTCTAGTCGTGCCTTTTCAAGTTTGTGTGTATGTGTTTTTTTTTTAATAACACTGCTCTACAGCCAAAATGCTTCTGAAATAAATGTAGTCAAACTTTACTAATTCTGGGTCACTGAGAAAGAAAATGTTGCTTAAAATTGTTGATTGGCTCTAGTCTAGCTTTTGGGCTCCAGACTACAGCAGTGGAATCTCCTGGCAGGTGATGTTAGGGTTTCCATGTTCCGTGACCGTCAAAAGGATCTTGTCCCATTCTTCATGGAAGGTGATCTTGTAGCCTGCAACAACATCGATGGTGTGATGGCAGCCCTCAACATCGTTCAC
>NC_133769.1:253174790-253213364 GCF_003597395.2 Chelonoidis abingdonii
ATAAAATGTAAAAACTTAAATATCTCAGAAACAGTAGCCAATCAGTTGTTTTAATTGTCATATTTGAATTCAGCACATCAAAGTACATAATAAATACCACATTTTATCTCTGAAGCAGACGACTTCTCAAAAATTGTAGACCAGTGTAATTATATTGCTGTAGCCTGATGTGTGGTAGAAAATCACCCAATGGTGAAAAGCAAAGAGAAAATTGGACAAGCTGCTTTTGAGTTAGCTCACAAAAACTTATGCCCAAATAAATTTATTAGTCTCGAAGGTGCCACAAGGACTCTAGGTAATTAAAGTTACTCTGCACATGGAGGCACTCTCAGTAGCTCCATTGTTAAGGTTGCCACCACTGTTCTGTTGCAAGCCCTGTCCTCACTCCCCTCATAGCTTTGCTCTGTAAAAGTATTTTTGTGATTATTTTCAGGGCATTTTAAAGTATTGTTGGAATGTTTGAAGGCAGTTGATCAAACCACTTCTTAAGTTACGCATACTTAAAAATTACACTTTTAGAAAATCCCTTTGTCTAATGTTTAGGTCCCTCCAGCTGAATACAGCATGATTGTAAGGACTACATGGCCTAAGAGGTGGGGTACAGCAAGCATTTGCAGAATCCAACCCTAAGGGGGCAATACATAGTTACATAGTTTAAAATCATCTACATCAGGGGTGGCGAATCTGAGCCTGAGAAGGAGCCAGAATTTACCAATGTACATTGCCAAAGAGCCACAGTAATACGTCAGCAACCCCCCATCAGCTCCAACCCCCGCTATCAGCACCTTCCACCCATCGGCAGCCCCGCCAATCAGCACCTCCTGCTCCCTCCCCACACCTCCTGATCAGCTGTTTCATGATGTGCAAGAGACTTAAGGTGGGAGGGGGAGTAGCAAGGGCACAGCAGGCTCAAGCGAGGGGGCAGGAAGGGGTTGAGTAGGGGTAGGGCCTGTGGCAGAGCCAGGCGTTGAGCAGTGAGCACTGCCCGGCACATTGGAAAGTTGGCACCTGTAGCTCCAGCCCCAGAGTCGGTGCCTATACAAGGAGCCGCATATTAACTTCTGAAGAGCTGCATGTGGCTCCGGAGCCACAGGCTGGCTACCCCTGATCTACACAGTCTTCACAGAGTGTGTGCAGCAGCAAAATACAAGTGTAACCTTGTCATGTATATCAATCTAACCACAGATGTGTAGCATCTATAGGCGTGTTTCATTTGCTCCCAGCTTCTTATCAAGTCTGTTTTTGTTTCAGCAATGAGGTCACCTAATGGATCACTGTGATCCTCACACAAGACCTACTGACATGAAACTTTCTTTGGTTGAGATGCAAAAGAGACACTGTGATGGAGTGCCTGCCCCACACTGGGCTCCCAGGGGTTAATAGAGCCTGCACAAGAGGCAGCCAATCAGGGCCAAGCAGGCCCATATTTAAAAAAAAGTTGCAGGGCAGAGGAAGGCAGCTCTCTCTTGGGAGCCCAGGGAGGAAGGACTGTGTCTCTGGAGGGCTGAGAGAACTGCCAGCCCTTGGACAGAGCAGTGCTGTGAGCAGGGACTGGGGGAATGAGAGACAGCTGTTGGGGTTTGCAGGTGGAGGCCCTGAGGCCAGGGCAAAGAGGATGCTGGGGTCATAAGGAAGTGGCCAGACAATTCACTGCAGTAGCCACTAAGGGAAGTGGTTGAAGATTGGGCTGCAGGTCCCCCTGAAGGGGGAAGCACAGTATGTGGCAAGGTCGAAGGGCTGTGTTGCTGAAGAGGAGGCTGTGGTCCTTGGAGAGAGATGGGTCCTAGAGCAGGAATGACAGTGGTGAGGCACCACCTGAAGAGGATGCACTATCATGCAGAGCTAATTCCCAAGACTGCCAGCAGGAGGTGCCACGGTGGTGAGCGCACCCAGTTACAGACTTTTCCAAACTTCTATGTATCACAATAAAATGCTTCAGTTTTATTATCAGAGGGGTAGCCATGTTAGTCTGGATCTGTAAAAGCAGCAGAGAATCCTGTGGCACCTTATAGACTAACAGACGTTTTAGAGCATGAGCTTTCGTGAGTGAATACCCACTTCGTCAGATGCATCTGACGAAGTGGGTATTCACCCACGAAAGCTCATGCTCCAAAACCTCTGTTAGTCTATAAGGTGCCACAGGATTCTCTGCTGCTTTTTCAGTTTTATTGTTTTATTGTTAGCTGAAAAAATGTTTGGTTTTCTTATGCTGTATAAATTTAAACCTCTTGTAGAGCACATTTCTGGGAGTAAAAACAATATAGGTCTGATTTTCAGAAGAGTATAGGCCAATAACCATAGAAAATGCATGGGTTAATTCTTTGACCTGCTTTGAAAAATCTCAACTTGAGCATTGTAATTGGGCATAAAACATATTCCTACAGAAGCTAATAAAGACTTTTGCCAAGCTTATGGAAAATCTTATTGTAAGATAATGTTGTGGCTTCAGGCATTTTTCAGACAAAAGTGTTTTTTTTTTAAATGAGAACTCCCTGATCAAAACCTGTTATAGCAGTTCAGTTCCTTAAGAATGGAATGTTAATGTGAGAAATACAGACCCCACCACTAGCATTCAACATGAAATCCTGGCTGCACGAAAGTCAATGGAAATTTTGCATTCACTTCAATGGGGTCAGGATTTCACTCAACGTGTCTAAACCATGCTGTTTCATTAATGCTTTACTACTTCTGCCCATGTGACAAAAGAATGGCTCTGCAATGTTTGCCTCTCCTGTTCTGCTTGTGTCTTTCAGTTATTTTATAAAGTTTTGAAGGTGCATATACAAGTAAGTTTCAAGCCTCTGTCTTTTGAATAAAGATCTGTGTGTTTACTCTAATGTGTAGAAGAGGTTACTTTTGCCTACTACAAAGTCTTTTGTTCTTGGTGATTCTCAGTTCTAGCCACATCCGTGCATGGCTAGAATTGAGATGCTAGTCTATCTCAATAGCTGTCAGAGCCTTCAAAGCTACACAGTGGAGAGCTCCTGTGTATAGGAATGTAATGATGCAGAGTTCTTGGTAAAATTTGTTACATAATGAGATTAGCCACATCCTCCACAGAAAAGAAGTGTACAAAAGCACTTTTCTCCAGTAACAGTGGGTATTCATAAGCTGAAAAGCATTTCTAGCAAGTTCAGCTTTTCCCTGGAAGAAAACTGTAATGTTAGCATTATTCTGTGGTTCTTATTTAATAAAACATTGGCACCGTAATCAAGCCCCTAAAAGTGCGTGCATATGTGTGTGTTCTATCTGGGATGATGTTCAATGCAATACATGTGTGGTGAGATCCTAAGCTGCTACACATTGGCTGAAAGTGGACCTATACCATTTACACCAGTTCAGGATCTAGCCCATCCATCTTCTACTGACTGTTCAGGCTTTCTGTGGAAGTAGTGAGACATTTTTGTAGGCTGCAGCTGAAACTCATTAGATTATTTGCAGAACCTCTGTTGCTGTAAGGCCAGGCTAGGTTGGACTGACTTTATATGTTTAGTGTTCAGTTAAGACCTAACCTTTTGTTACTATTTTCTCCCACAATAATAAACAGGACACCTCACTTTAGGTGCATTAGAATCCACCTTTTACTCACTTTACCCAGGTATTACAGCTGAGGTTCTTTGAGGCACAAAATAAATCAAATCACTGATTTAGTTATTTGAAGTTCATAGAACTAAACTCTTAACTAATGTCTTTGAAGGTAATAAAATGAAACATCCTGAACTAATCTTTTAAATTTGAATATTTGAAGTGAGTCCTATTAAGACCTGCTGTAACTGTCTTGTGTGATATTTGAATGAATGTAACTGAGCAGTTGGGAAGAGCTAAGTCTGTAAGTACCTACATGAGGTAGAAATATTTGATAATAGATTTTTCAGTCTAGCAGCTAATGATCTAACAGGATCCAATGGCAGAAGATTGAAGCTAGCTAAATTCAAACTGGAAATAAGGAATAATTTAACCGTGAAGGTAATTAACCATCGGAGCAAATTGCTAAGGGTTGTGGTGGATTCTGTCACTAGCAATTTTTATATCAAGATTGGATATTCTTCTAAAAGATATGCTCTGTTTCAAGCAGAAATTCCTTCAGGGAAGTTCTGTGGCCCGTGTTATGCAGCAGGTCAGACTAGATGATCACAATGGTCCTTTCTGGTCTGCAATCTTATTAAATCCTTCTACAGAATGAGGCACCTGCAGGGGATCTTGGACTGGATGAGGGTCCAGCCCTCAGGGGAGTTAGGTTGCTCAGTGGTCTAAATCAATAACTGTAAAATAAACCTGAGCTTCTTTCTAAAGGAGCAAACCTAAATCAACCCATAAAACCCAATAAAAGCCATAATCTTACTGGAGGTAAGAGATTAGAGGCTGATTAATCAGGGTGGTGGTTACCCAGTTTTAGTGCACAGGAGTCCCTCAGAGCCCAAGTATAAACTTTGATGAATAGAGGAAGCAAAGGGAGAAGGAATTATTTATAGAGATTACATATTCATAGAGGAATGAGGGTCTAAATCAGAACTGGCTGCCTTAATTCTCCAGTTGAGAAATCTGATCTCTTGTGAAGAGGGAACTAGGGTGAAATGGAGGGACAAATGCCCTTAGATAGGATCCATCTTCTCAGGGCCAGCTCCAGGTTTTCTGCTGCCTCAAGCGGCGGGGGTGAGGGAGGAGAAAGCTGATTGGCAGCACTTCGGTGGCATGATCAATCGCGCCACTCCATTCTTCTGCAACAGGTCCTTCTCTTCCTCTTTGAGCTGCCCGCCGAGGGACCTGCCGCCGAATTACTGCCTAAGACCCCGGATGGCCTGCCCCAATAGCGGACAGAGTGCCACCCCTTTGTATTGGCTATCCTAAGCACCTGCTTCCTTAGCTGGTGCCTGGAGCCAGCCCTGCATCTTCTCATAGAGTCGAGGGAAGGCAGTCATTTGTATGCTCCAAGGTAGTCACTCCAGGAGATGAATATGGTTAAGAGACATTGTCTGTGATAGGGGATATAATCATTAGAAATATTGGTAGCTGGCTATAGAGAGACCATGAGAACTATAATGTCCAGCTTAGCTCCTGAGACCCCAACTTCAGTATAACAACTTTCAATATCATTGTCTATATTGTCTTTAAAAACCTCCCCTTTGCTCCCGAAATCCATCACTACCACCATTTTTAATTTTTGAAAAGAAGAAAATTCAGTTATATGACAGAGCTTTTCAAAGTTTTTGTTCCTTTCCTCTGGCTTCTCTTTGCAAGAGATCTGCAATTCTCATCCATTCGTTGTTTAGATACGTTGTTTGTCTAAGAGATTCAGAAACATTGATAAATCTACAGGAAACAGATTATTCTCATGTCATATGGACAGACTATACAATGATTGTAACTCTACTCAAAATCAATGAGTGATCCTATAGAAAAAGACCTGGAGACTAACTCCCTAATATGTTCGGTTATTAAGGATGCTACCAAACAGAAACTAATGCTATGGTAATGCTAATGGTAGAGATTAGAAAAGCTCTCTTGCAAGAGAGCAAAGCACATTATTCCTTTTTGCCTTCAGTCATTTTTATAAGCATACACAACATTCTTCTCTGAATGGCAGTGCAGCTTTCCAGGAAGAGCATTCTTTTTCCATTTGTAGGTCATTAAATCCACCTCCTTGGCAAATTTTCAGAATGTTATCATTGCTTTTGGTGACCTAAAGCCGGAGATTTAGAAGGGAGGTGTACAAGGAGCTGTTTTTGCCTCCAAAACAAGTCCAGAATCCTCTGTTGAAAAGTGTCTTTCTAGTTTAAGAATACCTTTTTGTAAAGTATTATCATCTTTACACCTTTATTCCTCCTGGCTGATATGAATACAGACAATTCATCTGTAGAGCCACTGGTACAAGTAACTTCCCTCAGTGTATCCCTGTGCCTCATGTTTGACTTGTCTGCCTGACAGGGAGTTATTGAAGTGAATCTTTCATCACCGAATCTTTCATCACCTATTACTTTAAAGTAGACTGAGGATTTGGTTCAGTGTTGAAGCCTGCCCCTGTGGCAGCACATAGACTGCCCCTATAACAGCAGCACTGCTTTCTCATGCGAGTGCGGTACCTGCTCACTGTGATACCAGTACTCGTGTCTGGATGATGCCTTAAGTACATAGAAAGTAGGGACATATTAACTCCATTTTACTGAGGAGGAACTGAGGCAGACTGAGTGATGTGCCCAAGATCACACATAGTCTTTGGCAGAGCCATGAATTATACCCAGATCTCCCAAGTTTTAGTCCACTGCCCACAAGTCCATTCTTCCTTTAGGATACTAAAACAATAGAGAAAGCACCACCACAATCTGACAACATGCTGTCTTGGCTGAGTGGTTGCTTATTTAATGGAGGAGCTACCACCAATTGACCAAGCCTTTAAATAGTTTTCTTGCAAGCCACTAAGCATAGATCCCAGGTAGCCCAGATATGGGTCAGACCCAGAGTGGCACAATTAGAAAGAAGTTCATGAGAGGCTCAAGTTTGAACACACGCACCCCTTTCTCTGCATAAGGGTCTGCTGCAGAAGTTCAGATTTACTAGAGTTTGCCAAGTCTCTACCTGCATTTCCTTCCATGCAGCTTTACTAGTTGTATTTTTTTTATGAAGTTCACTGTGTAGTATAGCTTCTCTTTTCCCTGAGCAACCTGCTCTGATTCAATGTGATCTTTCCTCAGAGAGCAAAACCGTTTTTTTAAGGGATTGAGCCTAAATAGGCTCAGCTGCATTTAATTAGCACCCTGTTGGCAGAACCTCTGAATTGCAGCTGACAATTATCCCCTGAATCCCCAGGTCATTGACTAGCTCAGCATGGCTTCCTCCCAGCAAGCTGCACTTGGAATGAATGCCGCAGGGCTTTGAGGAGACTTCCAGGGGGTGCCAAAGCCCCTGCACAAGTATGAAATAATAGATAACGTAGAGTCATTTGCTCTTAATACACAACTTTATCTTCTCAGTTCATCCACTTGTGGAAAGTCAAAGGAGTGGGTCAACATCAGGAACTTACATTAGATTAGAAAAGAAAAATAAAACATTTTCTGGTCTATGTGGTTACCAACATTTCTGGTAGTTAGCTAGGAATGGTGTGGGAAGAGGACAGAAGGGAGTGCAGGTGGGTGTGCTGATTGATAAAAGGGAACATAATTGAAAAGGGAGATTAGAGTGGAATGTTGAAGCATGCAATCCACATTTGTTGAGTACCATCTCTTTTACCCTCTCTGAGCTTGTGAGGGAGATGTATTTGTGTAATTTATTGCAAGAATAAATGGTTCCTTCTCTGCAGCCTGCCTGCCAAAGATGTGCCCACAGTTCTGGCATTGCTTTATTCTGAAAAACATACCTCAAGGTTGAGGCTGTACATTCAGGGCCAGCTCCAGCTTTTTTGCTGCCCCAAGTGGCGAAGCGGGAGGAAAAAAAAAAAGCCGATTGTGCTGCTTCATTCAGTGGCAGCAATTCGGCAACAGGTCTTTCGCCCCCTCTGTTCCTCTTCAGCGGCACTTCGGTGACAGCTCAGAGAGGGACTGAGGGGCTCACCGCCAAATTGCCGTCAAAGACCCGGATGTGCCGCCCCTTTCCATTGGCCACCCCAAACACCTGCTTCCTCCGCTGGTGCCTGGAGCCAGCCCTGTGTACATCAATGATTTCCAGTCATTGCTTAGTTGGAGCCATCCTTGTGATGGGCTGGTGGAAGGCTTTCTTTCCGTGGCCTGCTGTGAGGTGCTGTGAAAATTTTATTACAGTCTTTCCTTTTTCTGTCTCATTTCCTAATTCTCCTGTTTGACTGGCTTTTGTTCCTTTTCTTTTGCTCTTTTTGGCTTGCTTGCACCCCGTACTGAAAACTAACGAAAATATTTAAAGAAAAGGGTAAATCTTACCCTTTTCAAGTTTTTTTGCTTAGAACACGTCACATCCTCTCAAGTTTCACATTATTTTTCTAGTGAAAAGATGACCCAAACTGTACAGAATATGTTTGGATGATTGCAAAATACCCACTGTCTAGATTTGTATTCTGACCTTCTGTCAAGGCTGAATCCCCACTCTGTCACTGAGCACAGAAGGTGGGGGCCTGCAAGGATTTTAAAAATTAATATTTGCCACTCTAGGCTTGCATTAAACTTCCAAAGTTACAGCTCTTCTTTGGCTTTGGCTTGGTAAATGCTGCCACCACCCAAATGCAAAAACAAAAACAACAAACAAGGGAACACTTGGGAATTCCTCCCTGTGGGGTACCCTCAAGCCCTTTCACCCACTTCTGAGGAAGAGCTGAAAAAGAAAATCAAGGAAATTAGCTATTGCTACCAGCCATCAAACAACATGCACAAACCTCTTAGGACACCAAACATCCAATCCTGTTCTTAGAAAAGGTAAATTTTATTTTAAAAAAATGCATCTGGAACTTAGACTTTTCCTAGATTTTAAACGAGCAATTCCAAAAATTAAGCACCCAAAATAGATTTCTTGGGAGTTAGCTTAAAGGTTAAAGCAAACAAAAGCATCTGACTTTAGCACAGAGGAGTCCACAAGCCTTAAAAAAATAAACAGAAATAAACCTGCTCGCATTTAGCTTCTAAGGATAGAACAAGAAACAATGGGCTTAAACTGCAGCAAGGAAGGTTTAGGTTGGACATTAGGAAAAAGTTCCTAACAGTCAGGGTGGTTAAACACGGGAATAAACTGCCTAGGGAGGTTGTGGAACCTCCATCTCTGGAGATATTTAAGGGTAGGTTAGATAAATGTCTATCAGGGATGGTCTAGACAGTATTTGGTCCTGCCATGAGGGCAGGGGACTGGACTCGATGACCTCTCAAGGTCCCTTCCAGCCCTAGAATCTATTAGTCTATTTAAACATGCCCTGTCCAATGATTTCTTCTAGGTATGGAAGATGACTTTTTATATCTGGTCCAAGCCTTACACAGCATTCCTGCTTATAGCACTGCTGCTCTGTGTCTCTTTCTCTGGAGAACAACATGCAAAGGGAAAGTTTCTTTCCCAATTTTAAAAAGTTCTACCTTCCCATTGGCTCTCTTGGTCAGGTGCCCACTTCCCCCCCCCCCTTTTACCTGGGGGAATTTTTAACCCTTTATAGGTAAAGCAAGTAGAGAACAGCCACCAAGAGGGATTTTACAGCCCATCAGAGGGAGCTACTCCCCCACTTCATTTATCACATTTTCCCTTTAGCTCTTTAAAAAGAGTATGCAGCATAATAGATATTTTTATACATATTTCCTTTGATGGAAGTTACTATTTTACATGTAACTACTTTAAAACTGCATTTTCTATCCTATGGTACAGGAAGGTACGGGGAAAATTTTTTTTTATCAGTGCTGCAGAGAGAGAGAGATTAGATTATCTTAAAGAGTTTTATTATAGTCAGTAGAATGTCAATTCTGAGAATTTGGTGAAATCTATGGTTAGCCAAAGGTCAAATATGACACCTGAGGTTTGACTTCAGCAACAAGTTATCTTGGTAGAAAAATTTGTGCTGAATCTGTTAAATCAGCTGAGAGGATAAGCTCTGAGAAAAAATAATAGTAATAAAAATACAGGTCCCTGTTTCTAGATTCTTTCATTTATAAGAACTTTTGGTTATCCACATTAATTTCATTTGAATAAACTAGTTTGTACTAGAGAGATGGTGCATCATTGATTCCAGAACTACCTTTATGAGATCTCTCCCTTTAATGCACTGAAGACTGGAAATAGTCCTGGTCCTACTGAACCTTTTTTTAAGTCATCAGTGGGGCTAGATCCTAAACTTTCTTGGAAACCACTACCAAACTTGCAATCTTGGATGCCAAAAACTAGGCACTTAAATCCATATTAAGATACCTGAGTGGCTCAAATGTCTGAAAAGTAGGCCACTTACTTAGGTGCCTAAATACCGCTTTAATATGGAGGCACCCATATTGAAAATTGTGGTCTCCATCTGAGGCTCGCATCAAGTGGCCTCAGTAGGAATGCAAAAAGCACCCCTGGAGTCCTGTCTGCCGTCCTGTGCCCAAGGCTCTGAGGCCACCTCGAGGCCAGGGCTTTGCTCCCAGCTTCAGCTCTGTGGGTTGGAGGGGTGGACAGGGGACAGGGGGCTGGCTTTCAGCTCCCCCCACTATTAAAAATGTTCCAGCCCCACTGCCTAGTTGTGCATATGTCTGCACTTAACTTTGTCCACAATTGATGTAAGCGTCCCATTATGGCAACGCAGTTGTGACATCACACTCCATATTTATGAAAATATGCTTTTATGGATATGACATAACTGAGATGTACTGTATGCAAGATAGCTTATGTAATATTACTGGAAAGGTTATGATTTACTGAATACAGGGCTGGATTAAGACCTTAAGAGGCCCTAAGCACTGAAAAGATTATGGTGCCCCCAATATGTAATTCAAAATAAAAACAATACTATACCGTAAAATAAAATTTTATTTTTTGAAATGACACAAAACTGATGTATGCTGAAATTAAAATAGCTTTTCTAGATTTTTATTGCAAAATTCTGGATACGTTCATTGAAGCTGACTCGACAAAGCTTGTCTGCTTCCATACACAATAGGGAAAGTGAATCAAGTCTGTCCTGACACATTGTTGTTCTCTGAGAGTTTTTTATTCTTTTCAGCTGAGAAAAAATGTGTTCTGTGGAGCAGTTAGTAATCAATGTTAGAAAAATACATAGTGAGATCTCTACATTTGGAAATACACATTGTATTCCGTCTCTCAGTATTGTGTCAAGATCAATGTGACTGAATTTCATTTTTCTTGTTTCATTAAACTTTGTGCACATGTAACACTGGAACGTTTGTACTTCTCCACAGAGATTCATGTTCAAGTCAATAGGTTATGAGTCAACTAGCTTTTGGGAACCTTGTGAATACTGTTAGTCAGATAAGTCCATATCGTTTAGAAAAGAAAATCTACCTGATACTACTTTGTACACTTCACCTCTCCTCTTCATATGAGCTTCAAGTGTATCAATTATAGCATAGTAAGTAGATAAGCAAAATTTGCGTCTAGGATTCAATGCTGTTTCTGTTGCACTGCTATCATTTGCTTGTTTTTTCCTGATTCGCTTGGGGGACTGGGCTTCTTTGTGGTTAGTATCAGGCAAGGTATCTTTTGATATATCTTCAAATATTTCAGAATCATTCCTCAAAGCGTGTAAGTGGTCTGCTAATGATTGACAGAAGTCTGCACATGTTTTCAAATCCAATTCTTTTTCTTGGAGAGCTTGACTTGTGTGGTGAAGTGTAAAATTTCATTCCACGTGGTTAACATGAATACAAACTCTAGTTCTTGCATCTTGTTTGCAATGTTTTCTGCTTCTCATATAGTTTCTCCCTTTTGTGACTGGTCTTCGGCTATATTTTCTAATGCATCCACAGTCTTTGAGTAGGACTCCAGAATTGAACTTGTTGCCATTGCATGTGGCTCCCAGCGAGTATTAGAAAGAGATTTCAACACACGATCATTGCCCAAATATGTTTTAAGAACTGCCCATCAGTGTGGTGAGGCAGAAAAAAATTTATAAAGTAAGTGGACTGTTGAGAAAAACCATACTCCCATTGGACAACAATCAACAGCATTGCGGCCAACAAGATTGAGAGTTGGCAGCACATGGTATGAATATGGCATATTTGTTCTGTTCTAAAAGCTTCTTCTGCATTCCTTGATAATGCCCTGACATGTTGGCAGCATTATCATAAGATTGACCTCTCCACTTTGAGAAATCTATTTTGCAAAACTTGGCACAGATATTGCAGTACTTGATTTGCCATTTCTTCACCAGTGTGGCTTTTCAAATTGAGGAACGTTTCATTCTGCCCTTTATCTCAGTTATCTGAATTTTTTACAAAATTCCACAATGTACATTATGTATATTATATATGAGGCAAAAACGAATCAAGTACATATAACTCAGAAGAATATATCAATAAAACAAATTTATTGCACTACATGACAGGATCTGATTTCCTTGCATTCTTTCGATCTACATTAGTAGGACGGCCCCCTGGTTTAGGTGGGGATAAGTAATAAAAAGAACAGAAAAACAGAGGAAGAGTGTGTAGTGGAGTGTAAGGAAGTCTAACAAAGTCCTGATTTTTCCCATGATGACTACTTCAATGCTTTTTTGGAAATAATAAATATCAGAATTTTTTTTAAAAAACCCTTTTTTTGGTGCCTCCTGCTTTGCTGGTGCCCTAAGCACGTGCTTAGTCTACCTATTGGGTAATCCAGCCCTGATTGAATGTGATTATCCAATTTGTATACCTATATCATTTCTGTATCTGAAGTTAGGAATATTGATTATGTATCTGCATTTCAAATGAGTTACTTTGGGTGCCACCCCTAACTAGCTCTTCAGGTACAACAATGAGAAAGACAGACAGAGCTAATGGCCCATTAGCAAAGACAATAGGCTGTAAAAGAGCTTAGTCTTTCTATGAAAAGAACAGGAGTACTTGTGGCACCTTAGAGACTAACAAATTTATTTCAGCATGAGCTTTTGTGAGCTACAGCTCATTTCTTCGGATGCATAGAATGGAACACACAGACAGGAGATATTTTAAGGGGAACAACAAGAAACTTCTTCGTTGGAGTTTAGCTCTCCAAGATTTTGATTTTGAAATTCAACACATTTCAGGAGCTTCTAACAAAGTAGCTGATGCACTCTCACGTGAGAGTTTCCCAGAATACCCTGGTTAAAAAATTGTCTTTAATATGAAAAAGTCTTGTAGTTTACATACGGAGTAGTATATGTCAAGGTGCATGTGTTATATTAATCTGTGTATTCTAAAGTTCTAGGAAGAAATCACTGCCAGTGACGTTTCCCACTGTCTGTGATTTGGGGGGCGTGTCATAAACAGATAGCTAAGGGTTAATGTTTTTTTACCTGTAAAGGGTTAACAAAGGGAACCAAACACCTGACAAGAGGACCAATCAGGAAACGGATTTTTCAACAAAAGCTTAAGGGAGGAATTCTGGGGTGTTTTTTTGGTCTTTGGGTTTTGTCTGGTTCTGGTGCTCTCCTCAGCATGAGAGTATCTATTTCCAATCTTTTCTTATCTTCTGTATCCCAAGTGTAAGTACACAGGTAGCAAAAAGTATAGTCTGTTTAAATCGTTTTGCATCTGTGTATATGGCTGGTGGGAGTCTTTATGTGTATTTGGCTAAAGTACTTTAATGTTTGTTTTGGGTAAGGTGTTATCCCTTTTCTAATTGTTTATTCATTTTCTATAAGGGAAATCTGTGTTTAACTCTCCTAGTGTCCCAGGGCGGGAAGAAGCTACAGGGGAAGAGAGAGAGAATCTTTTCTGTTTCCTTGTCTTTGGGGTTTGTCTTTTTGTGGAAGAGAGGAGACATACTTCTTGGTATTGTGATGTAAAGAGATTGCATCAGTCACTCTCAGGTTAGCCCAGAGAGGAAATTCTGGGTGGGAGAGAGGTGGAGGGGGGGAATGGTTTATTTCCCTTTGTGGTAAGACTCAGAGCCTCTGAGTCTTGGGGTCCCCCCAGGGAAAGTTTTGGGGAGACCAGAGTGAGCCAAGACACTGGAAATTCTTGGCTGATGGCAGCGATATCAGATCTAAGCGGTAAAAGCTTAGAGGGGTTTCATGCAGGCACCCAGATTTTTGGATGCTAAGGTCCAGATTTGGGAAAGATGCTTATGATATAAGGCTTTCATTTTAACAACATCCCTTGTTCCCTCTCCCTTTTGGGGACAACCCCCGCCCCCATTTGACAATCTCTTAGATAGCATGGTAAAGATAAGTGAGTAGAGATTGGCTGGAGCAGTCATTGCTGCTGTTAAAGTCTGGTTCTGTTTCCTAGAAGACAAAAACGAGACAGACACACACAAAGGGGGAGAGAAACGAACAGCAAAGACAGAAATGTAGCTTTTGTCTCTGGTGTTGACTCTGAGGCTATGTCTATACTACCACGGTAAGTTGACCTACACTACGTAGCTGGATTTGATGTACCTTAGGTCTAGTTACTGTGGGGTCTACACCACAGTGGGTCCATGGGAGAAACTCTCCCATCAACTTACCTTACTCTTCTTGTTGTGGGTAGAGTACAGTGGTCGACTGGAGAGCAATCTGCTGTCGATTTGGCGGGTCTTCACTAGACCCTCTAAATCGACCGCTGGTGGATCGATCTCAGAGCGTCGATCCCAGCTGTAGTGTAGACCTGCCCTGAGTTGCAGTCTCATTGCTGGAGAAACACAGGCATAGCACATGGTCTTATCAGCCACTGCGAGATCTGGTACATTTGAACCAGTATCAGGCTGTTAAGGGCTTTGCTTTTAGTTGCCTGTTTCTGGTCGCTGGCTTGCAGCAGTGTTGAAAAATACATATTCTTGGCTAGCTAAGCCAGACTCTTATTAGACAGAAGTGAAAAAGGAGAGAGACGGGAAAGAGAAGAAATAAGGTGGGGAAGGAAAAGGACACGTGGGAGGGGTAGTAGGGAGGGGCAGGGGGAGAACAGTCTTTCATCCCACGTGGTGTTCGGGATTCAGCCAGTAGAGGTGGTGGAGTCATTTACGTCCCTCTCTCTGGCCTGGTCAGGTCAGAACATCCCTCAGGATTCAGATGGAGAAGGTCCAGGGTCCCAGGAGATGGTCGAGGTGGCAGCTATGATGGTGAAGCTTGCTCTAGTAGCCAGTGTTCTTCCCCAAAGTCTGTTTCTTTAAGGACCCACACAGGGAATGGTGGGCAGAATATCCCATCCTGTCTTTATTTTGCCCACCAATTAGGCCAACTTTCTCACTCACCAATTTTGGGTCACTGATTTCTGGTTCCACACTTTTCTTGTTGACCAAGCATGAGCTCTACACAGTCCTTGAGTTATCTCAGTAGGCCTTTTTGGTTGGACTAATTCAGTCTGTCTGTCTCCTTTCCATACCTTTTCCCATCAACATTTGTTTTTATAGTTTCTTGTGACATCTTATGAGCTTTCATGTATGTTGTACAGTAGGGCCAATTTGGAGTCAGGCAGTATGTAGAAGAGAATGGGTAGAGCTGAACCCAGCTATGTACCACCTGGAATGCTCTCAGGCCTTATGGAATTAATTCAGAGGCTGCTACAAACCTTGTCCCTTGCTCTTTCAGTTACTGTTGGTCCAGCTCCTCAGGCTACCTTCCAGACTGCTTGGGCCTGCATGGAATGGTTTCATGATGGGAGGAAGGCAGGCGGAGATGAGTCCAGCAGACCACTGTTTTGGGTGCTCTTGAGGCTGCCTGTAGTCAGTCAGTCAGTGAGTGGCTTGACAAGTGACAGAGTCAGTGATCTGAGCTTTTAAAGTCATCACTGAAGGGTTGACTGAAGCATTGTGGGATTGGATTAGGAGGATTAATTGTTCAGTTGTAGTTGTTACACCAGCACTTACTGTCTGTGGTAGCAGTGCAATGATGCAGTGTGCTAGGGTGGACAGTGTGATGGTTAGCCTTGTTCAGAGCAAGAGCAACAATGCTAGCAGTGGTGGTAACGGGTGTAATAATGGCAGTGTACATATGGTGTGTTACTTCCACAGTGGTTGCAATGTCAAAACTTTCTGGTGTATACACGTCCTGTGTTGTTGGATTGTTTGTTTGGTAGTAAGAAAGAAAGTACAGCATAATTCCTGAATAAGTCTTTTAGAGGGCAATCCAGTAGGAAAGTACAAGGTATCTTTTCCCTCAGGGTTTGTAAGATCTCGTACCCAAGATGCACCATCAACTTTGCCCCCCTCTGAGAGGGAGATGGTCCTGGGGTCTTGGTCTGACAGCCCTGGGTGTGGTTCTGGTATTTTGGAAGCTGCTCAACAATCATGCAGAGGGCTCTCAACATTGTCTCATTGCTGTTTCGCTGCTTTGATGACCTGCATCTTCTCCTTGGCAGTTTCTCCTCCTGTGGGTAACATAGTATAACACCACCCCACCTCCATCCTCCAGCTGCTCCCACAAATCTTGTCCCCTGCTGTCTCAGTTACTGTTGGTCCAGCTCCTCAGGCTACCTTCCAGACTGCTCTTTCCTGCAGCAGAAACTGCTGCTCAAGGGCCTCTTCGGCATCTTCTAGCCCAACCATGTGGCTGCACAGCTGCTCTCCTTTCTCATCTTTGCTGTAGGCTACCTCATGGCTGCTTCCCTCACTGAAAAAGCTGCTCCCGCTACTCCAGCTTTTCCTCTGGTCATTTCTTTGGCCTTGCTGCCTGGCCAGCAGTTCTCAAGTTCCTCTTCTGTGCTCCCTCCACCCTCTTTCAGTTCATGTTTTTGGTCCCCAATGTTCTTTATATGTCACTTCTTTTTGGTTGTTAATCAAAGTGAATCATACAATTCCTTTTATTGGCCAAGTGCAGCTCTGTCCTTTTCTGCCAGATGTTTGTGGGAAAGGATGCACTGGAATTAGCCAGCAGGCTTATTACATTGCAGTCCAAAGGCTTTAAAAAGTTGATTTAAGTGTTGCACATTAATAACCAATGCAGTGTTGTTTAAGAAGTATATTTATTTTTAGTTAGCAGAGACCACATCTGATAGGCACTGGTTACCAAAGCAATTTCTGTGTCTACAACCTGATAAGCCTTATGCAGTGGGAGGTGCCTTGAAATGAGATTACATATCTCATTCCTACAGGCATGAATTGCAGAAGCAAGTTTATAAAGGTTCTACTAATCTCTGGCATATGCTGTAATAGAGGAATCAATGCAGAGGACAAGGCACACAGACTCCGTTGATTCTGTCCATTCTGAATTGTCCAACTGGTAGGTTCAATTTCTATGTTATTATTTAAATGTAATTCAGTGTGTGATGGAGAGCCAAAATAAAGATCACACACAAAATAATTCATGTAGGAAACTGAACATTCTGTGGGATCCATTCCTTTGGCATGAATTATTGTATAACCTCATTTACATGCTTCTTTATTTCTGATGTAAACAATGTTGAGTAAAAGAAAAGGGAGAAACTCTGAGTTTGTGTGGAGTACAGGTAACTTGGGAACTAAAATGAATGACTTCCCTTGAAATGAGGTACAGTTTGAAACTAACATTTGTTTTTCAGTTTCCTAAGCTGAACATTTATTTACAATTCGAAGATATGATAGATGCTTCTTGTGTGCAACTGGTTTTCACAGCACTGCATTTTCCACATTGACGTATCTGCCTGTTTCAAAACACTGCATTACTACAATATGTACGGCATTTGTGCCAACACTGTTATAGTTTAACATTGGGCTTGCTGAACTATACGGTTACAGTTTTGACTAATGTGGAAGGTACTGATTCCCTTGAGAGCTATTCCTAGCTCTAAGTCCAACGCTCTGCTCATTATTTTAAAGCAACATTTTCTATCACAGTGAAAGCTTTGTGTATTGATAAAGGTGTGAAAATAACATCTGAAAGATGAATGGGTGCTCATTATGAAAGCTTCTAAGATTTCTTCACATTATGGGTATCATCTAGTATTTTATATCAGACAGACATAAAACATTTTGAATGAGTAAATTCCTATAGTATTAATTGTCAGTTTTTGCTACTATGAAGTGTATGCATTTTATGTTTAGTCACATTTGTAAACAATATTATAAGTAATATCCGTATGTATTACCAATATGCAAGTTTGGAAAACAGTTGACAATTGTGTTTGTTAACACAGCTGTATTTGGGGGAGCAAAACTACTTTGGTAGACAAGTACTCTTTTATAACACAACAACTAGATCCTGAGCACTCTCACTGCCTTTGAAATCAAAGGCAGCTAAGACCACTTGGCACCTTACAGGGTCTGGCACTTAATGTGTCTTTTCAGAGAAATATGCTACACTGAAAGGCATTCCTGTATGTTCAGACATTGGATATACAAAGTCTCCTTCACATGGGTAAAAGTTTGGAGAACTGAGCCCATAAAGCTCTCTCTCTTCCCTCAGACCATGGAACATCTTATCAGGGTCAAAGGAAAGTTGCAGCAAAGCTGTTGGAGAATTACAGGAAAAGCTATTTTATCTAGAAAATTGACATTTTTGGCAGGATATTATGGAAATAAATCTACTGCGTAAGTGGTTTTCCAGGAAACTGTTAGGTAGTTTTTACTTTAAACATATTGTAGGTTCCAAATATATCTGCAAAAGTGTGTGTGTGTGGAAAAATCATATTCCCCTGTAAATACACAATACTGTCACATAGCCTGAATCCTACATCACATTATTTTAAGAGATTCCACAAATGTTTGAGGGACCAAAGTCAGGCTGCCTCTGTCCCTCAGCCAAGATATAGGAGTCATTTGCCCGTTCTTGCCGTTTTGGAACCATGGGCCTGACTCTTCTCACCTTACACCTTGTGCAAACAGTTGTGCCCAGTGAATGTAACATGCTGCTAATTGAAAATGGCAGCATTTTGCATCTGCTTTGTTCTCACACTTTGCATGAGCATAAATGATAGCACAAGATATAAGGTATTGGAGAACCGAGTTCTTGTTGCCAGGTCCAGCGGTGTGTCTAGACAATGCTAATCTCTGATCCAGCTTTTATTGAGGTCATTTGTAGATTTGCTATTGACTTCAATGGAAAATGGAAGCAGAATCAAATTTGTTTTTTTTTAAATTCCTGAAAAAAGTGTGTTTGAAAAACATCTTTAATTATAACTCAACATGTGCTGTATGTGAATCAAGACCCTGCTAAAAACTGTTGCCAAGGCACATATAATGAGTTTTAAGAATGCAGTGATATGGTGCAGTGAAAAGCAACACCGTGGCTAACATTATTTGGGAGGAATTTGCCCTTGCAATGGTACTATTTTGCACCCACTCTGCTGGTGCAAATTGATCATAAACCCAAAAGCCCTCCAGGAAATACTCTTGGAACAAAGGGCCTCCTTTGCAATCTAGTTGTCACATCTGGTTCCATGGGACCCCTGACGTAGGTGATTTGCCAGTTCCAAGTCCTGGCCAGTGCACAAATTAGGGCAACTGCTAGTTGTGCATTCTCTCCCCTCTCAGTCCTGTTGACTCTAGCTTGGTTATCTTTGATTTGGATACTGTTGGTATTCAAGTAGTGTGATGTAGGCTTTGAAGTTAAACTCTTAATGTGAACAAGGATGTGCATTAAGCCTATGGACTTGTCTGCACTACAGAGTCTTTCTTTGCCAGTACAGTAATGTCAGCAAAGCACCCTAGTGTAGATGCAGTATATGCTGGCTAAAGAAGATCTTTTGGTGTCAGAGCTTTACCACCTGCCCAAATGACATTAGCTATGTCCACCAGGAGTTTTGCTGGTATAGCTATATTGGCTGGGGTGAGTGTTTCCCCCCGCCCCCCACTCCTACCCAACATAGTTATGGCAGCAAAACTTTGAAGTGTTGACCAGGTCCTAGTTAATCCGTTTCTGTTACAGTATTATGTGTCCAGAGACAGTATTTTTGCAGGGCAAATGTTCCTTAATTTATATAAGCAAGAATGTATGGTAAGGGATATAAACTTCATTCTCTAAAGATGAAAGCTTAGATTTTTTAGTAAATGGCCAATGCTACCTCTCAAAAATTAAGAGAGTTGTGAGTGCTCATGATTTTCCATTAAGATTCAAACCCTACCTTCTACCTGCTGGCATATCACCCTCTTGTTGCTTGTGCGTACACACACACACACATCACCCTCTTGTGTCTCTCTCTTTGAAATTGGAAAAAGAGCTTGAGTTTGGACAATTTCTTAATCCAGGTAATATGTAAAGTTCTAGAAAGCAGATTGCTACCATTGCTACCTTTATTTTTTGTCATCTTGTTTAGGTTTACACTTGCTTAACAAAATAGCTCTAAAGTAAGTAGTAAAACAATTGTCATTTTCATTGGGATAAATGCATTATGGACATAGAACCAGCAGTTTCACAAAAACTTAACATGTGCAGTATGTTACTTATGTCTTTTCCAGTATCGTCCATGCTTTCTTTATCTCTAAGCTAGATCGTTGTAATTCACTCAAATTAAGGTTCTCTTGAAAACTGACCTGCAACAGACACAAGATGTGGCTTCCCAATTATATTATGACATAACTTGAAGTTAAGTATCAGAGGGGTAGTCATGTTAGTCTGGATCTGTAAAAGCAGCAAAGAGTCCTGTGGCACCTTATAGATTAACAGACGTATTGGAGCATGAGCTTTCGTGGGTGAATACCCACTTCGTCGGATGCATGCAACTTGAAGTTGTTGTGACATGTCATATTACATGGTACTATTACTGATATGTCACAAAAAGTGATTAAAAATATAAAATAAATGTTGAAATACAAATTTTATTTTGAAATGAAGTTTTTAAATTTTCCCAAACAGATTTTTTGGCAGATCCTGGCATGTGACCAGGATTCACCACCGAATTTGGTCCACTGGTTCACCCATCAGATTCCCCAACCTGGGCCAGGCACTGATGGGGAGTGCAATGTAAATGCTGATCCATGCCCTCCTTGTCCAGCTTGAGCTAGGGCAAGGATATATTTGCAGATCTCCACAAAGGTATACCAATTACACCATTTCCCCCCAATAAAGTATTTTGATGGGGAAGTGCTGAGCCATGCTGCTCATTGTGAATTCTAGCAGGCATTGTGAAGTCTCCGGAACTTTCTGGTACTGTATGTAATGGTAGTATGTCTGCTGCTACACTCCTTCCTTGCACATCTGTTTGGGCCGTGTCTTCACCTCCTCTTTGGATTCCTTAATGCCATTAATGGCTCTAATCCTGCACAGTTCTTGTGCTTAGGTGATTGCAAGGGCTGAGGCTGACACCACCCTGCATGGGGAGCACAAGAGTTGGAGGGTTCTTATGCCTTACCCGCTATTATGCATCTGTGCATGGGGTTGGGTGCAATCTTGGCCTTCATTAGAATACAGAGATATTTTTCATGCTTGGATAAGCCAAGAATTGGTAAACAGCTTTTGCTCAACATTTTGGAACAAATTCACCTTTTAGCAGAGACCAATCTCAGGAAATATCAGCAAAAAAGAATAATGTTTTCATAAACATAAGAACAGCCATACTGGATCAGACCAAAGGTCCATCTAGCCCAGTATCCTGTCTTCTGACAGTGGCCAATGCCAGGTGCTTCAGAGGGAATGAACAGAACAGGTAATCATCAAGGGATCCATCCCGTTGTCCACTCCCAGCTTCTGGCAAACAGAGGCTAGGAACACTGCTGTGAGCAACTAACACTGTAATGGCAGCGTCAACATATTCTAACTCTCATATTAGCTTATGCAGGGCTGGTGCTACCATTAAGGCGAACTAGGCAGTTGCCTAGGGCGCCAAGATTTGGGGGTGCCAAAAAGCGGTGCCCCTAATTTTGTTTTCCAGCTGTTCCTTCCCGAGCACACGGTCGTTACTCCACTTCTCCTGCCTCCCAGGCGTGCAGCGCCAATCAGCTGTTTGGTGCCGCAAGCCTGGGAGGAGAATTAGAGTGGGTGCGGCGTGCTCAGGGAGGATGTGGAGCAGAGGTGAGCTGGGGTGGGGAGGGCTGCATGGCTCTGGGCGGGGGGGAAGTGCTGCGGGGTGTGTGCCTCAGGGTGGGGGGGAGCTACCGCACAGGAGGTGGTGCCTCAGGACAGGGGGAGTGGGGTGCTGCTGGGGGGGGCGCAAGGTGGAAGTTTCACCTAGGGCGCGAAACTTCCTTGCACCAGCCCTGAGCTTATGAGGCAAATGCTATAAATCAAGCTGCAGAACTAGCATGCTATACAGTCAGCAGCCTGTATGACTCAGTTTATCATCTCCCTGTACTATCTCTTAATCGATGTGCATCTTTATCTGTACTCCAGCGATAGTGCTGTGGATGCAGTAAGAAAGCATTCTGCAAAATCTCACTCTGTCTTTTTATTTCTTGATTTAGAACCGTGATGGGCCTTCTGCACTTGATCTTGGTGTCTACTTTCCTCTCAGTTTCCATGACATCAGAATCATGTAAGTCTTATGTTACAAATATGTGACTGTACAGAAATAGCTTGAATGTCACCAAGTAATGACGACCAAACTAGCTGCTTTAGCTTAAGCCATCAAACACAGTTTATAATTAGTCCCAGATAGTATTGCTTAAGGTTATTGAAATACATCAACCACTGCCTGTCTCTGAGATATTAAACTAAGGGTATGTCTTCACTGTGGCAGCGCTTTAACGTGGCTGTGTAGTTGTGGCACCAGCGCTCGGAGAGAGCTCTCCCAGCGCTATAAAAAACCCACCCCCACGAGGAGAGTAGCTACCAGCACTGGGAGCATGGCTGGGGCACTGTGTACACTGCCACTTTACAGAGCTGAAACTTGCAGCGCTCAGGGGGGTGTTTTTTCACACGCTGAGCGAGAAAGTTGCAGCGCTGTAAAGTGCCAGCGTAGACAAGGCCTAAGCTTCCTTTGTCTGCTTGTGGTAGCTATGCAGGTGGAAGATAAAGGTGCTTTATGAAAGGATAACTGGTATTCTAGGCTCCAGTTCAACAAAATCACCTAAGCTCATGGTTAAGTTTCACTGAAGTCAAGCATATGGTTAAGTGATTTGCTGAACTGGAGCCCTAGCTAACATTTCCTCTCTCATTAAAGGTGTTTTTTAATGCACATTGTTGTGTGAAATGTTGGCTAAGTGCAAACACAACTGCCAAGCTTTCCTAGTCTGGGCCCGCCACCCTTATTTATGTTAGTAGTCCCTTTTGTTTCAATGTGACCATGCGAGTAGGGGCTCTTGGATTGTCTCTACAGGCAATATCTATCAGTGTAATATTATTTAGATCTTACATATCTCCCCTATCTAAGTCACTGAATTGCATGTTGCCTCAGACAGCATGAATACGAAAGCAGCTATATAAAACACATTTCCAATTTTAGGTTTCCATATTTGTAGGTTTGCATATCAATTCCAATTTAAAAATGAATTCAATTGATTTAAAAGTTACATTCTGCTTAAAGTTGCACCAAGATAAACTGCCTTGACTTCAATGAGTTTAGATCAGGTCCCCTGGCTCCTTTATAACTTATCCTGCTTCCTCAATTTCTCCTCTACTCACTCCCACTATTTCCCTCTTTTCACCTCTCCGCCAGATTCTGGTATCTTCTCTTCTGTCTTTCTGGTTTCCTTTTCTTCTTCTCCTACTTTCCAGGAACTTCAAGAGCATTCTGCATTTTTGGCATGTATCCCTGAGGGTGTGTGTGTACAATCTTCCTTCCTCTACTGGTCCCTGTATAAACTTTTCCCTTTAAAGCCTCCTGCCTATGTGGTATTTACAGGCACTTAGATGATAATATATCAAAGTATTTGTCTGCAAAGTATACAGCACACTAAATAAATAGCAAACAACTATGCTGAATTGATTAATAGTCTTATCTGAACAGCAATACACATAATAGTCAATTGTGTTTCTAATACACTTAAACATTACAAGAAATAATCTAAAACAAATAAATGTTACATAGAAGGAAAGACTCTTAAAGATGGAGTTTGCCTTTTTGATAAGGGCAGACTGGAAACCCAGAATTCCGTTTCATGAAAAATGTTGAAGTTTCACAAGTGGCTTCATTCCGCACTGGAACAAAACTGAGACGTTTCAAAAATGATTTGTGAAAAACAGAGCTCCTCTTAGAGATGTTCCAGTTTGTATAAATAATTAAATATTCCTCGGGCCACGGAGTGAGTGTGAATCTGGAACTTGGTGGGTAGGGCACTCACCTGAGATGTGGGAAACCCAGGTTTAAGTCCCCGGTCTGAATCAGGCAGAGCAGGCATTTTAACCTGAAAACCAATATATTGCCATGAAAATTTTCAATTTCACTGAATTTTCTGATGAACAATTCCTGACCATACTTTTAACTATTTGATTCTGCTATAATTCTGGACTTCTCTGTCTCACATAGTACTTATTAGTTCTATAAATAGCTTATTACATCATTCATGGAAAGAAAAATTTAGAAGGAATTAAAAATCAGATGGGGCTAAATTAATCCTTGTGCTGACTCCAGAAAGTCTGCTGTTGCTAGTGTTCCATAATTTAAATATGAGAGTAAGACTCAGTTTCCTTGTGTGTTTGTTACTTCATGGAGCTGCTAATCAATTAACTAAAACCATAAAGCAATCCTATTGTCCATTATAATGTGCTCTGATAATTTAATTTCATACCAAATCCAGCCTAAATTCCTTTTTCTAGCTCACGGGAAACATGTTGCACTCACAAATGCAATCTGAACTTGAAGGGAAGCATTTGTAGGAATGGGTATGCTGTATGCTCATATGTTAATGGGAAGAGTATGTCACTTTGGATTTGCATTTATGTACTAAAAACTAGTCCACACCTGAAAATTGCATTAATTCAACTTAATACTGATTTATTAAACCGATGCAACTCCCTGTGTGGTTACTCACCTTAAACCTGGTTTATAACAATTTAGTTTCCACTTGGTGCAACTGACATCAGCCAGATATAAACTGATATAGGAGTGCCTGCCTCCCCAAGCTGCACCAGTTTAACTAACTTGGTTCAAAATTCCACCTTTAGTTAAACAGGTACAGTTGTGTGCAAGTCTAAATTATACCTCATCATACTGTCCCATGAAGAGTGTCTCAAGATATGACGCATTAACGATTATACAACAGCTTGGCTCCTTCTGAAATTTTATTGCTTTTTCCTATTAAATATGTAAAATGTCAGATACTCACAGGGTGAAATTCTGGCCCCTTTGAAGTCAATGTCTAAACTCCTATTGACTTTAATGGGACCAGGATTTAACCCACAGTTGTGCCATGTAGTTTTTCTCCAGCCAGCATTGAGAACTTCTTATTTTCTTCTTTTCCAGTTCATGCAATGGAAGATGAGGCTTTGGTTGTAAAGTGTCCCCAAAACTGTCAAAATAGGACCATCAAATGGTATATCACACAAACTAACCAGCTCATTCCTGCAGAAGAGGGTGGACGGATACATTCCTCTGGACGATTTCTTTGGTTTCTGCCAACATCAAAAGAGGACTCAGGAAACTACACTTGTGTTACACGATAGTAAGCAGAACATTGAAAAATGCAACTTTTAAGGCTATAATAAGCATAGATGTCTGTTTTTATTAAATGGATAGTTATAATCCCGATCTGTATAATCTCACTTATTTTTATGGTATCCATCTGAATCCCTGAATCTTTTCTATACCAACTGCTATTTTTATGTGGTCATTTCCCCCACACTGAACTGCAAGAGAAATATAGTATCATGTGCAGGGCCGGTGCAACCATTTAGGCGACCTAGGCAGTCGCCTAGGGCGCTAGGATTTGGGGAGTGGCATTTTCTTCTGCAGCGACCGCGACGGCCGGATCTTTGGCCACCCTGGTCGCCGTCGGCATTTAGGCAGAGAGAGTTCGGGAAGAGGGGGCGTGGGGAGGGCCGCCTGCAGCAAGTAAGGGGGGTGTGGCACGCAAGGGAACTCCCCGCCCCAGCTCACCCCTGCCCCGCCTCCTCCCCGAGCATGTCTTGTCTGCTTCACTTCTCCTATCTCCCAGGCTTGCGGTGCCTAAGCTGATTGGTGCCGCAAGCCTGGGAGGCAGGAGATGTGAAGCAGCGACGGAGTGCCCAGGGTGGAGGCAAAGCAGGGGTGAGCTGGGGGGGGGCGTGCCTCAAGGCGGAGGGGTGGAGCTGCCATGGGGGGCGGGGTGCCCCAGGACGGGGGCTTGGGGACGGGGGAGGGCATAAGGTGGAAGTTTTGCCTAGGGCGTGAAACATCCTTGCACCGGCCCTGATCATGTGCCCATGTATAAAGGAAAAATAACATTCAGTAGAAATTGTAGGTTATTTCTAGCAAATCCTTAGAAATATTCCACAGCCCTCTGTGTCTGATCTGTTTATATTTATTATTTTTTTTAAGTTCTAATTATACAAAACAGTCTACTGTGAGTGTGATGGTGTATCCCCACAAACAAGGTATTTGTTTCCCAAGTTGGATACGTTATCCAAATGACACCGGAACGTTAACTTCTGGAAGAATAGTTTGCCCTACAATTGACAATTATGCGAAGGCTACTATTGTCAAATGGTATAAGGTAAATAAAACACTAACAACATCAGTGAAAATCAGATTATTATTTCAAGTTACGTACAGCGAAATGATGAAAGGGTCTTATTTTTCAGGACTGCAAACCTCTCCAAGGACCACGTGAAAAATATTCAATGGGAGAGAAGTATCTTTTTATTAAACGTCCACAAAAAACTGATGAAGGACATTATACTTGCCATTTTACCTACATACACAGTGGAAATGTATATAATGTATCAGCGACAAGACCCTTTATAGTTAAAGGTAAGATGGTCATATTGCTGCTTATTAAGATAAGGATCACTACCTGCCTTGCTACAAAGTGAATTATGTGTATATAATTAGAGAGAAAAAGGTTATCTACTAGTTCATTGCTCTTTGATGATGAAGCTTGTGACTAGCTGCATACAACAGACTTTTGTGGATGGAGAAAGTTGAGATACAGAGCCAGGTTGGGCTCCATCTCATATCTCCAGTCTCTCTGCCTTCCTTGGCCATGAATTGTGCTTTCTGTCCACATTAAATCTCCCAGCAGCAGCTTCTGATAACACTGGCTTTTGGATGTGATGACGACGTTGCTGTTCTTGGGGCTATTCTGGTTGTACTTATCTCTGGAGGTGAGAACTTGCTTGCTTGGTTCCCTCAGTGGAGTGCCACAAGTTTCCATTCTGTCCCCTTTGCTGTTTGGTGAATATGTGACAGACAACTCAGACAAGATTGAGGTGATGAATATGCATAGAGGGAAATATTTTGAGTTTTGTAGATGCATTTTGAGTTTAGTAGATGAGTGAGTCTTCATTATTTTGAAAGTGTGGGGAGTCTCATGAGACAGGAATGGAATTTGAGGTACACTTTTGATTGCTGTCTTATCAAGGTGGCCCATCGTTGTAACCATGGTCAAGGACAGAGCTGACTGGACAATAATTCCATTTTGCAGCCACATTTGAAGTTTTGAATTTGTGTTGTTTTGATCCTCATTGGAATGTGGCTCTGGTGCTTGGCTGGTGGATCTTGCTCACATGCTCAGGGTCTAACTGATTGTTATATATAGGGTCTGAAAAGAATTTTCCCCCAGGTCAGCATGGCAGCACAAATTGGCATATTCCTTCTCCAGCATCAGGCCTGGTTCACTTGCTATGATCATCTGCGCATATTTCACTTAACTAATTCCCTGCCACTGCAGGGGTTTCTGGAACCAGTGCACCTCAGTTCCTCGTATTTTCTGATTATGACACACAATCATTTAGAGATTCAAGGTAGATAAGGTATATATTGTATTGGACCAACTTCTGTTGGTGAGAGAGACAAGCTTTGAGCCACACAGAGCTCTTCTTCAGGTCTGGGAAAGATACTCCCAGTTTCAGCAAAATGCAAGGTAGAACAGATTATTTAGCATAAGTAGTTAGAACCTATTCTGAGGGACCATTCCAGGTACATTCACTACATACCCACAATCCTTTAGGGTGTAGGAAGGCCCCACATGGTCCTGGTGCAAGAATAGATTAGGGACCTCGTCCTAATTTTGTAATCTAAAATTTTGCTTACTTTTACCTTCATGGAAAATCAAAACAGATCCATCTTATCCATAAATACACAAACACAATATGCAGGCTATGTCTACACATTTTTCCAAGGTATCTACACATTATTTACACATTTGTACAAAATTCTTATTGGCAGTACAGTGCTAAATTTTATAGTGCAGGAGCCCTGCAGAGATGATCTCATCTTGGTAGTTCTTGTGTGTAATGTCACCATAAGATACAGCATCCATATTTTAAACCTAACATTTTACCAGTAAATAGAGGCTAATGGGAGATTGTAGTGAGGTGAAGACTCACTGGTGCGGCGCCTCCTGCTGGTCATCCTGGGAATGAACTCTTCCAGCCCAGAGTGCCCTCTGCAGGCCGGTGTCTCACCTGTCACTGGCCCCCATGTGCGTCCTGGCCCCCGGTGCCCCTTTTCCTGGGGGTTCTGCCCCCAGAAGAACCCTCTTTATGGGTCTCCCATCCCAGGGGAACCCCCAACCCTCTATCCCCACCTCACCTCAGTGGCTACTGCCAGTCATCAGCTAGCCCCCACTCACTGGGGCAGACTGCAGTCTGTAAAGGCCACTCATCATCAGCAAGGGGGGTTTGGACCTGCTGCCTTTGCCTACCCTGGGCTGCACCTCTGCAACCCCAGTACTCGTTTATAGGCCCTTAACAAGGCCTGCAGCCTGGGGTTTTATTGGGATGGAGTTCCCCAGCTCCCTCTGCCCTTCCTCAGCACTGTTCAACCTCAGGTACCCTGCTAGTACCCTTTGTGGTCCCCTAACTAGGCCTGCCACCTGGGCCTTAGCTAGCCTGGAGCTCCCCAACTCCCTTTGCCCTTCCCCAGCACTGCTCAACCTCAGGTACCTTGCTCAGCTTCCCAGACAGCCAGGTCCTTCTCTCTCAAGAGGTTAGATAGAGAGTGTGTGCTTTTCTGGACCACCACCCTCTTATAAAGGCCAGCTGGGCCCTGATTACACTGGCTACAGCTGTGCCTGCTTTCTCAATCAGTCTCTCTTTTTCCAGCTGCAGCCCTCTCCAGGGCTGTTCTAACCCCTCCGGGCAGGAGCGGGGTATCCACCCCACTACAGAGATCTGTGCAAGAACAATTCTGAGACTTCTCACATTAGTAATAAATACACATATTGTATCAACATAAATTACACATATTGTATCAACATAAATTACACATAACTCACTTTTGATATGCCAAAATTTAAACTAACAAACCACCCCCAAAGCAGGCATGTAGTTAGTCAAAACACCCAAGAGCTTGAGTCAATATTGTGTTACTCCAGATTCAAGTTGGTGCAACTCTACTGGAACTAAAGTAATGGAGTTGTTATACTGCTGTCAAAGGGGAGGAATGCAATGTGGAATTAAGCCTCAAATCCTGAACCCATAGTTTTGCCAAGGAAATACTTGGCGATTTGCACAATAATAGCATTTACTTTGCATTCGCCAATCACATAGCTGGGCATCAAATGCAAACAAGAGTTATTACCAATTTACAGACCACTCCTGAAAATGTGGTCTCTGTGTCCCAGAAACCAAACACCAGGATCCATGCTGCCATTCAGTGAGAAAACCAAAACCTAGTATTAAAACAACGGCCTCTTCAGCACTTTTCAAAGTTCATGATCCCTGCTCCATTTTCCATTGCTGTCTAAGTAAGGCCCTTAATGTCCAGCTGCTTCCATACAATAGAAGTGTTACCTGATCTAACTAAAAAGTCAGCTCCCACCAATATCTGTAACATCTTCTACGTACTTCTAAGATACACTCACTAGTCAGATAGGATTTGATCCTATCCCACAGGGGGCAAGATTTACTGGTATGCTTCAGCTACTTTAGGGCCACTCCAGAAAGCCAGTTTAGCTGGCTGGTCAAACCAGGTTGACGATGGTTTTCCATTGTAAAAATATTGCATGGGAGCTGGAGTGCACCAGTGAATCTAGTCTAGTTAAGAGAAACACGCTTTCTAACAGTTAAAAATGATTAATTCTGATCAGGGCTCACTCCTCATCTCCCCCCTGAAACCGCTTCCCCAGCCTCCTCAGCCTCCACCCCCTGGGGCAGGGGTGGCCTGTCCTCTGAAATCCTTGCCCTGGAGATGCTCGACTCAGCCGCACTGGGAACCTCCACACCCCCATCCCATCCCAGCCTGCACCCGCTGCCTGGCCCCCAGCAACCTCCAGTCTGCTCTCCCATACCTTCCCAGTTGAGCTCCTCGCTGTTGAAGTAGCCACCCACCATGGTCTCTGCCTGGGTCGCAGGCTCTATTGGGGATGGGCACTGAGCAGCAGGTGTGAAGCTTCAGCAGTGCTCCCAGTGCCACCAGGATTAGCTCCAAGCTGCTCAGCAACTGAGCTCTGGTTGCAGCCTCAGTCTTACCCACACTGGGGATGGGGAGCCAGGGGGAGGAGGTGGGAATGCTTCTCTAGTGACTCAGCTGGGGACTCAGAGCCCCTACCAGCTGGTAGGCAGCTGCCTAGTCTGCCTATGTGTAGACCAGGGATCGACAACCTTTGGCATGTGGCTCGCCAGGGTAAGTCCCCTGGCAGGCTGGGCCAGTTTGTTTACCTTCTGCATCCACAGGTTCAGCTGATCGTGGCTCCCACTGGCCCAGTTCGCCACTCCAGGCTAATGGGAGCTGTGGGAAGCGGCGCGGAACGAGGGATGCGCTGGCTGCGGCTTCCCGCCTCCCCCATTGGCCTGGAACAGCGAACCGCGGCCAGTGGGAGCCATGATTGGCTGAACCTGCAGATGTGGCAGGTAAACAAAGCAGCCCGGACTGCCAGGGGCTTACCCTTGTGAGCCACCTGCCAAAGGTTGCCGATCCCTGGTGTAGACTGTGGCATAACTACAATGGTGCCTAAGGTATAGCAGCCTCTGCTGGTTGGGCCCCCATAACCTTAAGGGCCCTAGCATGGCTGCACCACATGCATCATTGTAGCTACACCATTGCTTGAGGGCTTAATGTGCTGATCTAATTCTGGTTGTTGGGCTTGGTGTAGGGGTGGCTGGGTGGTGTTGTTGGCCTGTGGTATACAGGAGATCAGACTAGATGATCTTTGGCCTTAAACTCTGACTCTGTGAAAGCTGGAGTGAGGGGTATGCAGCTGTGCATAGGTTGTGCCTGCACATTGGAAAATGTGGGCCTGTAAATATGTCAGTAGCATTATTACTGGAGATCTGAATTACCACCTACCCCAAAGGAAAAGTGCCATCACTGCTGAGAGGTCAAGGAAAAGGAATCTACCAAGCTGAAGTGATGGGCAATAGTCCCTTGCTCAACTGCCTGAGGGAATTCCCCATCCTGTCTTGAAAAAAGATTTTAAAGATGTAAACAGGTGAGAAAACATGATGGCGCATAACTATGATAATTTTTTTCTTCACCAAGTAGCTAAAGCAACATTTTTTTGAAAGATACTCTTTCTTCTTTCCTCTTATTTATGAATATTAATGTAAAAATGAAACAAAAATTAATAAACAACCTTTGCATGTAATACAAATATGCAGATTTTCCAAAGTATGTTGTCATGGGAGCATAGTCAGATAATTCTAGTAAATATATGGACCACTGGTGTTCTGGTGTTAGCTTGCATTTCTGCCTCTGCAGTGCTAAAAGATTAGCATGGCAAACTATAATGAGAATGTGCTAAGCCTGTCTAATACGTGCTTTCCTTTTGCCTTAATTTCAGAAGAAGTGTCTTCACCTATATCTCCCCAAATTCAATATCCAACAGACAATACTGTAATACAAGTGGAGTTTGGTATGTATTGACTTCTTATCTTAATAATTTTTAAATTACGTTCCGCAGTGGGTTGCCTAACTCGGGATTGATAACAGAATTAGTGATAGAATTCTTTACCTTGAGGTTACTAGACTTCCATAGTGACGGAAAGTTATTTCCATTTAGTGGGTTATTTGGGCATTAATTAACACTCTTGGGGCCATTCTCAGGAGAGAAGCCAAGGAAAGATCATGTAAACTGAGCTCTCTTCTCACTACTAGACATATTGCTTCCTAATCATAGTTTGCCTGCATTGGGCAGAGTGTGAGGATAGATTGCATTGCCTTCTGTGCTTAAAGGATTTCCTTCTCCAAGGTTGTCAGTTTAGCACCTGTCGGGGAAAAGACCACCACTCTGTTGAATTTGAATCAGACAGCTGGAGGCTCCTTTATTGATTACAAGCATATGCAGGGAGAGACAAGTTCACCCTAGCAAGGGTTAAGCTGCTCTACCGTACAGATTTTCGCCAATCCTTATAAAGCCTAAAACCGCAAATTATCATATCTTGCTTACACATTGATCATAACCTTATTTGGCTTATCACATGGTTTATACTGCAAAACACAATTAATATTTTCCTTATATAGCATAAAATATTTTTAAATTGCAAGCACTATCTTTCCACTTCCTTATGGATGTTCACTCAAATGTCATGCGGCCCTGACTGTTCAGTTACCCCTACTTGTGGTTACTTTGACAAGGTTCGCATGGCCCCTTGGGATTCTGTATCTAGGGCCCAGTTCTGCAATTCCGGCCAGATGGTTTGGTTCATCTGCTGACAAATACATTCAGACTTTAAATAAACAGGCTTTTAACTTTTAAACAAGAGATTAAGACAATCTAGCATGAGGATAATAAAGCCTTTGTTATAACTCGCTAAAGCTTAACGGGGATTTCCATAAAAGCCATTATCTATCTTATATAATCTGGTAATATTGAGCCAACTACCTTATGCTCCCTTCTTGGGATTCACCTATGCAGCAACACTATCATGGTTTGTTATAACATACTTTATTTCCTTAATCTATGGTTCTACTTTACGCGTTAGGCCTACATATATGGGCCTTACACAAGGCCTATAAAACATATGCTATTAATCAATATAGGTTTTTAGTCTAGGGTGCGTTTTTCCCTAACACACCTTTTGTGCAGAGCAATGGGTTCTGTCTGAGTTCTCTGCTCAGTTTTCCCATTTGGTTCCCTTGTTTTAAATCTATGATCTATACTCCTATTCCTGCTCCCACCACTTATCCCCTGGATTTAGTTGATCCCAGTTCCTGTGGCTGTTTCCTTTAGTTCTAGGTGGGATCTGTCCACCTTTCCAGGACATCAGATAGACCTTTTGCAAGTACTTAATTTACATACAGAAATAAAATATTCTAAACTCTTTGCTATAATGAATCTATCATTCCCTATTTGCAGGAATGCTAGAATTCCTCTCTCTCCCTTGTACATTACCAGTTTATACCATGAAGTATAAGATTTGTTAACCTTATTTTAGGCCTTGTCAACACAAACTTGTACAGATATAATTAAATCAGTTTTAATTCACATCTTCCATTATTTTGGTGCAAGTCAGTACAACACTTATTTTGGAATTTTGCTTGTGTCAAGGATTATTTACAAAATCCCACTGACTTTTGTTTAGGTTCTCCTGTGAACATTAGCTGTAGAGCCCTTCTGGGGATTGGAAAGCCAAATATAGCTGTTGTTACATGGGAGGTTAATGAAATCAAAGCTGAATATCTCAATACTTCAAGGTTTCGTGAAGACCATCAATTGTAAGCACAGAATCATGTGAAATAATTTCCATATTTTGCAAGCTGTGCTTATCCTTTAACAACTAACAGTAACAACTTTCTCTACTAGTTTTATGAGACGTGATCGGGAATATTATGGAGAGTCCACTTTAACTATTGAGGAAGTAACGGAAGAGGATCTTCTGTCGAATTTCACATGTGTAGCACTAAATGAAATAGAAAATGTAGTGCTCACGGTGACATTACAGCTCAAAGTGCCTTGTAAGGGTAAGGTACCTTTCAATTTTCATACAGTTTGAAGAATCAGAAACATATGGTTGTTTATTTCAGCTGGGAAAAGTAAAATAAAAAAGTACCATCCCTCCCACTGCCACCCCACATTGTCAAACTATACAACATATGTATACTATACAACTATATATACACACACTATAATATGGAGAGTTTTGTTGGTGGATTTGTGCAGATCTGGTCTTGAAGCTTTAGGATAAAACCCTGGCAAAATTCCCATTGACTTTCCCAGCGTCAGGATTTCACCCTCAGAGTCTAGTGCTCTGGGAGACACGGGTTCTCAACCTTTTTCTTTCTAACTCCCCCCCGCCCAACATGCTCTAAAAACTCTCAGGGCCCACTTGTGCCACAATAGCTGGTTTTCTGCATATAAAAGCTGGGGCCAGCATTAGGGGGTAGCAAGTAGGGCAACTGCCTGGGGCCCCATGCAGGACCGGTGCTAGTGTTTTTAGCGCCCTAGGCGCACGGCCATTTTGCTGCTCTGCGCGCTGGTCCCGCGGTTCAGGTGGACCTGCCGCAGCCGTGCCTGCAGGAGGTCCACCGGAGCCGTGGGACCAGCGGACTGTCCGCAGGAATGCCTGTGGCAGCTCCACTGGAGCTGCGGGACCAGGGGACCCTCCGCAGGCATGCCTGCGGCAGGTCCACCGGAACCGTCTGCCACCCCCCCAGGCAAAATGCCACCCCCCAATAATCCTGGCGCCCTAGGCGATTGCCTAGGCTGCCTAAATGGAAGCGCTGGCCCTGGTCCCATGCCACAGGGCCTCCCATGAAGCTACTTTGCTCAGATTTGCTTCAGTACCAGGTGGTGGGGCTCAGGGCCCCAGACTTCAGCCCTACACAGTGGGGTTTTGGCTTTCTGCCCTGGACCCTAGCGAGTCTAACACTGTCCTTGCTTGGTGGATCCCCTGAAAACTGCTTGTGGCCCCCCAGAGGGCCCCAGACCTCTGGTTGAGAACCACTGCTCTGAGGGATAGGATTCTGCTCAGTGTAAGTGTGGATTGTTGCATGTATAGTGTAAATGAGAGATTCAAAATTACATGCAGGGGATCCAATTTTGCATTCAAGAGAATGTTGCTGCCAAATCACTCTTTCCTTGTGGCAAGATTAACCCTCCTTGAATCTATGAAAAGCAACCACTTGCCCATGTGCTGAGCTCAACAGCTCTGTGCAGCCTGCTGTGCACCACAGAAGGATCCCAGGATCAAGATCTGAGTCACAGATCAGTGTGTGGAATAGCTCTGATATGAGTCTCTGTTTCTGTTATCAGTAATGTTCAAATACTCTTTTTATCGCTTTTTGAAAAGAAATTATTACTGCTAGTGCAAGACAAAGTCAGGAAACACAAAATCTTTAAGATCTTAAAAAAAAAGTTGAAGGTTGAGCTGCCAGTTCTTGTAGAGCTAAAGGACTGTCCTTTCCCTCGCTCCTATTTTAGTCAGGTTCTTATGTCAGCCGCATCACCCTAGTATCTGCACACCTTCCAGAAGTGAATTAAGCAATGTGAGTAGCATTCTCTCCCCAAGGGAGAATTGTGTGTGCAGTGGTTTGGGCTGGTTTGGTTTGGTTTGGTTTGGTAAGGGGCTACTTTGGGGATTGTTGTTTTTTTCATGTACATACTGCTAAATTTGTATGTGAGAGAAGAAGGCATATTGAAGAAGTGCACCATGCACTTGGAGCAGAAGGTAGTGAGGTTTGGGATGGTCCTTAGCTCTTGGGGGAGTTTGTTCCAGTCTCAGACCGGCCCCCAAGGAAGTTCTGTGTCCAGAACAGGTGAGCTTGACTTTTATAATAGAAAGTTCCATTGTGCCTGAGGAGCAAAGCTTTTAATTATGGCCTCCATTCCAGAGCTTTGGGTGGTCTTTTAGGCTACATCTACATTACACATCACTGGCGGTGACATGTAGAGTATGCGTAACTACACATCGCACTGAAAAGCACACCATGTCCACACTCTGGTGTGTAGCTACATATGTCAGTGAAAGGCTCTGGTACAGGGGAGGCAGTGGGAAAAGCCTTTAGCAGCTTGGCACCACAAAAGCTTTTCACTGTGGTGAGGCACCTCCCCCCACCAAAGCCTTTCCCCGCTGCCAGAGTTTTTCCCTGTGGTGGGGCAAAGGCTCTGGCAGCGGGGCACTGTCAGAGACTTTCCCTGCTGCCTGTAGTCTTTCCACGTGGCATGGAACTGCTGGAGCCTTTCCCCAGTGCTGGATCCCATACCCACTGCTGCAGTATTTTCCTGGGTTGGAGAAGGCCGGGCTCCAGAAGTGGGGAGGCAGTGGGCACTACATAGCTAAAAGTAGCAGTGTAGCCGGGGAGGCACGGTTTGAACAAGTAGAGAACTGTGCAGAGTATGCATTCAGGTACGTACCCACACCCTTCAGGTCTGTCTTTACTCACCTAAGCTGTGACTCACCATCTACACTGCTCTGGGGACTATGCATGTATGTACACTACATCCCACCAGAAGAAGAGTGCAGTGTAGACACACCCGTAGATATGCTAAGTGCAGGTTATTGAGTGCCTTGGAGATCGGACATGGGCCTTGACTTGATCATCTGTGGGAAGCAGCATAAATAACAGGTTTGATATGCTCACAGTATCCCGTGTTGCTGAGGAGATGTACTTCAGTATCACTTGTGTTTCCAAAGGGCTGATGGCTTCATGCTCAGATATATTGCACTGTGGTAGTCCAAGACATACAGTGGTGAAGCCTTGTATAACTGAGGCAAGGCCATCATCCATCAGAGATGGTAGGAAGTGTTACTCAGAGATGCTGCTGTGTGTGAGTTTAGTTAAGCTATGGACTGAATTGACCTCTTGTGGGTGTGCACCTTCAATCAAAGGAAAGTGAAGCCAGTGGGGCAGCCCCTGCAGTAATGTTGCTAACCATAGGTATGGTAATATATGTCTCTTGTTGTGGTTCATATACAGCTGGATGAAGGAAACAATGGCTAGCTGTGTTTGTGATTTTCAGTGAAAGAACAATTTTTGTTTTTCTGAATTCTGGGCAATGTAATCATTAAGTATCTGGTCCTTGCTGTAGACAAATCCTATTTTGTTTTTATCCATAGGTCATCAATAATAGTTCATGAAAGGCTCTTGAATGTGCCCACTTTGCTGCTGCCAGTGTGTGTGATGTCTGTCCCCCTCTGTCTATTGCTGCTATCGCCAAGATCCCTACTTCTGTCATTCTTGACTGCTGGTACCACCTCCAGGAGTGCTTATCCCCTGCTGTAGCTGCCTCCCCTCCTTCCTAGCATGGCTCAACAATATTTATGATGAAATGACAGTAGTTGGCATTTAAATTTAATCATTGATACAGTAGGGATTTCTTGTACCGGATGAATTATAACCTTGCAATAAAAGTCATGTAAAATGTCTCCCTTGTTTTTTTTTCCTGAAACAAGCAGACTTTTAAACAAATCCAATATCATTCTCCTTCATCATTTTCTTCCACTGTCGAGAACCCTGTGCAGGCCTCCCAGTGCCCTCTGCTACCCCATTGTTAGTGGCTCTTCCCAATCCATGCAGTCCCCTTCTGCCAGCGATGTGCCGCCAACATTTTCACAATTATTATTTGTATCACAGGAGTGCAGAGAGACTCTGTGGAGGATTAGAGCCTCATTGTGCTAGGCACTGTCCAAACACATAGAGACAGTCCCTACCTCAGAGAACTTACAGTCAAGATGGAAAGAAGTGCTATTTTACAAAAAGAGAACTGAGGTAGAAAGGGATTAAGTGACTTGCCCAAAGTCACACAGGAAGTCTGTGGCAGAACTGGAACTGAGCCCAGATCTCCTGAGTCCCAGTCAATTGCCTTAACTACAAGACTATCCTTAAATATAATGTCCCCCTTAATTTGTATTAGTAGGTGGAAGGGTGACAAAGGGGTGAGGGTTGTGCTCACAAACAGGAGTGGGGAGGGATTGGGAAATCTATTCTTCCAGCCGCTCCCCCCCTACCCCAGGGAAAACAGAAGTGCTTCCTCATTATCACTGCTGAGGAAGGAGGTAACATGTCTTGGCAAACATGCTTAGATTAAGATTATTTCAGTGAAAATGTTCGCATTTCCTTCCTTTGGAATATACACAATGTATGTAGATTTGAAGTGTATGTGAAGATCTGTAGGAGGCCCTGGGGTGTCTGTCCCAAAGATTTTTCTTTTTTGGTTTGTTTAATGACAGGGGCATGGTGCAACCCAGTGCCTTCCAAAAACAATAAATCAGCTTTTCAGACACCTCTTATGTCACCAAAGATCCTTGCATACTGCTGGTGCTATCCATAATAGTATTACAAATATCATAAAATCATGTAAGAGAGACAAGGTGATCAACTTCTATTGGTGCGAGAGATAATCTTTTGAACATACACAGAAGCTGGTCCAGCAAAACATATTACCCCACCCACCTTGTCTCTAATATCCTTGGACCAACGCAGCTTCAACAACACTCTATACATAAAACCATACAGTTAGCTCTATCTGGGATGATTTGAAAGTATCCAGAAGGCGTTGAACTCTTTCAGCGGCAGGGAAATTGCCCGTACTGTCCTTCCACTTTAGTACCAGAATTTTAATGAGGAGCTTCTGGGAATCTCTAGAGTCCCTTCAACCATCTCTCTGCCTCCTACCCCTCTACCCACCCTTTCCCCACCTTCACCACCATCTGCCTCTACTTATGTGGTATGGCTCTTCCAGCGTACACTGCATCTTCTACCACTACTACTCCTCTGAGTGACTCTTCCTCCCAAGCTAGCCTTCCCCTTCCATCACTATCTCTAATCCACCCAATACACACTATTCTTTCTCCCATGTGACTATTGCTCCCGTCCTCCATCCCACTCTCTCCTACTTCCATTTCCCCACAAACACAAGACTCCTTTCTCATGCAATTAACAGGCTAAAAAATTCCTAATATAAACACCAAGTCTCATCCCATACTCCACATTCATGGTTTGTCCCTGATATCTTCTGATTCCTCCTCTCTCAAGCCCAGGTCATGGAAAAGACGATCCTGATGTCTCTTTGCCCCTTTTCATAGACTCATAGACTCATAGGTCAGAAGGGACCAATATGATCATCTAGTCTGACCTCCTGCACAAGGCAGGCCACAGAACCCTACCCATCCACTTTTATAACAACCCCTAACCCATGACTGAGTTATTGAAATCCTCAAAATTGTGGTTTGAAGACCTCAAGCTG
>NC_133769.1:253215622-253318918 GCF_003597395.2 Chelonoidis abingdonii
ACTTCAACTACTTGATGAAGAAATCCATCCGCTATCACATCCAGAAAAATCTGACCCCTATTATTCTTGCAAGCACTCGTCCTCCAGTCTATATCCGGGAAGTTGAAGTCTCCCATAATCACACATTTCCCCTTTGTGTTTACTTCGTTAAAGACATTAAAGAGGTCTCTATCCATATCCAAATCAGATCCCAGCAGTCTGTAGCACACCCCAAGCACTATCTCAGGGGAAGCTCTAGTAGCTTTTTTACCCAGTGTGATTTTCACAGGAACAACAGGCTTCTCCACTGCCTCTAGATGCTCTCTCCTTTGACCCAGAGAGGGCGATCAGCACATCCTCAGGATTCCCTCTGGCAGTATCTGACTGTCAGAAGCTGGGAGTGAATGACAGGGGTTGGATCACTCGGTGATTGCAAGGTTCTGTTCATTCCCTTTAAAGCACCTGGCATTGGCCACTTCGGAAGACAGGATACTGGGCTAGACCATTGATCTGACCCAGAATGGCCCTTCTTATGTTCTCCCCATTCCCAGACAAGCCATCTCTGATATCCTCTGAGATCAATTCACAAACATGTTTTATCTGGTCTATATATCATTTATGGAGTGTTGGTCTCTGAGCACCACAATGGCAGGTCATTCCTCACATCTCTTAATCCCCCTTTCCTGCTCCTCTTCCACAGTTAGGCCAAACTCAGTACCTCTTCCTGTTCACTGACTGGGTACCTGAATGCCTTTTAATTCTGCCCTGTCTCTTCATGGACTGGTTGCCTCTTGCATCTCTCTGTCCCTCATGCCCATTCAGAGATGTTCTACCCTGGATATTTCTGGCTCTACCATCATAGACAGCCCTCAGTGATATCTTCCATTTCTCCCTTCATCTTGATCTGGTGTTTTCCCATCCTCATCACAGACAGGTCCATAATGTCGGAAAAAAATCCTTTCCTCTGTGCACTTTCTGCTATAGAAAATATTTACTTCTGTAGACACCAAAATCATGCTGAGTGGAGGTGGGCCTACTTCCAGAACACCAGATTCATTTTTTCTCAAATTCTTGGGGAAGTTCAGAACTGAATCTGGTACTCAGGTTTATCTCTGGAAGATAGATTTGGAAGTGAAACGCAGACACGGATCCAAAATTTGCTACTTGGATCTTTTTCTAATTTAGAGGCAAAAGCTGTTATAAAATATCGTCCGGTTGGTTTCCATCATTCTGTCCCTCTCCAGTCCCCTGTTCTATCTTCTTATCACCTCCTGTCTCCTAGTGTTGTTTTGTAAAGAGCCAGCAATGCCATGTTCTCACAGCTTTTAGCTGTTACTTAAAAAAGCCCACCAACAACAAAAACCTATTAATGTGCTGATTTTAGCAGGATGAAGTAAAGTAATAATTCCATAACCAGAAACATCTACATCGTCTTGTACAAGGTCTTCACAAGTACCCTGCCCATAAATTGCACGGAACTCAGTTTATCTCTCCCAGAAGAACAAGGGGCTGAATCAGCCCTGTTGAGAATTGAACCCATAGTTCCAGGAAGCCCAATGTGGAGATTTCTGTCTGATGCATATAAATTTCATAAATACAGGAAGTTTATGACCTTTTTAACAGTTCTTGTGTATCCAGCACAAATACCGATGTCAATAGCTCCTTATAAGGCTCCTGTATTTGCTGAACTGGGATGCTAGGGCCCAATTTTTTTATTAGCTATCTTTTTGACATTTAGACCTCAGGGCAGAACAGTCTTTATATACGTACATAATATTGTTTATATGATATCTTTATGTATTGTTGTTAATGAGGATTGTTACCATTGGATGTCTGATTATTTCATGTCCCTTGTACCCAGTAGGAAACCTAAAAACAAAATCAAGAGTGTAGAAACCATATCAGATTTCTCTAAATCCCAGCCCTATAGGGACAAAGGATGGCATACTTTCAGCCCCTTTATTTTTCTGGCTTTTGAATGGTTTTTCTCAGGGGCTCATGCTTTTAGGTTGCCTTCCTGCTTTAAATGGCCCCATAGTGCATTGTCTCTCTCTGGCTCACGTTCTTCTGAAGAAACCACGAAACTGTAAATAGGAATAAAACAAACTCTTCCGTTTCAAATGTTTACTTTTAGCTAATTAATTCAGAGCCAAATCCAGATCCAGGAGCCTACCAAATCTGCCCCAGGCTGTGGAGCTGCTCCAGGAAGGCTACATCAGCCTAATCGCTGTATCAGTCTGGGTCAGATATTTATTCTCATGATCCCTATAAATCCCTGGGTGGCAAGTAGGATGGGAAAGCCTACCTATATTTTTCTCCTACCTACCACCCCCATGCACTGCCACAGAGCCAGGACTCCATAACATGCAGATGAGGTACATCCAGTTCTGCTACATGAAGCAGGGAGCTAGATTTGCTCCCCCAAAACACACTATACATGTAAATGTGCCTTGGGAAATGACAGTGTTTCTTCCATCGTTTTTTAAAATATACATTACTCTGATGGGGTGAAAGTAAATCCCTAAGCTTCAGTCCTCCAAAGGGCATCAGGTGGATGGATCCCATGCCCACATGAAGCCCCATTGACTGCTGTGGCACTCTGCCTGTGCCAAGTTTATTGAAGAATCAGGTACTTAGTACTGACTAGATGTAACATGGTCAATTTGCTGCATGAAGATGATGTTAGATTTAAGTACAAACAAAACTTGACAGTGCTATAAATTAGCCAGTGAATGTTTGTCATAGAAAAAATGATGGGTCATAAATCGCACTGGAAACTATTTTAAAATATTTGGAACTAGAAAGTGGTTTAACAATTTCTGTCTGTTCTATTATTATTATTTTGGCAGAAATATATCTGTGCTGGAAACTTGTATACCAACGGCCAAATCTTCAGTCTTTACTGAGCTAGTACTCCTTTTTCAGTGCAGTCAGAATGTTGCCTAACTAAGATTGGAAAGACTTTGATCCTAAGTTATGGCCCAATGTCCTTGGAGAAGGCTAAGAGGTTTTACTTAAATTTGCCTTGGCTATAGCTTAAAATGTAACACAAGGGCTTAGGCTCATGAAAGAGAAAGCAAGAAAATACTTTTTGTTTATAGAATTTAAACAAATAATTGTGCTTGGGTTTTTAATTTGTGACTGAACTTGATTTTCATGAAAGAGGGTTAACATTCTAAGGTTTAAAATAACAAAAAAAATAACAAAAAAATCTTGACATTTACCACTCACAACGCTTAAATGTATTGAGGTATTTGCAATACTCCCTCTCTAAGTAATGGTACTGTTACACGTACTATGGTAATATACAGATAAATACAGTAATGTTCTATGACAATTAAGAAAAGCAAATTATTTGATATTTAAATGTGAAAACTCCTAAAAAGCCCGAGGATATCAATGTGGGGGGGAAAGATCTAAGAGTAAATAGTTCAATAGTTAGATGTGTTAAAGATGAGTCTGATAGCACTGCCTATTATTAATGGAGCTCAATGCTTTCCATTTCACTGGCTTATAACTGTCATTCATTAAGCTGAAATTTCATGCCAGGTTTCTCCCTCTGGCTGATTTGTGGGGTGAGGGGAAATTTCAGCCCAAATGATTTTCCCATTTCAGAAAATGAGGTTAGGATAAAATACATTGTTTTGACCATGCTGAAAATTTTGGTGACCTTTTATTTTAGAAGTTCTAATGCCCTCTGCTTTGGAGCAAGAAACTGAAATTTGGCATACGGTGGCCTTTGTGTCAGGGATGATGTGCCTTTTGCTGTTCCTGTGACAATCTTCCCAAACTGGACCAAGTTATAAACCTCAGAAAAAATCGTAGTTTGCACATGCTCAGTAGAGACTTGCTAGAGCTTTCCAGCTAAATTCCTCATGGATTCAGTCCACGCTGGGCATACTTGAGCATTGGGCTGAGCATAACTTTCCCTTCAATCGAAGCTGTAGGCTTCTGTGGCTGGGCCAGGGCTGGTTCCAGGCACCTGAACGTAGGAGCTGCTCTAGCTATAGGCAAACTGGGCAGCTGCCTAGGGTGGCTGATTTAGCTTGGCCACCCCTCTGTCACGCCAGCGGCATGGATGGGCCAAATTTGAATGGCTTGCAACCCCATTCTTCAGGCCAGAGTGCCACTCACTGAAATTTGGCCCAGCTGCCCTTCTATCCTGACAGAAAGGCAGCTTGCCCAAATCTGCTACCCTATGGTTACAAGGAAGACAGCAGCACACTGAATTTTTGCCAGGGGTGCAGGCTGTCTTGAGCAGCTTTTTCCTCAACTGAGAGCAGGAAAATTGTTAAAGTAACATTATTAAGATTGCAAAGTCAAGCACCGAAAAGTTAGGAAATGTCAGAATTAAGGTTGGCTGCACACCCTTAATCCAGCCCCCTTGTTCAGGTACCTTATGACATAGTCTTTCATTATATGATTACATACTGCTTTTTTCTACAGGACCCCTGCCTCTTTCAGTGCACAGGTTGGACCTACTCTATCTAGTAAAGGAGACTGTTGTTGGTGAGACCCCTGCCTCAATTGTTGCAGATGTTGGAAGGTGTGTAGTGAATGAGGCAGGGGACTGCAGGAGGAAAAAGAAGAGTGTCATAGTTAATTCTGCCACAAAGTTCCTATGTGACATTAGGCAAGTCACGTAAACCAAACTTTTCACAGCTAGTCATTAAGTGTGTGGTCTTTATTTTCTGGGTACTTAACTTCAGCACTCTCAGCAGGAAATGAAATCAGTGGGAGCTGTGCTTTGAACATATAAAGTGCTTTATAACACTAACTACTCTGAAAAATCAGGTCCTAGGTATCTGAAAGTGGGCACCCAAAGTTAGAGGATACTTCTGGCCTCAATGTCTCTGTGCCTCAGTTCCACATTTGTAAAATAGGGATAATACTCCCTCATCTTAGAGAGGTGTTGTAAAAATTAATGAATTAATGCAGGGGTAGGCAACCTATGGCACATATGCCGAAGGCAGCACATAAGCTGATTTTCAGTGGCACTCACACTGCCTGGGTCCTGGCCACTGGTCCAGGGGGCTCTGCATTTTAATTTAATTTTAAATTAAGCTTCTTAAACATTTAAAAAACCTTTTTGTACAACAATAGTTTAGTTATATGTTATAGACTTATAGAAAGAGACCTTCTAAAAACGTTAACATTTATTACTGGCCCGCAAAACCTTAAATTAGAGTGAATAAATGAAGACTTGGCATACCACTTCTGAAAGGTTGCTGACCCCTGAATTAATGTTTTGTAAAGCACTCAAATACAGTAAAAATGATTACCAGAGAAAAGTTCAGGAGTAAACTAATAATTTCTTCAGAGCAGGTTTGACTAGTGTGCAACAAAGGGGGCCACACACTGAACAGTGAGGAGAATATAAATATTAAAATAGTTGATCATCAATTGAGCAGACCCACCCTGTGCATAGAACAAGGCTATGATCATGTGGAAAAAATAAGATGTGAGCATGCGAATAAAGAATGTCTCATAGTGCCTAGGCACAAAAGGGCTGAATTAAGGTTGCACAGGCAATCTTAATTCTCACATTGCCTAACCTTAATAATGTTTTTTAAAACATTTATGAGTGTGTAATATATATCTATATTTCAGTTCCACACAGGGAAAGGTGATTTTAGTTAGAAAGATAAATTTTGTGTAAGTAGGGGTAAATACCCCATGATTGAAATCAACAAACAAAGATTCATATAGCTGAATTCTGATTAGAACTGTTACCTTTAGGCAGGAAATTTTCCAAAAAAAAAGAAAAAGAAAGGGGGCTTGTGCATCTAAATCAGGGGTGGGCAAACTATGGCCCATGGAGTCCTGTGCTCACCCACTCAGGGGCTGTGCAGGGATGTGGTGAGCTGCGCAGCGTGACATGGAGCCAGGGGCCCCTGTGCATGGGGCCCCTGTGTGTGCCACTGCCGCCCCGGAGCCACTTTAGGTAAGCGGATCCAGGCCAGAGCCTGAACCCCTTCTGCACCCCGCCCTCCAACTCCCTGCCCTAAGCCATCTGCCAGCACTCACACCCTCCTGTACCCTGACTCCCTGCCCTGAGCTTCCTGCTGCACCCCTGTGCACCCCAACGCCCTGCCTTAAGCTCCCACTGCACCCCCATGCACCCCAACTCCCTGCCCTGAGCCCCCTCCCATACCCTGCACTCCCTTTCGCACCCCAACACCCTGCCCTTGCCCTCCATACAATTTCCCCACCCGGATGTGGCCCTTGGCCGAAAAAGTTTGCCCACCCCTGATTTAAATACTTTAGGTGCTTCTGAAAATCTTCCCAGACACTAGAAGTATTATAAATAAATTCAAAATCAAAATTTGGGAAGCCAGCAAGGTGGGTATCTTATCTTCAGTATCCAATTTATCTTCTACTTCACTGATCCACTGTAAGAAGAGAAGCTTTAATGTAATTAAAATAAAGAAAGAAATGTTTTCCCCATCTTTATTCCAGTGATTTGGATGGAAACAAAAAACCAAGGCCTCGAAGCCCAAAGTAAGCAATTCTGCTAGTTAACACATGAATTTATTTCTGGAGGCCTGTGTGACATTTGATACATCAAGAAATACAAGAACCTCTTTATCTAAAAAGAAAATATCACCTCTTTTCTTTTCATCATAGCAAATAACCTTTAATGGCTACCTGATAGTAAAAATAACATCATTCATGCATGTGATGGATTTACTGAACATGTTAAAAAGTTTAGATATTTGCTTGAGAGGGTTGAAGTCATACATAGAAATTTGAAAATTATTCATAGAATTGTACTAGGTTTATGATCCTTGGGGAAACCCCCAAGCAGACATCTTACTAATCTTACAAAATTCATATCTATTCATCAGTTTTCATATGGAGGTACATACTGTCTTTAATTAATCCTCCCATGAGTGACTTGTACCATCCTTCTCTAGTTTCCAGAATTGTTAATATTTCTTAGGTTTCATTTGTGTGTTTTTAGCCTACTCATACTCTGTCTTTGAGTCAGACATTTTAACAGCTAGGGGTGATTGGCATGAATGGGTGTAACTTCACTGAAATCCAGGAAGCTGAAGTTTGTGGAGCTACACCCGTTTATACTAGCTGAGGAGCTGGTCCAAGAAGTCCAATTACTTTTCTAAAGACTCAAGCTTCTTATACAGGTATCGCAATAAAATGTAATTGTGGAAGTGGCTGTGGCATCAAAAAGTTAGCAATAGATATGTTTTCAGCTATTTCAACAGCTTCACATACAGTGGCTGATAAAGGTGAACAAAATAGAGACTGTGACATGAGAGAAATTTTCCTTCCACCTCATTTTGTGTCACAGGAGTAACTGCTAATGTATAGATCAGTGGTTCTCAAACTGTGGGTCGGGACCCCACACCAGATCATGACTGCATTTTAGGGTTGCCAGCTTTGGTTGGATGAATTACTGGAGGTTTCATCACATGACATTATCTTTAATTAAAGATTGATCTTTAATTCCTGGAGACGCCAGGACAATCCTGCAGGGTTGGCAACCCTACTCCACTTTAATGGGGTTGCCAGGGCTGCCATTAGACTTGCTGTGGCCCAGGGCTGAAGCCAAACCCAACGGCTTCAGTCCTGTGGGGCTCAGGTTACAGGTCCCCTGCCTGGGGCTGAAGTCCTTGGGCTTTGGTGTTGGTCCCCTCCCCACCCAGGATGGCGAGGCTCCGGCAGGCTCAGGCTTTAATTCCCCTCCTGAGTTGGATGGTAATTTTTGTTGTCAGAAGGGAGCAGTGGTGCAGTGAAGTTTGAGAACCCCTGGCTAGATGCAGCTCAGCATTGTTATTCTGCTTGTATTGAGGGGAGATATAGCAAAAAATACATTAATCTAGGGCAGGATCTCTCTTAGCATAGCTGCTGTCTCCTCATCCCACACTCCCCACCCCATGTCCCCTGATGTCACCTGGGGGGATGGGGCTGACAGTAAGGTCCTCTCTGCAAAGCAGCTACAATCACTGCACCCCCTGATCTCACCTCTGATGGGAAAGGGCAAATGTTAGAGGCCTTCTTAGTATGGTAGCTGCTTTATACCTTGAAGATATAGGGTACTTCTACACTACAGGATTATTCCGATTTTACATAAACAGGTTTTATAAAACAGATTGTATAAAGTCGAGTGCACGGTGCCACACAAAGCACAATAGTTTGGCGGTGTGCGTCGGTGTACCGAGGCTAGCATCGATTTCTGGAGCATTGCACTGTGGGTAGCTATCCCGTAGCTATCCCATAGTTCCCACAGTCTCCCCCACCCATTAGAAGTCTGGGTTGAGATCTCAGTGTATGATGGTGCAAAAACAGTGTCGCAGGTGATTCTGGGTAAATGTTGTCAATCATTCCTTCCTCCGTGAAAGCAATGGCAGACAATCATTTCATGCCCTTTTTCCCTGGATTGCCCTGCCAGACGCCATAGCATGGCAACCATGGAGCCCTTTTTGCCTTTTGTCACTGTCACCGTATGTGTACTGGATGCTGCTGACAGAGGCGGTACTGCAGTGTTACACAGCAGCATTCATTTGCCTTTGCAACGTAGCAGAGATGGTTGCTAGTCATTCTGTACCGTCTTCTGTGCCATTGTAAATTGGCGATGAGATCATGGTTATCAGTCGTTCTGTACCATCTGCTGCTGTCATGGTTGCTCCTGGCTGGCATTGCTGAGGTCAGCCGGGGGCTCAAAGACAAAAATGGGAATGACTTCCTGGGTCATTCCCTCCTTTATGTTTTATCTAAAAATAGAGTCAGTCCTGCCTAGAATATGGGGCAAGTGTACTACAGAGCCAGTGTACCAGAGAACCAGAGAGCACAGCCACTCCATGTCAGATCCCGCAGAAATGATGAACCGCATGCCATTCTAGGGGGTGCCCCTGCAACAACCCCACCTGTTGCTTCCCTTCTCCCCCAACCCTCCTGGGCTACCGTGGCAGTGTCCCCCCATTTGTGTGATGAAGTAAATAAAGAATGCAGGAATAAGAAACAGTGACTTGTTAGTGAGATAAAATGAAGAGGAGGCAGCCTCCAGCTGCTATGATAGTCCAGGCAGGACATTAAACGGTGGGAGGGAGAGGAGCCCAGCATCCCACTGCTAAGATAGTCCAGGCAGTACAGAATCTGTTCTTTAGACATGAAGGGGGGGGAGCTGATGGAGCTCAGCCCCCAGTTGCTATGATGAGGATGGTTACCAGCCGTTCTGTACCATCTGCCGGGAATAACTGGAGTCATTCCTATTTTCACCCAGATGCCCCTGGCCGACAGGGCCGGAGCTTGCATTTAGGTGGCTTAGGCAATCGCCTAGAGTGCCAGCATTATTAGGGGGCAGCATTTTGCCGGAGGGGGCGGCAGGTGGCTCCGGTGGAGCTGCTGCAGTCGTGCCTGCGGACGGTTGGCTGCTCGCACGGCTGTGGTGGACCTCCCGCAGGCACCATTGCGGCAGCTCCACTGGAGCCACGGGAGAAGCCAACCATCCGCAGAGGAGCCGGGGGACCAGCGCGCAGGGCGGCGAAATGGCCATGCGCCTAGGGCAGTCAAACCCCTAGTGCCAGTTCTGCCGACCGACCTCACCTGAGGCCATCCAGGAGCACTCACAGGATGACGACGAGGACGGCTATCAGTCCTTTTGTACTGTACTGTCTGCCACCGGGGAGGGGAGGAGAGAAGATGCTGCTGTTCAGTGCCACAGCACCGCGTCTACCAGCAGCATGCAGTAGACATAGGGAGACGTTGAAAAAACTCAAGAAACGATTTTTTCCCCCTTTCATGTGGGGGAGGGGGAGCAAATTAACGAGATTATCCTGAACCACCCCAGACAATGTGTTTGACCCTACAGGCATTGGGAGCTCAGCCAAGAATGCAAATACTTTTCGGAGACTGCGGGGACAGCTGGAGTCCTCGGTACCCCCTCCCTCCCTCCTTGAGCGGTCCATTTGATTCTTTGGCTTTTCGTTACGCTTGTCACACAGCACTGTGCTGGGGACTCTGTATCATAGCCTGGAGATTTTTTTCAAATGCTTTGGCATTTTGTCTTCTGTAATGGAGCTCAGATAGAACAGATTTCTCTCCCCATACAGCGATCAGATCCAGTATTTCCCGTACGGTCCATGCTGGAGCTCTTTTTGGATTTGGGACTGCATCACCACCGTGCTGATCAGAGCTCCATGCTGGGCAAACAGGAAATGCAATTCAAAAGTTCGCGGCGCTTTTTCCTGTCTACCTGGCCAGTGCATCCAAGTTCAGATTGCTGTCCAGAGCAGTCACAATGGTGCACTGTGGGATACCGCCTGGAGGCCAATACCATCGATTTGCGACTACACTAACCCTAATCCGATATGGCAATACCGATTTCAGCGCTACTCCTCTCGTCGGGGAGGAGTACAGAAACCGGTTTAAAGAGCCCTTTATATCGATATTAAGGGGCTTGTTGTGTGGACAGGTGCAGGGTTAAATTGGTTTAACGCTGCTAAATTCAGTTTAAACGCATAGTGTAGACCAGGCCAAAGGCTTATAAACCTCACCCAGCCCTGAAATGGCATAGGGGAGGTAGGCCAGTGTGAGAAGCCCCCTTAGTGCAGTGACTGTAACACTCCCACCACACAGTCCCTGACATAACCTCCAGGAATGGAGCTGAAGGTGAAGTCTTCTGGACGCATCAGCTATTGCTCACTATGGGAGGTTCTTTTAATCCAGGGATCAGCAACCTTTCAGAAGTGGTGTGCCAAGTCTTCATTTATTCACTCTAATTTAAGGTTTCGTGTGCCAGTAAGACATTTTAACGTTTTTAGAAGGTCTCTTTCGATAAATCTATAACATATAACTAAACTATTGTTGTATGTAAAGTAAATAAGGTTTTTAAAATGTTTAAGAAGCTTCATTTAAAATTAAATTAAAATGCAGAGTCCCCGGACTGGTGGCCAGGACCCAGGCAGTGTGAGTGCCACTGAAAATCAGCTCATGTGCCGCCTTCGGCACACATGCCATAGGTTGCCTACCCCTGTTTTAATCCCTTTACTGCTTGACATCCTATCCAGGATCTGTGTGAGAGGCAGAGGACAGAGCCCAGCTACTAGCATCTTAAATACTAATACTGTCTTTTTTTCTTTCCTTGGCAGGAGATAATCACAGCACCTACATAACAATAGGGGTTCTTGTTTTGTTAGTTATAATAGCCCTCTTGCTCATACTTTACCAGTTTTTCCGAATTGATATTGTCCTACTGTGTCAGGGGATATTTAAACCCAACAAAACCCAGGATGGTGAGTAAGAATTATGCAAAAGATAAGGGGGTTGGGAGGGAAATGGAAGAGGTAAATTGCTCTGAAATGGCTTAATTGCATAACTGTTTATTGCATCCCATGTACTTTGGGCCTGATTCTCCACTCTGTTACTCCTTGTGAAGTCATTGATATCCAGACAACATAAGAGTAAAGCAGTAACATTCTGATCTCGCAGTGTTGCATGCTCACTTTGCAGAAGTGTGAATGGCCAGCTAATTGGCAAGGCAGTGGAGAACCAGGCCCTTTATAAAATATGAAGGCTGTTTCCTAAAATTAGTATGGGGGAGTGTATTTTGATGTACAAATACTAACTTTGAGGTCAGTTTAGATAGACTCCCTAACCATCTGCAGTCCCTGTGTAAAGCCCTTTGTTCTCATGGGCTCTGTGTAAGTACTCTTAGTGTATTATGAAAAAAAGCATTTCAACCCAAAGAAAATCCTTGTTTAATACTCTAGAGGGACAATGCAAATATGATAAATAAGGCTAACAATATTAATTGTTGTAAGAGTGCCCAGAGAATAGAATGGGCACCTGTTAATAGAAGAACAGCTTTTATAAATCAAAGCAAAAATACATACATAAATAACAGACATGGAACTTTTTAAAAAGGTTCTTTGAGAAGGCACTTTTTATTTAACAGGTAATGTAAGTGAAGAACTTCAGGATATAGTCATTGCTGCTCTATGGCAAAGCATAATGACAATTTGTGCAAAACCAACCTGTTAATATGCACTGAGTTAATTCTGGCAAGTCTTCATTTGTTGCATGCACCTTCTTTTCTAGCTAACTTTATTTTACTTAAGGCAATTCGCTTTTCTTTTGCATGGCACCTTCCTTTATATCCCAAAGCACCATACAGAGTTCATTAACATTTACAGTCAAATACAGGTGGGAGACTTAAAAATGGAAAAAGAAAATGGAGGAAACAGAGTCCCTGTTTAGGAGGAAGTCAAAGGAGGAGAGACCAGTCCAGGAGAGGAAGTAGATGTCAGATTGAGGAGATGGCAACAAACCAAATATGGTTCAGATTAGAGGGGAGAAGGAGATGAAGGGAGAGATGTTTGAAGGAGATGAAGGGCATAATAGAGACAATGGAGAATTTGAAGTAGGCCTTGGATGTGATTGCGACGCCATATCTTGAGTGAACAGTACCTTCACACAGATACATGAGGTATCATGGGACCGAGGGGTAATTTCCACAAGCAGAAAGACTTCAAATGTGCTATCTGGTCCCATCATGTCAGGATGTTACTGCAGTGTTTCTCAAACTGGGGTTGCCACTTGTGTAGGGAAAGTCGCTGGTGGGCTGGGCTGGTTTGTTTACTGCCTCGTCCGCAGGTCTGACCGATTGCGGCTCCCACTGGCCACGAATTGCTGCTGCAGGCCAATGGGAGCTGCTGGAAGTGGCGGCCAGTAAGTTCCTTGGCCCGTGCCGCTTCCAGCAGCTCCCATTGGCCTGGAGCAGCGAACCGCAGCCAGTGGGAGCTGCAGTCGGCCGGACCCGCGGACGGGGCAGGTAAACAAACCAGCCCATCCCATCAGGGGCTTTCCCTATGCAAGCGGCGACCCTAGTTTGAAAAACACTGTGTTACTGGCTTATGATGCCACCGAAGGAACAAATGCTGAAAATTATATTGGATTCATGCTGACATGTATTGGTTTGTTTAATTCTTATTATATGACTAGCTTGGATTGTTGAATTTAGGAAGACAGTCTTTTGCACTGTAAATTTCCACACATGCTTCAGTGTTTGCAGGACTAGGGCCTAAATCATGACACTCATAATGGTAAAACAACAATGATATTGCTGTACATTTTTTTTAGTTTACAAACATCCATATGTTGATTTACAAGCTTCTGCTTTACAGAAAGGTCTAATTAAATCCATTTCAAAAGATTAATTTTTCTTTTCTAATTCTTGAAATAACTACTTTTCATCCACACTTACAGCAATGTGCTTTCCCCTTGTTTCAACTTGCAGATGGGAAGATATACGATGCATATGTTATCTATCCCAAAAATCGCACTAATGAAGCTAATTTTGTGGAATATTTTGTTCACCAGATTTTGCCAGATGTTCTAGAAAATAAACACGGATATAAACTATGTATTTATGGGCGAGACATGTTGCCTGGGGAAGGTAAGGATCAAAAGCTATTTTGCAGTGATTGACTTGTGGTTTGGGGGCAGTTTGTGATCCTAGCTATTAGCCCATGCTGGGGATAAGGAATCTCTTTATGCTCTTGTGCGGGTTACTCACATTGTGGGCAGCAGTGTGTGAGAGTAGCCTCTGTGGAGCTGCTACTCTCCCTCTGCACAGGTGGGTGAGGAGCACATGGGCAAAGCCAGAGGATGTGGCTTTTGCTGGCTAGTGTGCCAGGGACAGTAATCTGCAGATTAGAGGCACAAATTATTTACCATCTTTCTGAAGAAATAGGGAACCATGAATTAGATTTTGACTCCTTTAGGTGTATCTACATTGGAGCTAGAGGTATAATTCCAGTTTGGGCAGACATATTCATACTAGTTCTGATTGAGCTATCGTGCTAAAAATAGCAGTGTAGCCATGGCTGAACAGGTGGCAGGATGAGCTGCCTGGAGTGCATATCTGGGATCTCGGATGGGATTGTACTTGTGTTGGCTAACCTGTCCTGTGCTCATGCCACAACAGCTACACTTCTATTTTTAGCACTCTAGCTCAATCAAAGCTTGTGTGGGTTTGTCAACCAAACCAGAAATTATACTACCAGCGGTAGTGTAGACGTACTCAAAGGCGCAATCTGGTTCACGGTCTGCTTGTGGGACAGTGCCTCAGAAGCAGGACTTGTGGCAAAGCCACAGCTAAATCCAATGTGAGCAGCTTTTCAAGAAACAGAAAAGGGAAAAATCACAGACTAACAGTTTAGGATTCAATCCTGCTGCTCTTTCTCATAATTGTATGCACACTGATGTTTCCTGAAAGATAACTTGCATAATTGAGAATTATATCAGAAGTTCTCAAACTGATTCCCATGGAGAACTGGCTGGGTAGCAGGATTTGGCTATAAATCACTAATCAAATACTCATTGGCCATGTAATAAATGACTGATGTAATCACTAGTCTTTGGAAAACTTTGAGGTAAGACTCTAGTTGATTTCAGTCGCTTCCTCATTGGCACCTTCTATCACTGGAATACAGTTGCATAAGAAAAGTCAAATGCCATGACTAGATTTAAAAGAAGGATTGGATAATTGTTGGCGGTAATCATAGATAGATATGATTGATAAAATAAGGGCAATAAAATCTCATTCTATAAGGCATTTTCTGTAGGGATGGAGAAGAAATTATTTATCCAAATACAGTATACTTTTGCATAATTGGTCAAATGCATAGGGAGTGCCACAGAGTGTCTGGCCCCTTTTAAAAGGCTGTATGGAAAGATGAACTCCAAGAAGAGGCCAGAAAAAGAACAGAAATGGGAGGGGGGGAAAGAGTACACCTCTCCTGTGGTTGGAGAATATTATTTCCAGTTGACTGTTGGGAAGGAGACTGAGGACTGCATCCCAGAAAAGGTAACTGAATGGCTGAAGAACCAGGTGTGGAGAAGAAGGAGATGACAAAGGTCTGCTTTAAAGATGATGGATTGAGTTATCTCTAATGCTAATAAATAAACCATCAGTGGGATTATTTAGCAGAAAAAGGGTTTCTGTGCAGTAATTGAAGAGAACTTGAAGAGAAGTATAGTTGTGACTGGACCAATAAATAGGGCCATTTTTGGCCAGCTGAGGGCACACTTGAATGACCCCCGCTGATGATAGGGGAATATTGTCTTCCTGTGAAATGTCAAATATTGATCTCTGATAACAGCAGGATCCTGGACTTTGTGAATCAATGGTCAAATCTGGTTTGACAAATGCTATGTTCCAAAATGAAATTTCAGCTCTCAGATCTACAGTAGTTTAGCTGTGATTTTGTTAATAAAAACACTGCTATTGCATGTCTCCTTAGGATTTGCATATGTTTGCAGACTAGACAGCATGTTTCTTGCACTCATATGGATTTGTCTGTGTTCATTTTGTCAACCCAATTCTGATAATAGTCATAAAAACCCACACCATGTTCTTGAACTCTGTACACAACTTCTACTGAAATTACACACTGTGGCAAACTCAGGACAATTAGCTACCAGGAGAGGGGTAGTAATTGGTCCCGGAAGGCTTAGCCCTGGAGGAATAAGGTTCAGCTGGGACAGGGGTTAGCAGGGAACTAATTAGGTTCAGCTGGCCCCAGTTGCTGGAGACCTTTTTAAAACCTCCCTGGCAGGGAAGCAAGGGTGGGGGGGGAGCACGCACGCACGCACGCACGCACGCACGCACGCACGCACGCACGCACGCACGCACGCACGCAGAGTAGAGTAGAGTAGAGTAGAGTAGAGTAGAGTAGAGTAGAGTAGAGTAGAGTAGAGTAGAGTAGCTGCCAGCAAGTAGGGGCAGCTGAACTCTGAGACTCTTCTTGCAAGGCAGATTGCATCCTCCCCAGAAGTAGAGGAAACTAGAGCAAGGGGCTGGCTGAGAAAGGATCAGCCAGACCCTGTGAGATTGGGAAGGGGGTTTTTTCTTTTACTTTGCCCAAGCCTGTGTCTCCGAGGCTAATAAGGACTGAGCTAACAAAAGGAGAGGCAGGTACTTTGCCACAACACACAGATTAGGAGGAAAATATGGCTCTGTGTGTGTGTGTACTGGATCATTTACCAATTTTTTTTCCTTTCTTCATAAAACTGGATCATATTGTTCCATCTATTTTTAAAGAGAATTTTCCATAGATTGTGGAGAGTTGTGAATAGAAACAACTGGTATGATATGGATCACATATCCAATGCCGCAACATCCTTGTATCATTCCCAGAATCCCAGGAGTGAGTAGCAAAGGAGCGAGAGCCTATTAATCTGACTGTACCATACGTCTGCATTCCTGAGAAGAAATATGTGAGAAGCTGATTATGCAGTTCAGAGCTGTATATAGCCAGCCAGTTCTCCATGGGAATCAGTTTGAGAACTTCTGATATAATTCTCAATTATCCATTGGATTTTACCTTAGGTTTTCAAAACTATGTAAAGCACCAAAATTAGAAATGCCCTCTAAATAGTGGGCACCAGTAGTTAAGAATCCTCAGTGTACAAAGGTTTCAAAAAGAGAGCATTTGCAATAAACCCTTGATTACTGTATGCTTTTCAGCTTCTATTCATAATGAGAGACTAATTCAGATTAAAGTGAGACAGAGGTTATTTTCAATGAAAATATATATAGAGAGAGGAGTCTGTAAATGTCTCACAATCTTGTGATTTTTTTTTGCACATTATTAGATGCAGCCAATGCATTAGAAATCAGAATACAGAAGAGCAGGAGACTGATAATCATTCTAACGCCACAGCTAATTCAGTGTGAGGAATTTGGTTATGAACATCAGATTGCCTTATACAATGCCCTCATTCAGAACAACATAAAGGTGATCCTCCTTGAAATGGAGACAATTGGGAACTATGAGGGCTTGCAAGAATCCCTCAGGTACATCATCAAGCAGCAAGGTACCATAAAATGGAAAGAGAAGTACAAAGAATGCCCACATGCATCCAATTCTAAATTCTGGAAACTTGTGAGGTATCATATGCCACTGAGACACAAGCCTTTGCAACTCAACTATGCAGTGTAAATAGGTAGTTTTCTTAAATACTGTTACTTTGTCTGTTTGAATTGTCTGCTCCGGTTTGCTTTCTGTAAATATCAGGATATAGATCCTTCTTACTCTACATAAAATTTAAAAGAATGGCAACAAACTAAAATCCTCTTCCTTACTCCATCATTTTTGTGAAGTAATCATATTGTCTAACTGGTGGTCCCTCTAGTCTTCGTCCCCTAAATTCTTCTTCTTGTCTTATCATCTCACTATATCATATCTAATACTGGTTCTAATTCTGGGTTCTACTATCTTTGTGGTGCTACATTGACATGTATCTGATAGCAGGATCAGAGGGGGGAGGGATAGCTCAGTGCAGGGCCGGCGCTACCATTTAGGTGACCTAGGCAATGGCCTAGGGCGCCAGAATTTTTTGGGGAGCGCTATTTTGCTGGGGGGGTGGCACGCGGGTCCGGTGGAGCTGCCGCAGTCATTTTGGCGGACGGTGCGCTGGTCTAAAGGCTCCGGCGGACCTACCGCAGTCATGCCGGCGGCAGGTCCACCAGAGCCTGTAGACCAGCGGACCGTCCGCCGAAATGACTGCGGCAGCTCCACCGGAGCCTTTCCCGCAGCGGACCGTCCACCGGCTTGACTGCGGTAGGTCCACCGGACCCACGGGGGGCGGCGAAATGGCTGTCTGCCTATGGCATCAGAAACTCTGGCTCAGTGGTTTGAGCACTGGCCTACTAAACCTAGAGTTGTGAGGTCAATCCTTGAGGGGCCATTTAGGGATGTGGGGCAAAATCTGTCTGGGGATTTGTCCTGCTTTGAGCAGGGGGTTGGACTAGATGACCTCCTGAGGTCCCTTCCAACCCTGACATTCTATGATTCTAAGCTCTTCAGCTCAGGAACTGGGACTCTTCTGGTTTTGGGAGGCTCCTATAACATAATGAGATGTCATTATAAATAAAATTATAACAACATACTAGTAATAATTAAGAAATGCTTTAGATGCTGCTGCTTATGTATTTTTGGATGCCTGGAATAAAAAATTTGAAATGTGAATAATAATACATTCTTTATATAGGTAGTGAATTTATTATCTCTGTAATGTCAAAAAAAGAAATGAAAAAATCACTCCAGTGTACTTTCATTGCACTGTAAACATTTTCTTAAAATTAAAATTTTAAAGCTAAATTTACAGAAAGATGATTTTAATTAAAATTGCTACATATTCAAAATAATCTACAAAATTCATTGCGAATAGTTAAATATTGTGGCTGTGCTTGATATTGGATTCTGAAGTAAAATAGGATATTTTGTATGCTTGATTGTTTCAGGTATCTTTTTCTCTTAATTCATGAGAGTTTGCAAGAATAATTCCAGATTCTGGTCCAGTAAGATCTTGTAAAACTCAGAGAAGAATCTGTGGGTTTGCTTAATTGAAAATCAAGCAGTGACTTCTATCAGCTCTTGCAAGAAGATAGGGGCCTCTTATGTGTGTCTTTGCATGTGAACATGGGAAAGAACAAGCTATGCAGAAAATAAAGAGAGAAATTCTTACAAGCTATTGAAAAAGCATGTGTGTTATAAGGTTCCTCATAGAAGAGCCTGAAAGTCCAGATTTTTTTTTTCTGTATTGATCAGAAGGGTTTCCTTGTGTGAACAGATTTTCTTGAATGGTCAGAATGTTGCAAAGACAGCACACTTGTTTCTATCTATAAATAATAGTTTACTTGCTTTTTCAAGGAGAGAGAGTTGAAAATTCACCATGGGTTTTCAGGTTTTTTTGTTTTGTTTGTTTGTTTGACAAATTGTCTAAATTTTCAGCTATTTTGGTGAAATTTATTGGTGGAATATTTTTCCCCTGGCCAGCTATATTTGACAATATGTTTGACATTAATTTGTCTTAGCTGAAAATGTACAAATTCAGCCTGGTTGTAGATCAGATTTCCTCTGAGTTTGTGACTGTTTGATTGGATTCCTGGCAAATTTACCCTTCCCTTTACTTTAATATCTATTTCCAAATAGAGAATCCAGCCCTAGATATCTGTCATATATGTATCCCAAAGTATGTGTTTCATTAGAATATTCAGAAAGCTGTGTTGGAATAGAATAGAAACATTCAACTCTGAGAACTGATCAGTTTTTCTGTTTGTAATGAAGAGGAGTCAGATCACCCTCTAGTGGGTGAATGGAATTATTAAATAGAGGTCAGTGTTAGATTGCAGTCAGTTTAAAACACTTTTAATATAATTAAATACAGCAGCCCAGTTTCTCAGCTTGTGTAAACTGGAATGGTATATTGAAGTCAATGGAGCTACACTGATTTACATGTCCTGAGGATCTGAGAGAGCAGACAGGGCTTTTGAGGTACTTGGTCCACTAGTAAAGAATAAAATACCCCTTGCAAAAGAAAAGTTGTTTGCCTCCAAGGCGTGGAAGTTATACGGATATGATGCAACTAGTTGTGCCTTCTCATCTTTTGATACAATACATCTCACAGTGGTGTGCTCCACCTGAAGCAGCAACAGAAGGTAGAGATGGAGAAATGAGGAGTGACCCTGTTGAGGTCAATGGTAAAATTCCCATTCATTTCAAAGGAGCCAGAGTTTCACTGGGGATACCTGCTAACATGAACCGAGGTGGTTTCGTAACCTGCGTACAACTTACGCTGCGTATCCCTTACATGTATTTAATGTGTATAAACCCTTTGTTCAAACATGTTAAACACCTGAGGCCTGATTTACCATTGCAGTACTCCAGCTCTATACAGTTGTAACTCCACTGAGCCAGATTCACTGGTATGATTGCGATGCTTGCATTGCCGAGCGGCACAAAGCAGTCAGAGCATATCAATGGCTCTGGCCACTGATTTCACTTGAATTATGTCAGTAAAACTGCAGTAATGCAATGGTAAATCAGGCACATTTTCCGATGTGTATTTTTCTATATACCACATATTTGTCATGATGTAAAAACTATAAATTTGGTACCATAAAATTACAGCTTACTTTAATTCACATCACTGTGGACTCTGTTGTGCAGTAATTGACCATCATAGGAACTGTTTTCTATGCTGAAGGTAAGTGTAACAGGGGTAAATATCATTTGTCTGGTAATAGCATCTCTAATTCTCAGCCTTGGAAAAATTTTCATTTTGAAGATAATGTAGTCATCTGACCAGAGACTTTTTATAGCAGAGTTAATATAGAAAGGGAAGTATGTCCCTCATCCATTCATATGTTGAAAAAGTTAAACTCTTGTTATAGGCTCATTCAAACAAAATGTTACCAACCCGCATAATATTTGCTGGCTTTCTTAAAGCCTAGACCTTGGGGAATCATTTTCTTATGTGATAATCTCAGTATTTATTTATTAATTTTTAAAAAGTAAGTTTCTAGCCCATCTGGTTATGGAGAAAAGCTCAAAAAAGATGAATCTTAAAGGGTCAGAAAGCAGAAGGCAAATAAAAACACCCCATAATTTATTTGTTTAAAATCTCATGATTATTAAGCCACTGTCATGAGTTGGGGGCCTGGTTTTAGAACACCCGGGGCTGGCAATATTGCAACGGACCTTTAACATGAGTTAATGCCTACTTGAGAAATGACTGGATGCAGAGATGGGAGGATAGACTAATCGAATATCACAAGCTAAAGGCAAAGTACTGTTTTTTCCTGTGGTCATGAGTCTAAGCTGTGTTGCTATTTAAGACGGAAGTTGTTTTGCAACTAAGTTCTCATGTTCCAGCTTTAAAAGTTAGCCCTTCTGCTTAGACAGAAAGAATCTTGAATAGAAAAAAAAAGATTGTGTGAAAACTCATTTAAAGCAAATAACATTCACAGGACATTTAATCAGGTGACCATGGCTGTCTCAGTGTGTGGCACATTTTTCAATCATGTTGCAGTCCTGAAGTGTGGATATTTGCTTTTCTGTTATAAGGCAGTTATGTTCTCTGTGTACGCAGAACATTGGACTTGATTCTCCTCTGACACCAGTGTAAATGAGAACTCACTGTGAGATCAAAATCAGGACTATTAATACAGCCAAGGGTAAGATCTGTGATAAGCTGTGTGGGGTGTGACAAGCCATTACTGCTATGCATAAGAAGTAGGAGAGCCAGACTGAGGTTCTGGATGGCATCACAGACCCAGTCACGCTACTAACCACCTTGTACCTATTGTCGTGTGTTGTTCCTGATGGTACACCCATCCGTGCATAGATTCAGCATCAAGCACATGCTCCTGCTTTGACCCATTCTTCCCCCAACACAGTCCACCAGTGAACCAGCCTGTCACCACTGCTCAGCGTCTCCCGCAGACTAAGGATTTGTTTATAGGTAGAGTTAGAGCACAGCAAGCTGGGTTGTAAATCTACAGCACTCGAGCAGGCTGTGTAGTAACTGTCCCTGTGGACCCAGATACTGCACACTAAAAATTCTCTAGTGCGTGTTGAGCTACTCTAATTTGAAACAGCAGTATGCAAATCACGCTAGGGAGCTTTTAGTGCTCAGCAGCAAGGTCTACATGGGCAGTTAGTGTGTGGCACCTTGGAGCGCTGTAGATTTACACCCCAGGATGCCGTGTGCTAACTTGCTGTATGGACATGCTCTAAGCCAATCCTGGCCTACCATGTACCATAGCCTGGTAACCCACCAAGAACCTATATCTATGCCTTTCCTCAGCCCCCATGTACCTCTGTTTCTCAGGCCATGTCAATGCATCTGATCCCTTCTCTTTTACCAGTCCTTACCCACCATCCTAGCACCCTCATGTGTCTATTCCCTCCCCCCGGAACACAATCACCGTTGTAAACAGCTCTGTAACCCTGATCTCCATCCCAGCAGCCTACTCAGGGTCAATTGAACCAATCTAGCTCTGGCAGTCCTGCTCCTATATGGTAATGACCCAGTTGTAAATGCAAGGTCAGAGCAGGGTTGGGTGACCCCGTCCCAGCCCATCTTTCCAAGCAGGCCCCGCACTGTGGCACAGGGCTCCAAACATGCTGCAATTGCTGTCACCAGCAACAATAATAAGCAGTGGTTTGCAGAGAACATCCCTAATACACTCCCTTTCTGCCCACATTATAGATAGAGGATGTGGCTTTCCTCTCTACACAACATTAAGTCTACGACAAAACCACATAGGCACAGTTGTGTTCCAAATAAATGTTTTTAACACATATATACATTGTTGCTCCATACCATAAGCACTTAGTAGCTTCTGCAACAGAAGACAGGGAAGCCCACTACATAACTCCCCAACTATTTAAAGGGGTACTTCCCAGTTCCTCTACATTGCAGGTATTCTGCGTTGCACTACTATATTATGCAAGATGCAGCATGCCAGGAATATTCCATTGACTCATCTGGGCCTATACTGCAGTGTGCCACCAGACAGATGGAGACACCTCCACTGAATCCTTAGGATGCTGAAGGATCTCTCACTATTACTGGCCGAGTGGTTTAGTGGGCATGATGACAATGGGTTTCGGTTTCAGTCCGAGGGTTGATAATGGCATCATGAACCATGTTGTCTGGGCTATTGTCCACAGGTGCCAAATTTCAGCTTTCCCTGGAGGTGCTTCACCCGTGCTCCACCCTAGGCCCTACCCCTACTCTACCCAAGGCCCCACCCTTGCTCTGTCTCTTCCTGCCTCCCCCTTTCCTCCCCACCCCCCTTGCCTCCAGCCTGCCACCGAACAGCTAATTGGCGGTGGACAGTAGGCGCTGAGGGGGAAGAGGGAGGAGCTGATTGATGGAGCCCACTGAACAGCTGATTGGTGGGTGGCTGGTGGGTGCTGAGCACCCACTGTTTTTTTCCGTGGGTGCTCCAGCCCCAGAGCTCACATGGAGTTGGCACCCATGATATTGTCTCTCTCCTGGGAAGGAAACGTGAAGCAAGGGGAAAGAACCCATACCATTATGCATGTCTTGCATTGTAGTATTGGCAGTGGGCTGGAATGGCTGTGGCAGGCATTGTTTAAGCTGGGGTGAGGGATGCCCATACAAGCTGTGCTTGGTCACGGAAGGAAGGGGTGGGGATGCACTGTGTGTGGGGGGAGGGGGGCGAGGGTGTGTGTGTGTGAATTTCCTATTTAGCAGGCACCCTGCTGGGAACTCCTCTTTGATGAAGTGCCTTGAGAGTCCTGCCATTGCCCAGATGTGCGAGTCATGACAGGATCCAAGATGAAATCCATGAACAGGAGTTGTGCATTGCAGGCAGCCATCATGTGAGAGGGTATGTTGTATATCTATTAATGTAAGGTATGCATCTATACTCAGCTTACTTGTGGTGAGATAAGTGCCATCCTCAACTCTGAGTACAGATGGGAAATGCAGTAACAAACACCCACATATTGATCAGTTTGTCTACGCATTGAAAAACCAGCGTAGTCAAGGGTGTAGTTCAGCAGAACCTCAGGAATTGGTGCACTATGTAGGAGGCAGTGGACTGGGTTATTCCTGTGGTCTGGCCTATGAGTCTCTGGAGTGGTCCAGTAGCCAGAATACCCAAGGCAGGTGTGACCCTGATGGGCTCTAGGAGTGCCTGGCATCACTGTATGATGGTGTAGAGATTATCACTGGGCAATTTACAGAGGTCATGGATGAACTTGGGTCAGCCTATATCTCTGTATGCAGACTTGCTCAGGTAGCCCAAGGAAGCTGCTGGGAGGCTGGTAGATGTGAGGGTGTGGGTATCTTCGTGCCCTCTCCAGCTCAGCACTGGTCTCCATTTGCACTGTCTCCTTCATCTCTATTAGGAATGGTACTATGGAGCTGTTCCAAATGATTTTCTGCTCTCTGGCCTCCCCACCTCAACCCAGCAGCTCAGTCCCCTTCTTACTCCCTCTTCCATCCACTGGTGACCCTCCTCACTAGTTCTGACCCAGCCATTTCCCCACTTCCTGAGGATGCCCGTGCAGCTTCCTGGCCCTACCTGGCTAGGTTCCACCTGCCCCACCTTATCTGACTACCTGAACTTTCTTTACACTCTTCTCTTCCCCTGCTGTGTCCCATTACCACCCCGCCCACCCCGATCACCTAACCCAATCCTCATCCCTGAACAACTAAACTCTGTCAAACTCAAAAATGTCTCCTCCCACACATCTGTTTCTCTGGCTCCCGCCAATAACTCTCACATTCACCCTGAAGTTCCTTCCCACCTTGTGTCTTTTGAATGAGCATATTGCTGTCATTCACTTATTAGTGGCCCACATGTGACTCTTCTGATGCAGGCCATGGCAGGTGACAGGTGTCAGGTTTAATCCCTCTATGCCCATAGTGAAAAGTCCAAATAGGCACTCAGGGGATTTTCTTTCAGGAAGGGGACTGAAAGCTGGCAGGTGCATCTGTGCACATGTTCTGATGGTTCAGGCTGGGACTGCATCTAGGTATGAGCCCCAGATCCTATGGCTGTGGCCCTTTGCCATGGGGTACTGGTTGTCTTTTGAAATGTCAATAGGTGGGAAAATAGGTGCTATGGGGACTTTGGTGTGGCTCTGAAAATGTCAGTAGTGCTTAAGCAGTTGACTTGGGCACCTATCTGCATCTTCAGGTGCCTAAATACCTTTACACATCTGGCTCTGTGCCTACATGGTAACATTTTACCAGTTAAACCAATATAGTTATACGGGTATGGTTATACTAGTCTAACCCTCTGTGGGGAAATTCTTATTCTGATATATGGGTAGCTTTTTTTTTATTTAGCTTAAACTGCTTCCCAAATGCTGTAAGCTAAAACTGGCCATCTTATACTGGAATGTGTCCATACTGGGAGTTATGCTGGTATAATTATATTGGTTTAATTTCATATCTTAGCTTATACTAGTATAACTTTCCTGTGTAGACAAGCCCTGAGTAAGTCACTTACACTGATGCCATGTCTACACTACAAAATTATGTCAACCTCAGTTACATTGGCATACAGCCGCTACAGTTATTACATCACTTGTACATTTGAACACTTTGCACCTTGTGTCAGCAATGCATGTCCTCACTAGGTGTTCTTATATCAATGCAGAGAGCAGTGCACTGTGGGCAGGTATTCCACTGTGAAACTTACCGCCATCCAGTTGGTGTTTTGGAAAGTTTTTGCAATGCCTGATGGGGGGCTGAAACAAGTTGTGCAGGGGTAATTGAAAGCATGCTATCAATTTCCCATAATGCAGTGTTCTCCATCCCATAATTTCATCTGCATACCATAGTATATTACACCTTCGTTTCAAAATCTGCACAAACCTGCATGTCCCTTCCCACTGCTTGCCATTTCTGACAGAATCAAGGAGACTGCATAGCTCTGCACTATTGTCAGGAACATTGCAGGCACAGGGTGCATGATCCTTCAGTATTTGCAGAGCCACAAGAGGAGCCATGGGGAACACGATGATTCCTTGGAGGCTAGGTTGCTGTGGCACATAGAAAGAAACAATTTCAAGGTTGTTAGTGGCACTCATGAAGCAGCTGGAGATTGAGTGCCGGTTTTGGGCCCAAGAAACAAGCACTGACTGATGGGATTGCATTGTCATGCAGGTGTGGGATAATGAGCAGAGGCTGCAGAACTTTTGGCTGTGCAAGGCCACATTCCTGCCAAACTTGCCCCAGCAAAGGGACACCAAAATGAGGGCCGCATTAACAATTGAGAAGCGAGTGGCAATTGCACAATGGAAACTCACAATGCCAGATTGCTACCGATCAGTCAGGAATCAATTTGAAGTCAGGAAATCCACTGCAAGGGACATTGTCATGCAAGTGTACAGGACCATTAATCACCTTCTGTTATGCGGAACTGTGACTCTAGGCTATGTGCAGGACATGGTGGATGATTATGCAGCAATGGGGTTCCTGTCGAGGGATGATAGATGGCACACATATCCCTATTTTAGCACCAGACCACCTCATCACAGAAAGGGTTACTTTTCTATGGTAATGCAGGCACTGGTGGATCACCAGGGACACTTTACCAACATCAATGTGGGCTGATCAGGGAAAGTATATGGTGTGTGCATCTTTAAGAACATAGGACTATAAAGAAGCTGCAAGCAGGGACTTTTTTTCACAACCGTCAGATTACCATTGGGAATGTTGAAATGCCAATAGTGATCCTGGAGACCCTTGTTTCCATGCTTTATGAAGCCATATATTGGCCACCTCAACAGCACCAAGGAATACTTCAATTATACAGGCTCAGCAGGTGCAGGATGACAGTTGAATGTGCCTTTGGTCATATGAAAGGTCACTGGCATTGTTTTCTTACAAGGTTGGGCCTCAGTGAGAAAAATATCCCAATGATTATAGCTGCATGCTGTGTCCTGGATAATATATGTGAAGCAAAGGATGAAAAGTTTCTGCTGGGGTGGAGGACAGAGGTGGAACAGCTGTCTGCTGAATTTGAACAGCCAGATATAGGGCTGTTAGAAGAGCTCAATGCGGAGCTACCTGGCTCAGGCAGGCTTTGAAAGACCATTTTAATAGTGAGCCAGAGTAGTGTGTGTTGCTGTTGTGTGCTGTACCTGACCTTGCTCTTTTGCAACCTGGTATGAATCTTGCAGTGGCTGCTCTGTATGTAGGAATATAACATTGTCACTGCACCTATTAATATTGTCTCTGAATGATGTAATGGGTTCTGTGTCAAAATGAAGTAATAGGATATTGGTGGGTGTCAGACCAGCTCAGCACCAGATAGCATATAAAGATTAAATAATATTATTTAATAATAAAGATCTATTTTTGGAAAAAATTAAATGTTATTCTGTAACATGAACCAGGCAATTAAAAAAAAACATTTTAAACTTGATAAATTAAGGGAACAGAACTTATGAAGGGGAAAGAAAAACTCCATTTCAGGTACACATACATCAACAATGGCTTTCACAGGTCACGATATGTGAAGCTGTGATTGTCTTTAAAATCCCTCTGGGTGGAGTGGTAAGCATGGTGCTCTGACCGCTGAGGTTACATGGAATGTAGACGGGGGTATAGGAAGGTCCTAATATTGAGATTTCTACAGGCTGAAGGAGGCAAACACAGGATTGTTGAACCTGCAGAACCACCAAAATCTGCAGCATCTCTGTTCTCTGTCTGAAAAGTGCAAGCATGTCCTGCTACACATCCCTCTCCTTTTTCTGCTCCTTTCTCCTCCGCACTTTATCCTTCTCCAGGCTGTCTCCAAGGGTGATCCTCCAAGCTCTGGTCTCGTTCTCTGATGCAGGACTGGCTTGTAGGATCTCCTGGAACATGTCATCCCAAGTCCTCTTCTTTTTCCCTCTGTATCTGGATGCCATGCTTCAAGAAAGAGGAACAAATTGGAGCGTCCCAGAAGAGAACAGCAAAAATGATAAAAGGTTTAGAAAATATGACCTATGAGGAAAGAATAAAAAAATCTGGGCATGTTTAGTCTTGAGAAAAGAAGCCTGAAGGGGGCCCTGATAACAGTCTTCACATATATTCAGGGCTGTTATAAAGAGGATGATGATCAATAGTTCTCCATGTCCACTGAAGTAATGGGATTAATTTGCAGCAAGGGTTTAGGAAAAACTTTCTAAAACACTAAGGATAGTTAAGCATTGGAATAGGCTTCCATGGGAGGTTGTGAAACCTGTCCGTGGAGGGTTTTAAGAATGTTAGCAAAACACGTATCAGGGATGGTGTGAATTTACTTGGTCCAGCCTCAGCACTGGGGTCGGGTCTTGAGAGGGTTGCCCAGTGTCCAGTTTTTGACAGGTAAGTCCGGTTTTAAGGGGACCCATACAGTCTCTGGTCAGAAGTATTGACTGGACACCAAAAGTCCAGTTACTGCATATCTGTCATGCCCCTGCTCCCACAAGCCCAAGACCCCTTTAGCCCCCAAGCGCTGGCCCCAGGACCAGGGAGGGGCAGAGATGGAGACACCTCAGCCACTAGTCCCCTCCCAGAGGGGCTGAGGAGGACACTTCTGCACAGGCTGCTCCCCGGGGCCTGGTCAGACATACCTCCAGGAACCTCCCACGGCTACAGGAAGCTCCCTGAGAACTCTTTGCCTTGAGCTGCTGCTGGCCCGAGCAGGAGAGCCATGGTCCCTCTTCAGCATCCCTCTTCTCTTTAGGGTGAGTTGAGCCTTTGAGTGGGGGTGCTGGGCTCTGAGATTTTGGAAAGTTGGCAGCCAGAGGCCTGGATGAGCCCTCAGCGTCGCTTCCAGCCCTCCAGCTCCAGGAGTCTGAGGTCAGGGAGGCAGGTCAGTGGCACTGGCGCTGGTCTCCGTTAGAATAGCTGCTGGGGCTGATACCTAAGCCTGCACTGCCATGGCCAGTCAAGTCAGGGGGCAGCCAGCTTGCCAGGGAGCGCCTGACTGGCCCGTACTCGGAGTGGAGTCCGTGCCTCAGTTTCCCAGCTGGACGTGGGGCAATGACAGCGCTCTCCCGCGCAGCCCGTCATGTTACTCGGGGAGCGTCTGTAAAGCAAGTGGGGCCGGGCCCCCGTCCGCTGAGAGCAGCCGCAGGGGCCAGGGCTCCGCGCAGCAGAGGGCTGCTGGTCCCGGCTGCCCGCGGACTGCAGCTCCCGCCTTAGGGGCAGCCCGGCGCGGCGCAGGCGCAATGCCCTGGGCAGGCAGCAGCGCTCCGGCGGGGACCCTGCCCGGTAACGCCGGGAGCGAGACAGCGGAGCTTGGCGGGCGGCTGCTTCCTAGCTAGCAGCCCCGGAGGGAGACTGCTCCTCTGCCGGCACCTGCTGACCGGCCCCGGGGCGCGCTCCCTGCCCGGGCGCCTCTGCGGTTCCCGGGGCGCTCGGCGCTTCCCCTCGCTGCCCAGGGCGCTTCTCCTCTCGCCCGCCGCGCCCCGGACCGCAAGTGCAGCGCGTCCCTGGCAGGCCGGGTTTCTGCCCCGCTCCGAGGCGCTGCCGCCCCAGGAGCCGTAAGAGAGCTGGTCCCTGGGCTGGGTGAAGCACGTGGCTGCTGACTGGACTCCTCTGAGCCTACAATGAGGCTCTGTCGCTAGGGAATCCCCCCCGGCAGGTCCCAGGCCGGGCTGGCCCAAACCACCCCAACCTCTCCAGCGAGACGGTAGCCAGAGCTAGCCCGTCTCCCAGCCCCCCGCCCCCGCCAGGAAGGCGGAACCCTGCGGGGCCCCGCCAAGGGGAGGATGTGCAGGAGGGGGATCGTTCGCTGTGGAGCGGAGAGGCCCGGTGCGAGCTCACACATGCGGAGACGTATTCGCTCGTAAAATCAGCTGTGTGGGGGCCTCCTCACTGATCTGAGACAATATGTTACTCACGGTGAGCAAGGTATTCGCTGTATGTGAGCCTGGGGAATCCCCTCCCCCCATCTCACTGGGAGTTTCCTAACTGCTCATTCAGTAATTTAGCAGGCGCAGATTATTCATTTTTTTCTCCTTTTAAATATTTGTCTGCCACTTACATGATCGCTTACCTACATACATACTGTGATGCACTACTGAGCCAGCTGATAGCTCTGAGACCTCATTGTGACTGTCTTTGCTGATCCTTGGCACCAAAGGAATGTCACAGAATCAAACTGGCTTACAGAAGGGCTAGTTCAGGGGTGGGCAAACTTTTTGGCCTGAGGGCCACATCTGGGTATGGAAATCATATGGTGGACCATGAATACTCACGAAATTGGGGGTTGTGGTGTGGGCTGCGGCTGGGGGTGTGGGTTTTGAGGTGGGGCCAGAAATGAGAAATTCAGGGTGTGGGAGGGGGCTCTGGGCTGGGGCAGGAGGTTGGGATATGGGGGTGGTGGTGCGGGCTCTGGGGTGGGGCTGGGAATGACGGGTTGGGGTGCAGGAGGGTGCTCCGGGCTGGGACTGAGGGGTTCAGAGGGTGGGAGGGGCATCAGGGCTGAGGCAAGGGGTTGGGGCGTTGGAGGGGATCAGGAGTGGAGGCTCTGAGCAGCGCTTACCTCAAGCAGCTCCCAGAAGGAGCAGCATGTCCCCCCTCCAGCTCCTACAGAGGCAGAGCCAGGCGGCTCTGCGCACTGCCCCGTCCACAGGAACTTGGACTGTTGCTTCTGGGAGCCACGCGGAATGGGCAGGGCCAGCTCTAGCCATTTCACTGCCCCAAGCATGGTGGCACGCCGCGGGGGGTGCTCTGCCGCTCGCCGGTCCTGCAGCTCCCGTGGACCTCCTGCGGCATCTGGAGGGCTGGATGCGACCCTGGGGCTGTAGTTTGCCCACTCCTGAACTAGTTTAATCAGGCCAGCTAATACCATGCAACAAGGAATATAACATACCGCAGGACGCCAGTATGTTATATTCTCCTTAAAAGCATTGTAACGGCAGCAAGAATGGTTGCTTATTAAGAAATTTGGATTGCAGGTCCCTTATTCACCAATTCAGAAATGCTAACATTCTTGACTGCATATCATCCATTGGGCATTGAATTGGTGTTGATAAAGAGATTTAAACTCCCTTGCCTCTTCTAGTGTTCCCTGCAAGTCAGCAGTTCACACAGAACCGCTGAGCATTCTTCCCTCTTCAGTCTTTCAAGTCTCAATTCAGCAAAATACTCATGAATATGCATAATTTTAAGCATATGTTTAAATGCTTTGCTGGATTGAGGCTTAATATAAAGTAATGATAATTGTTTTTTCCTAGTTTCCTCTGGAAACCTGTCATTCCCTATTATTAACATGTCACTTAGCCTGGTGAGTTTTCCTGTATTCTTCAGATATCGGACCTGATGTTTTATTGATAGGAATAGTTCCCTTGGTTTGTTCTAGTACCATTTTTAAAAATAGTTTTTCATTCCTTTCTGAACATCACAACTTCTTTCTCTTTTTTGAAAGAATCTCTTTTTATAAGACAAATTTCAGTGGAAACAATTCCCTCCCACATTTTTCCTGATCGTGACACGAAGATGGTTTCAGATAATGTGGCTCAGGTGCTACAGTTTGCTAGCATGAGTGGGAGAAACCCAAGAGAAGCATTTAGATCTAGCAAGCTGAGATTAAGAGTGTGTGTCTTGCCTATGAGTAGCAACTACTAGTCACAAATCCAGATATTATGAAGTATTTTGCATACCACTCTGTACCTTAACCTCTTAAAATATGCAGCTAAGAAGGAAAAAACAACAGCAGCAACAAAACTGTGCTACTAAAGGAATGGATGAAAAAGTGAGGTTTAAATAGAGTAGAAATTAAATGGTGTTCCTGAGTCTATACCAGAAGTTTGACTCATCGTACTGGTGTGATCTGCCAAAAAAGAATAGTATTTAAGAACCATAAATTGTCAGATTTCAGTTTCAAACCTTAGGTAGCTGTCCACATTTTCACTACATTTTTCAAAGGCTGTCTATGATTTTTGTATCTCACTTAGTCAGGCTGCCTGCCTCTAGAAAAAAAAAGTTCAACTAGAAGATATGAAACTCAATATAAACTCAAAGAATTAAACAACAAACCAACCTTCCATTAGTTTTTATGCATAATCCCTGAGTCTTTATATTCTGTTCAGGATAGATTTATTATTATTCATGTAACTTTTGTTTTTTAGCTCAGTGGTTCTCAACCAGGTGTACGTGTACCCCTGGCGGTATGCGTAGGTCTTCCAGAGGGTACCTCAACTCATCTAGATATTTACTTAGTTTTACAACAGGCTACATAAAAAGCACTAGCAAAGTCAATACAAACTTAAATTTCATACAGACAATGACTTGTTCTATATATCAGTGGTTCTCAAAGCCGGTCTGCCGCTTATTCAGGGAAAGCCCCTGGCGGGCCGGGCTGGTTTGTTTGCCTGCTGCATCTGCAGGTTTGGCCAATCGTGGCTCCCACTGGCTGCAGTTTGCCACTCCAGGCCCATGAGGGCTGCAGGAAGGGCGGCCAGCACATCCCTTGGCCCGCGCCACTTCCTGCAGCCCCATTGACCTGAAACGGTGAACTGCAGCCAGTGGGAGCTGCGATTGGCCGAACCTGTGGACGCAGCAGGCAAACAAACCAGCCTGGCCCGCCGGAGGCTTTCCCTGAACAGGGTGGCGGACTGGCTTTGAGAACCACTGCTATATACTATTCACTGAGATGTAAGAGCAATATTTGTATTCCAATTGTTTTATTTTATAATTATGTAATAAAAAGGAAAATAAACACATTTTCAGTAATAGTGTGCTGTGACACTTTTGTATTTTTATGTCTGATTTTGTAGGCAAGTAGTTTTTAAGTGAGCTGAAACTTGGGGTACACAAGACAAATCAGACTCCTGAAATTGGTACAGTAGTCTGGAAAGGTGAGAGCCACTTTTTTAGCTAATTACTGGTTTGAGTGTAGGCAACTGTCAATTTTCTTCTCTAGCTAACTGGACATGAATCAATCAAGGAAGAACAAGTGCTCCCAGCACTTCAGGAAATTAGCTGCTTCAATGCAAACACTGTGATTTCGCTCAAGGGAATAGGACATTTATGTAAGGCTAAAAAGTGGAGGTACCACCTTGGAATAGGTAGCAGACTTTGGGCCTGCTCCTGATGAATGTAATAGAAGTTTTCCATTGAATTTCAATGGGTGGGATCAAGCTCTCCATGACTAGTAGCTCAGGAGCTGAAGAAGTCACAATAGCCCAGCTGCTGTGGAGATGAATTTGGGCTCGGTATTGTCCTATGGAAATAGGTTTTGCCTTCTTACCAGTTCAGTATTTCATTATTACTGGAATATTTTAAAAGAAAATAAGCTCATGCCGTCCTCCTGAAGAAGAATCCAGTCTAAGCAGTAGGTAATACTGGCTCTCAAAGATTGGAAAATAAACTTATTTCTTCTTTGTAAGTATGTGTCTGAGGCAGGTGGTGGAGGAGGGGAAGGGACAGGGAGGAGACAGTGAATCTTCGTAATGGATCAGAGAGACCAAGTGAAAGAGGAGGAGAACAATTACATCTATTTGTATTATTTTATTTTTAAGTGCTATTTTAATGATACAAGAGCTTGCAGTTTTAATTCAAAATTGCGTACAGTTGTAAATCTCAGTGGCAAGCTTTACAACAAGCTTATGCAAAATTGCAAAAGGTTTAGTTAAAATACCCCCAAACAAACCTGAAATCAGAAATCTGAAATCTGCTTCTGTCAGAGCTGTCCACAGAGTCCTAAATTATACCATGTTCGTTGGACATGTGGCCCATATGTCTCAAATTCAGGCATGTGTGTACATGTGGGTTAGGGAGAGGGACTGGGTAAAGTTGCTTCACCTGGCTGTGGAGGTATGTATTAGTTGGTCTTAGTTTATTATTCTGAATACACATAATGTTTATATTAGTAAAGCACAACAGTACAATATTAGAACTGATCCTGTTATTAGGTGCTGTGCTGACTACCCTGTGCTCTCTCACTGAAGAGTCTCCACTCCAGTCTTATTTACTAATGTTTTACGCTTGCTTTTACTGGTGGTAATGTCAATGCATGATGAAAAGCAGTGAACTCATGCCTCCTCTGCCCTCAAGTAGTGCATAAGGCAGTTAAAATAATATGGTACCTCTGTCTAAGTGGCATGTTAAAATAAAATCTAATATGAAGAAAACTGAAGACAGCTGGCATGCTTCCTGGTTTGCCAACAGATTTTTGTATTTTTAGCTTTAACTACAGATGTGTCCAAACTATGGGCTTGATCTTATGTTCATTGAAGTCATTCACAAAATTTCCATTGACTTTAATGGTCCAATCCTGCAAACACCATAGTCATGATGGAAAGCCCTAGCACACAGTAATTAAGGTTTGCAATATCAGGTCTTTAGTTTGGATGCATCTATAGCTAGAATGAGCAGCATTTTATAATGTACAGTACTTAATCAGATATGAGTAAAAAAGAAATGATATAGAACATCTAACATGAAATATTAATAGTGGAAGGAAAAACAACCGTTCTCTCCAACTGATATGGATCTTGCCAGTAAAACTCCTGGATTATAGCCTTATACATGTAAATACACTTTGATGATAAAAAAAATTCTGGTGGAAATCCCATCTTCACTACATATTTGTTATATTACTCATGAACTTCGTTTTAGACAAATTTGTTGTATATGTGATGGATCACATATATTTGTTTTTCTTCCAAAACTCTGTCAGTTAAACAAAGAACACTTCCCTTTTTTCCAGAGAAGAAGCTACAAGTAAGTCAAGAAAATGGCTTTTGAAAGTCTGATTATTCCATTTTTAGTGTTCCTCAGCAAAGCTACAACTGGTAAGCATAAATCACTTTGACAGTAAGACATGGAATAATTTGGTGAATATTTGGTATATTCTAGCTGGGTGAATTTTTTTTGAATGAATAGTTTATTTGCTGAAAAATGCAGTTTTGGGTTGACTGATATTATTTGTGAATTTGGGTCAAATTTGGCAGATAGTTTGGGCCAACACAATTTTTTTTATTGAAAATGTCTAAATGTTTCATTTCAAAAATGTCAAAATGAAACATTGCAACTTTTTGTTTAAATGACATTTTATTTAGAAATTTAGTTAAAGAAACAAAGGGTAACAAATACTGGAAAACAAAATGAAATGAAAAAAAAAGTTGTTTGTTTCAGTCAAAGAAAACATTTTGTTCAACCCAAAGTGAAATTTTGTTGGATTTTCATTTCAGCAAGAAAAACTGAAGAATTTTTCATTTTGGGTTGATTCGTTTGGCCACTGAACTGAAAAATCAGTTATTTTCTCAGTTCTAGTGTTGCAATGATATTTTGCTCCTTCTCTCCATTGCAGTACTGGAATTTACAGTACATATCAGGAATTAAGTAGAACAATAGATAGTTATTCTAATTAAGTTAGTAAGGGGTCTGACCCAAACCCTAGACCAAACACTTCCAACGTTTGGTAAAGTTCAAATTCAGTTCCAGACTTTGCAGTTTAGATGGACCCATCTTTAAATAGCAAAATTGTGAAAGGAGAGGAAAAAATATTCTGCCATGTTTCCTCACTAAAAGTAGTACCTTAGGTCCTGATCCAGAGTAATTACAGTCAGCAAACAATTCCAATTGACTAAATGGGATTTGGAGCAGGGCCTTACTCTGCAAGTAGCCCCACTGAAATCAAGTAAGGAAGGTACTATCCCACCTGAATAAGGATTGCAGAATTGGGCTATGACAGAAAACTGGGAACCAACAGCTGAGCCAGCACTCTGATCACTTGAACACCAATTAAATCCATCACCGCCAGGCTGGACCTGAGTATACCTAATTAGTGGATTAGAATGGGCCGGACTAAGAAGGTAATTAACCCATTAACACAGAGGGTAGAAGAAGGAAAATGCTGTGGTAGGGCAAATTGGTGGAGTCAGAAACAAAACAGGGTCTGTGGATGGAGAGATTTCTTCCCTGTACTTGGCAGAGGAGAAATTGATGCTGTAAATGATGTGGTCAGTAAAAGAGTGTGGGGGAGAGAGTAATGTAAAAAATTATAGGGTGGTGTTTAACAATAGAAATTCTCTGACTGATTTGTGTAGAAAGAGTAGAAGACAGAGCATGGTCCTACTCCTATCTCACAGGCCCTTATAGAAGTTTCCTGAAGTCCATGGGAAAAACTCCCATTTTCCACCTTCCTCTAGGCATGAAAACGTTTTGCCTGAGTAAGGGCAGAATAAAGACTTGAAAACTGGGTCCTCAGGTTGGGATAAATATTGATTCCCTGATTATGGCCACACTCTTCAGCAGTTAGTAGGTCTGCTGAAAGAAAATCTGTTTAGAAAGAAACCAGATAGACAGCAAGTGTTATTAGAATCAGTCCAGTCTCATTATCTGAAAACAGTGTTTTGCTTCTTAACCATTCTTTTTTCTGCAAAGGAGAGCTGTGCCCCTTGCGTCGCTCCATTGATGTACTCGAAGGGGAATATTTTTCCCTTTGCTTCCCTGGATCAATAAGAGATAATCTTCGCAGTAAATCATACACAGTGACCTGGTTGAAAGAAAGCGAAGGAAAGGTGAATTTGATCCAAAAAACACACAGACTTGTTTTAAATGGGAGATTTCTGGAGTTTTGGCCAGCTGAACTCAGTGACATGGGGAATTACACATACACATTCAGGTGAGTACACGTACCTAGTGGATAATGTAGAGTCTCTGCAACTGTATAAAAATAGGACCTGATCCTCTATTACCAGAACCTGGTGTAGTTATTAGCACTTATAAAAAGAGGTACAGAAAGCTATACTTACCCAAGTAGTATCATGTTACATTCATGTGCACAACTCTAAATAACTACACAGAATGCAAGGCAGTGGAGAACTGAGCTCATAAAATTTACAATTAATTGCAGGTAGACAGAACCTCTAAACATTTAAGCAAACCTTTTGTTAAAGAAGACCGGTGATTGTTTTTGTTCCTCCTAGACACAAGACATTGTCTATGCTTAGAAACTGATTAATAACATACTTCTTTCAACTGATATGGAGAGGCTTACTTGTGTTGAGTAAGTAACTGAGTGTGTGTGAGTGTTCCCGCTGAAATCAATGGGACTAATTGTATGTTAAAGTAATACACAAGATGAGTAAGAATGGCATAATTAGGCTCTGGCTTTTATACAGAACTTTACATCATTGGAAGAACTAAAAGCACAAATGGAATGGTTATATTTGATTTCTAGATGAGTATGCTCTTTCACCTCAGAATAGCTTTTACAAAGCAGTGACTCAAATGGAGCTGTAAGACTAGTGCACTCTGAGTTGTTGTATTGTTCAGTAGGGCAGGAGGAAAGTGTGGTTTAAGAATGGTTAAATCAAGTTTTGAAAAGGTGAAGATGTTTGTGTTAGAACTGACTTCTACTGAAACTGCAGTACATTTCAAGACAAAGGTTAAAAGAATAATTCCTTTCTCATAGTGTATTATGTAAGCAACGGTTTGTGCTTATATTACTGGAAAATTTTAAAGGTCCTTTCCTGTTTATAAAATACAGGGTAGATGTGTGACTGCAGATATATAGCACTGAAAAATACAAAACTCAGTTCTCCAGTAATAAAAAGGGTTAGAATTTCATGAACTACAACTTTATATTAGACTTAATTTATTAACAGCCTCCATTATTTTTTGAAATGTCCAAGAGTTGTAATTAGTTTAGAATATGATTTTATTTGATTTTCAAATTAAATTTATTTAAATATAAACTTAAAAATTATAGGAACAATTTTCAGAAATTTTTTTTGATATCAAAATGGTTATCAGTTAAAATGTTGATTAAAAGTATTGACATTTTTCATGAAAGTTCATTATAGAAAAAAGTCATTTTTGGTTGAAAATTTGCAACTGGCTCTATTGGACAATGTGCTAAAAGAAATAGGTGAAACTGATTGAATTATTTGTTCATGTTATATTCTTTATTCAGCCCTTTTGACTCGGAAGAAAAATAAAGGTTCCTAGATAAAACAGAAATGCACCAGTGAAACATTTTCACAACAAATCACAGAGTTCTGATGGGAAAAACAAACAAACAATAAAAACAAAATCAAACAAGCCAAGCCCCCTCCCTCAATAAATAAATAAATAAATGAAATGAGTGCAGATTTGTTTATTGAGTCAGTTTAACAGTTTAGCACATTTGACCACAGTTAGCCCCGTTTCTTGTCATGAAGGTTCCTGCTACATTTGACACGTGGAGTTGACTGACAATCTTTGCGACGCATCTGTGTTGTTGTTTGTATGGTTTTGTGCAGCACATATCTTAAATTCCTGTGGCTATTGGAAATCAGGTCAAATAAGCTCTTCCACAGTAGTGACCTTGTAACTAGGTAAATTGTAAGTACCTGGAAAAAAAATAAAAATTAAAGGTAGACATCAGTGACAAGCAAATGACACACTTTTTAAGGCTCTGATCCTGCAAAGACATACTCCTGTATTTAGCTTTATGCGTGTATGGCCCTGTTGAAGTCAATGGGACTATACCCATGCTTGAAGCTGAACACATGCTTAGGGAACAGAACACTCAGCACTCAAGTGTAAAGTGGTAATACTATGTCAAAATCTGACCTTGATAGTGAAATGGCTGAGGGGTGATTTGTAATCTAATATTCACTGTATTCTAGTATTCAGTGGGTTTTTTGGGTAAAATCTTAATTGCTACTTTATGAATTTTCACTCTCCAATGTGCTTTGCTGAGCCAGGCTATATGTTTTGAGTTTTAGCCAAGTAGTGATTTTTGTAATACCATATTCCCCTCAAAGTACAACCAAAGAACTAAAATGAAAGCCAAGACAGAAAGATAAAACCTCAAAGAGTGTAAGAGACCAGGATGTCTCTTAGTGCATGTTGATTAAAATCTTATGAGGTAGGCTGGATTGGAGATGCTCCAAGCCAAATTCATACCTCGTGTGAGGTCCATTTTCTGTAGAGTTACACCTGTTTATACCAGGTCTGAATTTGGCCCAACATCTTTAGTGTGTTGTACAACTAACTGTGAAGTCATTTCACAGAATGTGTTACCACAGAGGCCTCTCATTATGCTGAGGGACTGTCTAACAGGAGGAAGTACGGCCTTGCGGTTGAGAGCTATGCTAGGATTAAAAAAAAAAAGTGGGTTCAGTTCCTCAGTCTACCATAGGCTTCCCATGTGATTTTGGGCAAGTCAGTTAGTTTGTCCATCTCTAGTCCCTATCTGCAAATTCTAGATGATAATACTTGCCTACCTCACAGGATTGTTGTAAGGATAAATCTATTATTCTCAGCTGGTGCTCAGACAAAGGTCATGTTGAGCATATAAATGTATAGGTTAAGTGTTCCTGCTTTCTTAGTTTTCCCTTTGTGATACACTACTAATGTTTAGACTGTGCCAAGCCAGTTTTTTTGGACTGGTTTACTCTGACCTCAAGTACATTTATTAATCAGAACATGAGGTCAATGTTTAATCCACTACCTTCTTCTGAAATGACTGTTATGATATATATCATATATTTGAAAACAGTATCAGTGGGTATTTCCTCTAAGAGAACTATCTTCAACTCAGTTCAGACTAGATAAAACAAAAGTAGCATATTATTTATTTTAGGATTCAACAGAGAAATTTATATGTAAAATAAAGGACGTTTAACATTAACAGTGTTGTGGAGGGTCATATAGAAGGCTGATAAAACTACAAAACATATTTGGCACACTAGAATTGGGAAAATGTTAAAATATTTGGGAACATTTTATTGAGTAAAAACTGAATTTGCTTTGATGGTTTTCATGACTTTTTTTATTGCAAATATTTTTATTTGTGATTTTATTTTTTTTTTGTTATCAAGTATGTTAACATAAAACAAAAGTCTGTGAGTACTCTTGCAAATCAAACTACGTGTTTAGATACCTTAATGTGTAATTAGAGCTTCACTTTAGGCACTTTTTTGAAATGTTGATTATTGCCTTTCAGTAACATTCATCTTTCTCCAGTAATTTAATTACCCCAAGACTCCTCCAGCTCCGTTTGGCCCACACTTATGTATATGGGAATATTGAACAATGAAAGTATTTAAATATTTTATCAAAGTAATTAACTCTGCCTTTTGGGTGATATGTAACTATGAAACAAAGTGCCTTTGCTCAGTAGTAATTTGTGCTTCTCCATGAAACCCTCAGGATTTGTGAATGTTTTCACAAATACTTTGGTGGCTGTCTGTATGGCAACAAACAATGAATAATGTGACCACATGAACAACAAGAGAGTGAGCTTGCCAAGTTTATTTGTTCATAAATATTCACAAATCACTTTTTAAATTATTATCTCTACATCAAATCTTAATGAATTAGATGAATAAGTCTCTAAACCCACTAACTGATCATTTTAAACTACTTGAGCTCATTATGCTAATTTGTTTGTATACTTGCTACCATATATTGTTATATTATTATAAATACGAAACTGAATGGTTTCATGACTCTGTTTTGATATGCTTATCTGTTACTTAAGCTGGAGTGTTACTGAAAATAACACCTAGTTTATGTGGGGAAGTAAAGAAAAGGAAGTAAAAAAAAAAACAGGGTAATATAGGTATCCTTTTTTTTTTCTTCTAATGATTGTATTTTAGGTATATATTTTTTATTTTGTTGTAAAATTACCCTATCTACATGACTTTAAAGAACACCCAAAACTCTTTGTTTTATTTCATAGCAATGGAACGTACTTCACGTCACAAAAGTGGTTCCTCAATGTACTTAAAAGAAGTAAAGACAGTTGTTTTAACACAAATCATTTATCCAGGCAAGTTAAAGAGGCTGGAAGAGTTCATACATTGAAATGCAATGCTGTGCCCCACCAAAAAAATATCACCATAATGTGGTACAAGGTAAGTACGAAAAACATCACCACCCAAATTAGAAGTTAAAAAAAAAAAAAAAATGTTAGACCTGAGGAAAGGTAGATTACAAACTTACAGACATCTAAAAATCTCTCTACAATCATGTAAAAATCTTTAGTAATTCTGGTAAGTGACACAGTTCTTAACACAGGCACACAAAAGAAAACCAATTTGTCTACTTGCACAGATTTGCAAGATAAAGTATACTAGCAATCAGGAATTGCTTGTGATCTCAGGGTTTGGGAATGGTAAAAGATTTGATGCTTGAACCTACCTGATAAATTACTCAGCCTCAACTCTCTTTATGGGATCCTGACATTAAAAGGCATGCAAAGGGACTTATTGAGTGTTGGGATTTGCTTAAACAGTAGTTGGCAGCTTGGAAGTTTTGGTGTTTCAGATTATTTTACATCTCTTAATGCTATAAATAAATTCCATTGTTTAAAGTGAACCATAAATCTCTTCTGTACTTCACATACACCAAATCAGGGGACCTGGTTACAACAGTTGCAGTTGTAGTGAACTGTGTTCCATAACTGGGCTAAAGCCTTAGACACATTCCTTTAGTTTTCCTATCTCTTCACCATGTTGGGTAGCCCTCTCCATTCCTCCATGGATTTAGATGGATGATGTTTGTCAGCTCCCAACAGTTGGGATTAGAGATGTCTCATGCTCATTTTGGAGCATAGGAGCTGTCATACTAGATCAGATCAGTGGTCAGTCTGTCCTGTCTCTTGACAGTGGTAAATTATCGTTTGTTTCAAAGGAAAGTGCAAGAAATCCTGAAGTAGTCAGTTATTAATTAACCTGCTCTAGGAAAAGTTTCCTCCTGTCCCACACTGGTTAGAGTTGGTGTGTGCCCTGAAGCATGAGGGTTTATATCTCTTATTTACTTTTTAATTTTTATTTTATAACTCTGGAAATATTTATTACCCATATAAATGTCCCATCCTCCTTTGAACCCAGCTAAGTTCTTGACCTCAGTGGTAACTTGTGACAATGAGTCCAGTGGGCTGAGTGTACATTGTATGAAAAAGTATTTTCTTTTATCTGCTTTATATGTGCTGCCTTCAGCATTCATTGTGTCCCTTTCTTTTTGTATAATGGGAAAGGTAGATAAGGCACTGCTATTCACCCTGCTTTGTACCATTCATTTGTAAAGCACTGGTCTAATTTGGGAATAGTGTTCTACCAAACAGAATTTTTTGTGAAATTCTTCACAACAATTTAAATCTTTTTTATCAAAATCATTATTGAAATGGTTAAAACTTTTGAAAAAAATAACAAAAGGGTTGTTTTAAACCCTAGAAACAGTTTTTTGAAATGTTGATTCCCCTCACCTTGCCCCTCATTTTTTTTGACAAGTTCTATTTCCATGTGTACGTAAATCATTAATCTTTTAACAAATTCCAACTGAGGCAAGGCTGAGATACACACATGGCACACTAGAGAACAACTTCTTTGAGTAATGAATTGGCGAAGCTTGCAGAGCCTAGCCAAATTTTTGAAAAATGGATACTTAAAATTCCATTCCTAAATCTATTTTTAGACCCCTTGAGTAAATGTCCTGATTTTCAGAAGTACTGAGCAACCATAGGGAGAAGGAGAGAAGGGGGATTTGAAAATGAGATGATGATTTTTTTAAAATCTTGTCCCCAGTTTTCAACATGGGACTCTGTCTGGTGCCCAAATCATGTGATTTGAGTACTCAGTTGGGTACTTAATCTCCATGATTATTTTAGATTACTCTGATTTCTTACGTTGTGTGCTATATTGTCATTTGGATGTCCCAATGTTGTATTTGGGTGCCCATGTTTGAAAATTGGACCTCAGCCTCTCTTAGCATTTTCCCCCCAAAGGTTTCATTTTAAAATATTTAATTTCTCATTTGAAGTTTCAGAATGTATCCATAGCATGAAAATTATTTAAATTTTCTTTATTGAAACAGAACTGTAACGTCCGTAACTCTGCAAATGAGGAGGAACTGCATTTTCCTAGTTTAACAATTGAAGACTCTGGGAATTACACATGTGTTGTTTCGATTAGTCATGCTGGAAAGGCATTCAACACCACAAGTACAATAGAGCTGATGGTGAAAGATGGTAAGATTGTTTTCTTAGGAGTCTGAAGACCATATCATTACATGTTTAATGAAGGCTTCCTATGCAAAGTTCATTTTCTCAGGCTTTGTGAAGAGGAAAGGATGTAGGTCATTATCTCTAACTGTAGATATCATTAGGTCATGTAGTTAATTGCATATTGTGATCAGTTAAAATTGGACAATGTTGTTCAGTACAATTGTTGAACAGGCACCATTTACCAGTATAGGCATGCTGAATATTTTAGAATTCAACAAAAAAAAAAAAATGAAGATGGGCTGTGGAATAGAGAGAAGCTCTTCGAAATGAAGTAAAATCCTCTGAAATATGCATCATCTCAGAAAAGAGTGAACTTGAAAAATGTTCCAATCTATTGTAGTTCTTGTTATGTACTGTACACTATACCTCTCTTCCCCCAGGGAAAGCAAAACTCTTCGACTTTGCACTTATTTTATAAGTAAGCTTCTTAATTTAAAAAGCAAAAAGAGACAAGCAAAAAAAAATCTGATTTTATTTAGTCTTACGTGAATGTTCTGATTTCTTCTCCCACTTCCACCTCTTCAGTTCTATTAAATTTAGCCACAGTAATTAATGCAACAATTTCAGAAGTGGTCTTGGAGGTGAATCTTTGAGGACCTCGTAAACTGAACACTTTGAGTTCATGAAAAAAATTCAACAGGACATACCATTTTGCTGTTTTAAACTACTTGGTAATGCCAGAGCATCAGCCTACTGTTATTGTCATGCTGTTGTTAGTCGGATGAAATTATACTGCTGATTCATCAATGTTCATAAATATATTAGTAATAGGCTGAAATCTATATGATAAGCTTAAGCATGAGTTTTTGAAATAGAGCCAAGGTATCATTTTACAGAGGTGAGATGTTAGAAAATTAGTATTTTAAAGTATTGCTTTTTTTCCCTTAGGTGCAGCTGAAGTTGTTAAATTGCAGATAATTGAACCTGGAGAAATTTATGTTGAAACACAAATAGGTATCTAATTATATGAGTAATCTTTGTGAATGTATATTGTTTTTTCTGATCTCTATATGGTGTATGTTCTGGTTGAGTTTAGTGAAACTCAGAACTGTCTGCAAGTTTTCTTTGCTCAGATCCATAGCTCCCTACTGGGCCAAGTGTTAATATGTGGCTTCCCTATTTCAGATGAGCCATCACTGTTAGTAACGGGCATAAACATTCACTGAGTTCAGCTACCCGGTTCAAGAGATGCTCACTGTGGCCAGAAAAAGGAAGTTCTAGTTGTGTTTCCTGGTTCTGTAGATCTCTAAGCTCCATGGAATGGCTGACACAAGAGGAATATGTTGTCAAGTGGATAGTAAGACAGAGCAATCCCTTTAACATGTGGTTCAGTGTGTTTTAGGGTATTTTTCTGTACAGAGACATGAGAAGTAGGAAGGTTGGCAAACCTGTCAACACAGACAGGCAGATCTGTCTGAACTGCACAAGGACTACTGTAGTACACGGGGTTAGCTTATTTAAAAACGTGTTAGAGCTACACTGTAGGTGAGCAGTGGATATACTTTTCAGTCCTAGCAAACTGTGATTCAGTATTTAATGTGTGTAGCTGAGTTAGACAGATTTTAATATGGATCCTATAATGAGGATTCTAAGAAAAATTCCATTTGAACTGTGTGCTGTGACAATGGTTCTCAATCTAGGTCAACTGCCTGTAGCCATTTATTTAAAATGTGCTGCACAAATCTTAGACTACCTTATGAAACATGCAGAGATATTTTATATGAAGCTACTTTGTGGCTTATGAGGACACAGTACCTTGGACTTGTGGATGAGTACTGACACTATTGCATTCTTGGAATGATGATTTAAGTTAAAAAATAGCTGCAGATCAGGCTTCATGTGACAAATTCCTTAGAAAATTGGGTTTCTAGTAATACCTGAATCTCAGTGGGTTAGAAAATGATCTCCCTGAATTCTTTGAGAACAGCATACCCTGTCCTGTTCTATATGATGTCCTTAATCATCTACAGATGGGGGGAAAATACTGAGTTGTCTTGGTACAAGAACTGGCCCAGGGACACAATTAACTTTTAGCACAACTGGTCCTTTGATTGCAGTTTAGTCCAGACTCAGTTTAGCCTCATGTACATTGATGCAGAACTTGGTTCATTCTTATTGGCTGCAAAGCTTGGAGGAGGTCAGCAACACATACTTCCTGATCCTGGAGTCTGAGGCCTGGATCCAGAAAAGGATTTAAGTGTGCAACACTGAGCATCACGATGCCTAACTTTTCAGTGCCTAGAAAATTACAGGAACACTACTGCAATCCACAAACCCTGAGTTAGGTTCCTAGGCTCCCTGTGCAATGAATGGGGAGATATAGGCAGCTTACAATGTGATCCACAAAAGCCAGCACACTAGGTGGGTACTACCTAAACTATCCAATAGGAGATGCTGATGAGAGGGTGTATTCTAGGACAGGGAGGCACCAGTCTCTGCTTAATGATCCATGAATGGGAACTCACTACTTGGAGTCAGACAGCTTAGGTACCTAAGGCATTTATTGAGGTAGGTACCTGCCTTCACACCAGATGGCTGAAGGAGGTTAGAACACTTGCCTGGGATGTGGGAGTCGAAGGTTCAAATACCCCCATCTCTGCCAGAGGGGAAGAAAAGGTTTTAACAGGGGGTCTCCCACCTCTCAGGCAAGTGCTCTAGCCATTGGGATATTCTTGTCTGGCTTCTCTGTCTCTCCTATTGAAGCTCTTCCACTGTGTTTAAATGATGATCTTTCTCTCTCGCCCAATGACTGTTTAAGTATCTACCCACAATGGAACTGCCACTGGGTGAGAGCGAGCAAGAAAGTGAGCAGAACTCTGTAGTTTGGTGGATAAGGCACCCACGTGGGAGACCCAGGTTCCAGTCCCCTGCTCCAGTTGTTCCTTCATTATTTATCCATAGTGCAACAGGAGAGACTGAGAGAACCCCACATCAGCCTGTCTCATAGCTTGGTGGTTAGAGCACGCTTCTATGTGATGGGAGACGTGTTTTCAATCCATTCCCCCCTTCTGGCAAAAGGGGGAATTGAATTCTGGTCTCCCATGTCCTAAGTGAGTGTGCTAATCACTGGGCTAAAAGTTACAAAAACCATAGCCGCCTCTGTTCAGATTTTGAATGGGCCAGTTTCGTAGATGGCCACTAGGCAAGCCTACTGGGTTCAGCCCCACACACGACTTGGGTGGATGAACATCTGTCTTTCTCAAGTTTGTGAATCGCTCTGTGGCTTAGGTGGGAGATAGGTGTCTGGGTGCCTAGAGAGATGCAGTATGCTCAAAGGCAGAAACTTAGGCACCATGGGAACTTTTACTCTGACATAGGCGCCAAGTGAGTTTAGGCACCTATCAAGTTTGGCAGGAGTTTTGAGGATCACAGTGTTGCCCAAACTGGAACTTAGGCACCTAAACCCCAAGCCTGTGTGGATCTGGGCCAGAGCCACCAAACAATGCCCTCGGAGTTCTAAAATCAGGCAGCTACTTGACCTCTAGGTTTACGTTGCATACAGTGCACTGCAATAGCAAAGCCAAGAATGTTTCTCTGAAAATGAAATGCCTGTGCTATTAAATTAACCTTACGGTATTTGAGAATCTCTAAGCTGATTGCTTTCACAACACATGGGCAAACATAGTTGCAAAATGTCAGCACCTGGAGCTGACACAGCTACAGCGCTTCATCATTGCACAGAAAATAGCTGTGATGTAGGGATATAAAAATGGGGGAATATTTCTTCTAGTATGGAAGAATTGTGTGGCGATGTGAGAGTAGGCTTTTGTAATCTGGTGGGCCACCTACTCATCACACACCTGGCTTGAATATTAGTTACAGAACAGGGGCATATTCGTGTTAAGAAGGAAATTGCTCATCACCCCTCAACTATAGGACATGTGAATGTCTATCAGTTGAAAATTAGCATCAATTGCAGCCATCCAAATTCATTGCTAGTATCTCAGCTGTTAAGGGCTGAAAATGTTTTAAAGAGGACAGTTCAGTCAATTTGCAGTGCACTTGCATGGATACTGTAATGCCTAGAAAGGTTGGCTGTATTTCTCGATATGCTGAGAGCACACTGAAGGTTGTCCTATGACATCCAGATTGTATCTCTGGCACTCAGACTCTCCATTGCCTTGTGAAGGTATATGCTAGTCATATGAGTGGATGTTAATTTTTATATTGTTTTGCCTAGGTAAAGAGGTGATACTCAACTGCACAGTTTTCTTGGGTTACTCAAATGCTGCCAAGCCAGTATACCTCCTGCACTGGATAGACAAAAGTTTAAATTCATGTTCAGAGAACACTAAGGAGGAACAATCAATATGTGAAAAGGAATATAATTTGTAAGTATGTTTACTGCAAAATATTTTTCTTCAGTGTTTATGCAATATAACATACTGCATTTTGTGGACTGCTAGTTAAGTATAACATCTGAGTTTCCTTCAGTCCTGTCTCTTACAATCTACCGATCAGCTGGCCATAGATTTCCAAGAAGAATGTCTGTGATCATGACTTTTAATGTAGCTTAACATTTTTTTAAGAATGTCTGTCTACCATGTTTTCATTGTATTTACATGTGCAATGCCCTAGGCATAACCCAATCCTCCACTTTGTCTAGGTCACTCTGGACTCTGTCCCTACCCTCCAGCATATCTACCTCTCCCCCCAGCTTAGTGTCACCCATGAACTTGTTGAGGCTGCAATCAATTAAGATGTTGAACAAAACAGGCCCCAGGGCTGATCCCTGGATCATTGCACTTGATACCAGTTGCCAATTAGACATTGAGCTGTGGATCACTGCCCGCTGAGCCCAATGATCTAGCCAGCTTTCCACCTTATAGTCCATTCATCCAATCCATACTTTTTAAACTTGCTGGCAAGAATACTGTGGGGAACGTATCAAAACCTTTGCTAAAATCAAGATATATCACGTCCACAGCTTTCCCCATATCCACAGAGCCAGTTATCTCATCACAGAAGGTAATATAGGTTGGTCAGGCATGACTTGCCCTTGGTGAATCCATATTGACTGTTCCTGATCACCTTCCTGTCCTCCAAGTGCTTCAAAATGGATTCCTTGAGGGCCTACTCCATGATTTTTCCGGGGACTGAGTTGAGGCTGTAGTTCCCCAGATTCTCCTTCTTCCCTTTTTTAAGGATGGGCACTATATTTGCCTTTTTCCAATTGGCCAGGACCTCCCCGATCACCATGAGTTTTCAAAGATAATGGCCAATGGCTCTGCGATCACATCAGCCAATTGTGCTTTGGCCTTCCTGATTACACCCCTGCACACTCAAGCAATATTTTATACTCCTCCCTAGTCATCTGTCCAAGTTTCCATTTCTTGTGAGCTTTCTTTATGTGTTTAAGGTCACCGAAGATTTCTCTGTTAAGCCAAGCTGGTCTCCCACTATATTTGCTATTCTTTTTGCACATTGGGATGGTTTGTTCCTGTGCCCTCAGTAAGGCTTTTTTAATATATAGCCTGCTCTCCTGGACAACTTTCCTCCTCATATTAGCCTTCCAGGGGATTCTGCCCATCAGTTCCCTCAGGGAGTCAAAGTGTGCTTTTCTGAAGCTCAGGGTCTGTGTTCTGCTCTCCTTTTTTCCTTTTTCAGGATCCTGAACTCAACCATCTCATGGTCACTGCTGCCCACGTTGCCACACACTTCTACTTCCCATACCAATTCTTCCCTGTTTGTGAGCAGCAGGTCAAGCGGAGCATGACCCCTAGTCGGTTTCTCCAGCACTTGCCCCAGGAAGTTGTCCCTAACACCCTCCAAAAACTTTCTGGATTGTCTGTGCACTGCTGTGTTGCTCTCCTAGCAGAGGTCGGGGTGATTGAAGTCCCCCATGAGAAGCAGGGCCTGTGATCTGGTTGTCCGAAGAAAGCCTCATCCTCTTGGTCTGGTGGTCTATAGCAGATGCTCACTATGACATCATTCTTGTTGCTCTCTCCCAGGGCTGGTGCAAGGAACTTTCGCAACCTAGGCGAAACTTCCACCTTGCACCCCCCACCCAGCTAACCCCCCCCGCCCCCATGGCAGCTAACTCAGCCCCTCACCCGGGGAGCCCACCCTGCAGCAGCTACCCCCCCACCATGACAGCTAACCTCTCTCCCTTCCATCCCCCCACGATAGCTAACCCTGCCTGGGTAGCCTGCCCCAGCTCACCTCGGCTCTGCTTCCTCCACCGAGCATGCCGGCGCTGCTCTAATTCTGCTCCCTGCCCAGGCTTGTGACGCTGATTGGAGGAGACTTAGAGCTGGGCTGTGTGCTCAGCGGAGGAGGCAGAGTGGAGGTGAACTGGGGCAGGGAGCTGTTCCCCTGTGTGCCCCCTCCGTTACTGTGGGCAGCCCTCCCCGTGCGCCCCCTCACCCAGCTCACCTCCTCGCCTGAGGGGACTTTTAGGCACCCCCAATCACTAGGTGCCCTAGGCGGCCGCCTAGTTTGCCTAAATGGTTGCACCGGCCCTGCGCTCTCCTCTAAAATTAACCCAAAGACTCTCAACAGGCTTTTCTTCTGTTTCATACTGGAGTTCTGAGCAATCATACTACTCTCTTACATACAGTGCAACTCCTCCACTTTTTCTCCCCCACCTGTTCTTCCTGAACAGTTTATACCCATCCATGACTGTGCTCCAGTCATGTGAGTTACTCCACCATGTCTCTGTTATTTCAATCACATCATCGTTGCTAGACTGTGCCAGGACTTCCAGTTCTTCCTGCTTGTTTCCAAGGCTGCTTGCATTCGTGTACAGGCACCTAAGATAACTAGCTGATTGCCCTACCTTCTCAGTGTGAATCAGGAGGCCTCCCCTCTTGCACCATCCTCCTTGTGCTTCCTCCTGGTATCCCACTTACTTCAGGGCTTAGGTCTCCATTCCCCAGCAAACCTAGTTTAAAGCCCTCCTCATTAGGTTAGCAAGCCTGCCTGTGAAGATGCTCTTCCCTCTCTTTGTTAGGTGGATCCTATCTCTTCCTAGCAATCCTTTTCCTGGACCAATATCTCATGGTAGAAGAATCTAAAGCTCTTTCTGCGACACCACCTACACAAGCATGCATTTACCTCCACAATTTGATGGTCCCTATCTGGGCCTTTTCCTTCAACAGGAAGGATGGGCGAGAACACGACTTGCACCTCAAACTCCTTTATCCTTCTTCCCAGAGCCACGTAGTCTGCAGTGACCAGCTCAAGGTCATTCTTGGCAGTATCATTGGTGCCCACATGGAGAAGTAGAAAGGGGTAGCAGGCCAAGGGCTTGATCAGTCTCCACAGACACTCCTTCACATCCTGAATTCTAGCTCCAGGCGGGTAGCACACTTCTCAAGTTTCCCAGTTTGAACGGCAGATGGATGACTCTGTCTCTTTTAGGAGGAAGTCCCTGACCACCACCACCCATCCCTTCCTCTTCATAGTGGTGGTCTTGGAACCTTCATCCCCTAGGACAATGCATCCCATGCCTTCTGGCCAGTGGGGTCTCTTTCTGATTCTTCTCCTCAGATGACTCTTCCAAACCATTCTCCACCATAGCACCTATTCAGAGAGCTTTAAAATGGTTTCTTACCTCTATCAGCACTGGGGGTACATGGGTTCTCCTCTTTCTTCTTCTGGAGGTCACATGCTACCAGTTTTCTTCCTCATTCTGCACTGCCCTCTCTGATTCTTCAGCATGCTGTGCCTGCAGTATCAAATGCTGACTTCTATCCAGAAAGTTTTCATTTTCTCTGATGCAACACTGGGTTGATACTTGGGTCTCTAGTCCTTTAAACTTCTCTTCCAATATGGAGATCAGCTTGTACTTCGTATACACAAAGTCACTTCTGTCCTCTGGGAGAAAGACAGACAAATATGGCACGTCCTGTGCAGGTCACAATGGCTGATCACTCACTATGCATATTGTCTTCTTTCTAAGAGCCCGTTCAGATATTGTATTTACTACTCACAGAAGCCTGAAAGGCGCGAAAAAAAAAAATCACAGTAACACTGGATCACTGTAGCAGTCTTACCATGGAGTCACAGCCCTTAGACCAGAGGTGGGAAAACTATGGCCCACAGGCAACATCCGGCCTGCAGGACCATCCTGCCCGGCCCCTGAGCTCCCGGCTGGGTGGTGTGGCAGCCAGACATGCTGCTCTGAGTGGCATGGTAAGTGGGCCTGGGCCGTGGCCGGGGCAGGAGGGTTGGATATGGGGCGGGAGATCGCAGGGGGCAGTCAGGAGACAGGGAGAAGAGGGCAGTTGGATGGGGTGGAGGCTCTTGGGAGGGTGGTCAGGGAGCAGGGGGGTTGGATAGGGGTAGGGTCCCTGGGGGGGCGGTTAGGGGCGGGGGGTCCTGGGAGGGGTTGGGTATGGGACAAGGAGCAGGTGTGTGCGTGTGGATGGGTCAAGGGTTCAAAGGGGGGCAGTCAGGGAGTGGGAAGTGGGAGGGGGCAGATAGGGGGTGGGGACCAGGCTGTTTGGGGAGGCAGAGCCTTCTCTACCTAGCCCTGCATATAGTTTTGTAACCCCAGTGTGGCCCTCAGGCCAAAAAGTTTACCCAGCCCGGCCTTAGACTCTGCAGTCTAGCTTGTCATCCAGGCAAACTAGACTTAGTGATCAATGGTCACTTACACCAAAGATCACAAAATATTCAGGTTGCTTCCAGTCCCAAGAGGCCAGTCACTTACCCCAGATCAGTTGGTACCCTAGATCTTACACAAAGACAACGCCTGTAGCCAATTCTGTAATAAACTAACTAAAAGTTTATTAACTAGGAAAAAGAAATAGTTATTTACAAGTTAAAGCAAGCCAACATATACACACAAATGAGTTGCAATTTAAATTCTAAAAGTGGCAGAGATCTGTGCATTCAAAATGCCTTTCAGGCAGACCCAGGGGTAACCTCTGGGGATCTCTGGCTTCAGTTTAGTGTCTCTAGCTCTGTGAGTTCAAACAGCGAAGAGATAAAATATTTTCCTATGTCTTTGTTTTATTTCCTTCATTCAGCCTCCAAGTCCATAGGATGAGTTTTCTTGCACATAGCATTTCCAAGGTGCCATCGGGCCATTAACCAATCCTTTGTATTGTGATGTTCCTTGATGACTTATCTGATTTTAATAGTCCTGGACGGACAGGAAGAAACACTCCTTCCCATCTGAGTTAACAAGTTTAGAGCAAACATTTTCCAAGTGATACAGCAAAACGTACATATTTCCTTATAGCATGAAACATTATATTAATACACGCAGCAACTTAAAAACAGTCGATAGACTCTAAACACTAAATGCATTCTTATAAGACTAATATCTATTTTGAGCAACACTAATACATAAGTGAACTGGTCTGGTCTCCAGCTATGAGTTTGTCAGCTCTTAGCTAATGCCTGCTACCTTGGCAAGAGCTGGCACTTGGCCTGGCAGCATCACACCATCTAATAACTTTTTGGCACGATCAGCTCTGGTAGCCTCCATTCCCTGTTCCCTTCCAGATTGGTCGGCAGGATCCAGTGAGGAAGTTGACTTTTTAATTGATCAATAATGCTGTAATAAAGCACCTGTAGAAGTATTTAAGGAAAACATTGACTAGTGGGCACCTGTTTTGGCTAAACTTTTCCTCTAATATAAACAATACAAGGATGTTCTCCTTAGGTTGGGCTATCAACATTATTATTGCACTTTATAAACAAGGAGGATAGAAAAGACTCTGGGAATTGCCACCTAGTTAATTTATTGGACTTACACTAGGTCTCTCTTAATGAGAGTAGAGAACTGGGCACGAAAATGTAATTAATTTGCTGAGGCACAAGCTGGTTTCCAAAAGGGCCGCTCCACTACAGATAATTGTTTTTTCTTATTTGATTCACAAATATGTGCCTCCTTCAGGGGAGGAAATTGTATGCAGCTTTTTTGGTCTATAATTGACCTTTGATTGTATTGATGGGGATTGTCTTTATGGCAAATTGGAGATTGCTGGAATAAACCCTGGTTACTTTTTTCTTTTAAGAGCACTTCGCAGACACAGTGACCAAGATTGGCATAGGCCTGTGGATAATTAATTGAAGAATCCAGTTATGAAGGGGTTCAACAGGGCTTTTAGCCCCTTTTCTTTGTAATTTTTATATTGATGATTTTGTTCTAGCATTAAAAGGGGCTCAGTATTTTCCCCCATAAAATCATAAATCACACTGTAACTATCTTTTTATATGCAAATATGGTTTTACTGTCAGACACCTTTGTGACTGAAATGTTTTTTAAATGTTTGGGTTATACTTGCAATGGGAAAGTCTCTTGATAAATTATGCCAAAGCTAAAGTAATTGTCTTTAGTCAGAGACGGGGGTTGCATAAATGGAAGTTTGATGGCATTATATTGAACAAGTTAACCCTTTTGGCTATCTGGGTATCTGGTTCTCACAAAATGGCTTGTGGGATAAGCATATTCGGGTAATGAAAGAGAAGGTCTCAGATTCAGTGTTAACGTTTTATTCAGACTCCTGGGGTCAATTTAAGTGCAGTAGTCCTTAAACTGTTTGAGGCTAACGTATGAGCTCAAATTTTCTATGGCACAGAAATGTGGGAGTAGAATGAGCCCTGGGAAGTGATTCCATACAAATTTCTTAGGAAGATTTTTGGTCTGCCAAATAATGGTGCAATCATCCTTCTTAAAGCTGAGACAAGTATGAACTCTATGCTGTCCAAAGTCCTAAATTGTAGTATTAATTTTTGGATATGAACTGGATGCACCCACAGCGTTTGCGAAGGTTATGCTGAGAGGAACAGCTCCTCAGGACTCTCTCACTTAAATTTCCTTGGTTAGAGCATTTTCAAAATTCTTTGCATTCTCTAGGTTTCACAGAATGGAAATGATTAGATTTAAGTTTAAAAAGGTGAAGTCCCTGATCAAATTGAAAATAGAGGATATTAATAACCAATTGGATATGGCAGTTCTCTATTTCAGATGTCACATGGTTTTCCTTTGTTAAAAAAAGACTTATGGGTATGCCAGATATTTAGACAGTCTGTGTAATAACACACTGCCTTCACAGCTCTCCATTACCTATTCATGCAGACAGCTTATTTAGAAGGCTGATATGCTGGCATTGAGAAGTGTAACCGTCTTTGTCCATGCAGTTTAGGGCAGGTGGAAGATTTAGTCCATCGTTTATTACACTGTAATTTGAATTGCCACTTGAGATCAAAAAGGTTTCTGTATTTTTGTTCTGGATGCCTTGTTCTATGACCTCTCAAAAAATAGAATATTTGTTAGGAACTGATGGTGTGCCTGTGATTCAAGTGGTTACCCTATTTGCATGGTTAGCCACTAAAATAAAGCAAAAGCAAGTGGGATGGTGATCATGTACTCACTAATGATGTATGTCCTTTTTAAATCTGCATTTATGAATATTGTAATATTTTATAATTTTGGATTTAGTTTTAAGTTTTGTTGTACTACTATTTTTTTTCTGCATTGGCCCAAGGCCAAGGTGCTGTTAATAAACTACTATGGGTTTTAATTTCTAATAAATCTTGGATTTTCTCATGCATAGGGGCCTATGGAGAACAGGACCATGCTGACTCTCCTCCACATCTTACTGATAGAGTATATTGTCCTCACTGAAAAGATTAATTTAAGTTTGACAATGAGAAGGAAAAGGGAAGCAATGTAGTTATAGATGTCTAATGTATGAGTTGGCTTATTCATTAACCATTTTTTTAAGTACAGAACAGCTAGTTTATTCTGATCTGCAGTCATAAAGAATCATAAAAACTTAGTTTCTTATTGTAATGATCTGTTAAACATCAGGTCTTATATCTTAATTGGGAAAGTGAAGAAGACTGTCTTGAAAGGGTTATTTGAAAGCTTCGTTAGCCTATTTTTAGACTTATAAAATCCATATGGGTGTGAATACTAAGTAGGCTATTGGAAACAGCCATCCCTTTAAGACCACATTACATATATTTGTTCCTTTAAATGACTTTATTAAAATGAATCCTTTGGATATAGTAATGAGGAAAGACTGTTCATTAACTCTGCACCTCTGTTGTAGTGATTCAGGAAACAAGAAGTATGTCTCAAAACTATTGTGGATTAAAACAGTTAAAGAGGAGGACCTGAACTGTAATTATACCTGCTTCTTGCAAACTACACATAAGCCACAATTAAAAGTATTTAAACTGAAGAAAGGTACAGTATGATATAATACTCTTACTTCTGCTATTTAATAACTTACAAATACTATCTGTAGGCTTGGAAGGATTCGATTTTTTTTGGTAAATGTCAATTTCACTGTACACACAAATTGATGAAAATATATTTCCATCGATGATGATCAAAATGTACGGATAGGCAAAGTAAGAAGAATGCTGCTTGAAAACTTATTAAAGTTTGATTTAAGGATATGTACTATGTCTATTTTGACATGTGATGTTGACAATTTTTATTTTAATGGTTATAAAGCTTTGCCTTTTTGAATCTGTCTACTGTTATTAAAACTTGTCTGAACCCCTTCCAATAATTTCCCACAATTGTGAAAATTTAAATCCATAAAAATAAAAAAATGCTTAAAAATAACCATTGATATCATCCATTGAAATTATTCCCCCCCTCAAAATTATGCCAAGCCTACTTATATCCTTTAACAATCAGCACTTTTTAAGTTAAAGCCTGGGAGAGGGATATTTCTCTGCATTCCTATTAGTACCCCTAAAGATCCCATCTCTACCATTTCCTCCTGTGTATCTCCTTCCAGCAGAGGAAAACTGGTTTCAACACTACATGGCACACACATTGTCATGTTTACTGGGCTAACTATACCACTGTCCCTTCTCAGGGTCTCTCTGAGTGGGCCCCAACTTAGTAGTTACAGAAGTAGATTTAAAATAAGAGTCCTACAGGCATATTCCCTTACCTAAGCATAACCTCTTATCCATAGCTCATGCAGGCCTGACTTGTTCCCCACCTCTGAGTTCAGAGAAGTTGCCTACACTGCTTGCGATCTACTCCCTCTGTCTCTGTGGGTATGTCTGCACTACAATCGAAGAGTGTTATTGCAACTCAGGTAGACGTATCTGATCTAGCTTTAAGATAGCTAGTGAAGCTGCAGCAGCATGTGCTTCAGGACCATCTAGTTCCACAAGAAATTACCCAGGATCCCAGGTGGGTTTAGATCGCCTGTGCAGAAATGCATGCTGCCACAGCTTCACTGCTCTGGTACCCAAGCTATCTAGATTACAGCTAAATTGGGTATGTCTACTCGAACTGCAGTTCCACCTTGTGACTACAGTACAGACATACCCACTGTCTCTCTCATATTGAGAAGGTGGGTGCGCTAATATCTTTTATTGAGCCAACTTCTGTTGGTGAGAGAGACAAGAATTCAAGATTACACAGAGATCTTCTTCAAGCTTGTCCCTCTAACCAGCATAAGCTGGTCCAATAAAAGACGTTACTATCCAGTTGTGTAGCCGGGTGAAGGGTAGAGGGGGAGTGATTTAAAAAAAAAAAAAAAAAGCACCACCTGCTGAGGCACTTTTACTGACAGGGCGGTGCTTTTACTCACCCAGCGGTGCTCCAGGTCTTCGGCAGCACCTCAGCGGCAGGACCTTCACTTGCTCCATGAGTCTTCTGCAGCATTTTGGCGGCAGGTCCTTCAGTGCCACCATAGACACCCGGAGCAAGTGAGGGCCTGCCGCCGAAGTGCCACCGAAGACCCGGAGCGCCAGCTGCGTGAGTGTAAATTAAAAAGGTGCCAAGAAATTGATAAGGCACCACTTGTGCTCCATGGGGGAGCGGCTGGTGCCCTGCTCCCCAGCTAGCTACGCTACTGTTACCTCACTCACCTAGTCTCTCTAATATCCTGGGACCAATACAACTCAAACAACACTGTATAAAGATATCTGTCAGACTGTCAGCCTTTTCACTGACATATCCTGGCTATCAAAACACCTGCCCTGGATAGAGCTAACTAGGTCAGTTCTCCCACCAGCTGATGGGCCAGCCATTGTTCTCTTCTAACTCTTTTAAATCTGTGTATGTGAGGCTCACTTATCTCTGTCATCATCTTACCTTTCCTCCCAGGTTCTGTAATAACCCCTTTACAACCTCCTGTGGTTTAGCTCTATTCAGTCAAGCAGCATTACAAAGCTGAATGGGGAAACTAAGACACACAATGTTCTAGATTGGAATATCCACTATGCTGAAAAATAGAAAGTGAGACATTTTGGGGTTCTCCTAGACCAGTTGGGGGTTCTGTCACTGTCTTCCTTGTGCTGTGTAGCAAGGATTTAATGTCCTGACATCAGTAGCCTGCCCACAAGCATAAGGACTCACTCTAGCTCTTACCAGCCTAGTTTCTCTCTGCAGGGTGACACCAACAACCCTTTCAGTTCTGGGTGTCCCTGCATACATCTTCCCTGCATTCTTAATTAGTAGACAGTTGGACCATTCCCCTCTGGCTTGTCACTCATGAAGATGTGAAACAGCCTCGCAGTTATCAGGTCACTTTGGCATATACATTCCACATAGTTTGCACAACAGAGTCCTGCTTGGGATTAAAATACAAAGTTTATTTCATAGAAAAACAAATTCAAAGTTGAAATCAGAAGGGAAAGCAAACATAAAACAGCTCCACAGTCTACCCCCCGGGATCCAATGTTCATGAACAGCCTCCTGCCTCCAGACTGTCCTTCCAGTTCTGGATGCTCTTCAGTTCAAACCCTTTCCATTTTAAAGGGGTTTTCAGTGTTTTTTCCTTCAGTCACTATAGATATTTGAAGTGGGGGGAAAACTCCCTCCTTTTTTTTAGGCTATGTCTACACCGGTGTTTCTCAAACTGGGGCTACCGCTTCTGTAGGAAAAGCCCCTGGTGGGCTGGGTCGGTTTGTTTACCTGCCCTGTCCACAGGTCCGGCCAATCTCAGCTCCCACTGGCCGCGGTTTGCTGCTCCAGGCCAATGGGGGCTGCTGGAAGTGGCGTGGGCTGAGCAATTTACTGGCCGCTGCTTCCCACAGCCCCCATTGGCCTGCATCAGCGAACCACGGCCAGTGGCAGCCGCAGTTGGCCGGACCTGCAGATGGGGCAGGTGAACAAACTAGCCCGGCCCACCAGGAGCTTGCCCTACACAAGCTATGACCCCAGTCTGAGAAACACTGGTGTACACAGTGTGCACATCCGTGCTATTCTAAGGCACACAGTGTAGCTGCTCTTTGTTGGCAGGAGAGAGCTCCCAACCAGGGGCGATAGATTTCTCAGTGAGAGAGCATCTCCTGCCAACACAGCGCTGTCCACACTGGCGCTTTTTGTTGATAACACTTTTGTGTAGACCAGGGGTAGGCAACCTATGGCATGCATGCCAAAGATGGCACACGAGCTGATTTTCAACAGCACTCACACTGCCCGGGTCCTGGCCACCGGCCTGGGGGGCTCTGCATTTTAATTTAATTTTAAATGAAGCTTCTTAAACATTTTAAAAACCTTATTTACTTTACATACAACAATAGTTTAGTTATATATTATAGGCTTACAGAAAGAGACCTTCTACAAACATTAAAATGTATCGCAGGCATGCAAAACCTTAAATTAGAGTGAATAAATGAAGACTCGGCACACCACTTCTGAAAGGTTGCCAACCCCTGGTGTAGACATAGCCTTCATTTCTGAAGACTAGAGTTTTTCTTTCAGTTTCAAGCTCTTACCATTTGTTCTGATGATTCCTCAATGTTTTTTCCTGAGCTGGACAATGGCTAGGTCCTTGAAATCAGTTTTATCTCACTGGGGAGGAACCTCCTCCCTGCCTGTTTTTTTCACTGTCCTGTTGGGAGGTGATGCTGAAGTTACTTCACAGTTACAATGACAGTTTTCAATGTGTGTGCGTGTGTGTGTGTATAATATAATGGAAATACGTATCTTCATAACCATAATCTGGAGATAGATATATATATAGATATATATATGTCATGATGACTGTTAAGTTCAGTGCATTACAAGCTTCCATAAAAGATCTTTCTTGATATACTCTTCCAGTACAATAACATAATATGAAATCAGTTGGTCTAACTGCTTATTTTAGTGGGTTTAAACCTATTGTTCTCCTTTGGAAACCTGAAAATCCACAAGAGTAGAAGAAGGGTGTGGAGTCCTAAAAGGCACTTTATAATAAAGGCATAATAGATGGAATATCTGCTATGATGAAAAATAGAATACAAGGAAAATGAAGTGACCAGCTAGCTTCCCAAATAACTGCTGAAAGATATGTGGGTTTAAAATCTGTACTTGGAATGGAAAAAGGGAGGGGAATAACCAAACTAACTATAAAGTCAGGTACTGTAAGGCTTATATAAGAAAAAGACAATGGCAGCTTCCCCCCCGCCTCAAAAAAAAAGAAAAGAAAAGGGCAGAATGAGTTAATGCTAGCCAAAGAGATTAAAGGGAATAAGGTGGGCTTTTATACACACCTTGAGGGGGACTAGGGAGAAAAGTAGAGAGAAAATCACCTATTAGAGTTCGAAATCAGTGCCAGTTCAGAAGTGGCTGTTGCTCAATTGCTTAGTTAAAATCTGCCTTTAATTGACACACATGCACACAAAAGTGATGTGAATAGCTAGAAAGAAATAAAGAATATGCATAAATACCTATTGATAAAAACAGGTGAGAGGAAACTTGGGAACACAGCCATATTGGCAATTTAGGATGATATGCATCCTAGAGTACTGTGATGGGGCAAGGCCAGATGGCTACAGTAAAGTACTGAGGAACAGGTATGTTAGCCCTAGGCTAAACAAATCCCTAGGACTGTGGTAACCAAATGGCAGTTGCTCCAGGTTAATCAAGGCACCTGGGCCAATTAAGATCTTTCTAGAAGGCAGTGGAGATAGCTACTTTGATTAGAACACCTGCAGCCAATCAAGGCAGGCTAATCAGGGCACCTGGGTTTAAAAAGGAGCTCACTCCAGTCAAGCAGGGAGGAGCTGAGACTGAGACGGTGTGCTACTGGAGGATTGAGGAAATTATCAGACAGTCAAGCATTATCAGACACCAGGAGAAAGGTCCTGTGATGAGGATAAAGAAGGTGTTTGGAGGAGGCTATGGGAAAGTAGCCTAGGGAGTTGTAGTTGATGTGCAGCTGTTACAGGAGGCACTATAGACAGCTGCAATCCCCAGGGCCCTGTGCTGGAACCTGGAGTAGAGGGTGGGCCTAGGTTCCCCCCAAACCTCACAACTCCTGATCAGACACAGGAGGAGGTGACCCAGACTGTGGGTTCTACCAGAGGGGAAGATTGCTGAGGTGAGCAAATCTGCCAATAAGCGCAGGACCCACCAAGGTAGAGGAGGAGCTTCGTCACAATACTTGGAGTGAAATTCATTTACCCAGCTATTGGGCTTTATGTGGGTGAAGTGTGGGGCTGAGGGGGTAAAATACATCTCCTAATTTGGGGCCAAGGGCAAGGTGGTAGCCTACAGAGTAAACCTTAAAAGCTTTGTCCCATATTGCATTCCCCATTTCAGTAAAAACTGATAGATTGCCACATGAGACACTACCAGGAAAGGATTCACACTAGAAGTAGAATTCTCTAATTCTTGCTGTCAGATGATAATGACTTTTACTAAGAAAAATCATGTCATGAGCCACTTGTCACAAAGTTGTAATTTCTTGGGATTTTGTTTTACAGGGAACCCTCCAGATCTCCACCCACATGTATTTACTACTGGAATAATCATGGCTGTATTCTTTTCACTTGTTCCTGTGCTCCTGGTGGTTCTCTCTGTGATATTCAGAGTTGACTTAGTTTTATTTTACAGAGACATCACTGGAAAAGATGACACAATAGGAGGTAGGATTTGGCAAATGCTGCCACTGAAACAAGTTCATTTAGTGATATAGAACTACTAATAAAATAGTGTGTTCTGGCTTCAGGTAGGTCCTATAAGATAATGAGATGGAAACAAAAGAAAATCCAAGAGAGGAGGATATTGCGTAGGAACAGCTGGAGAGGGGTAAACAAGGCAAGATTTGGCTAGGAGAGAAGTGTCTGGGAGTGGGAGAAAATAGCAAGGTAACGGATAGCATGCATCATCGTATAATGCTAACAGTATGTAATGTGTCCTGATTTTTTTGTTCTGAAAGTCAGAGGTTGGTTAGTGGAGGAGAGAAAGAAGAGGCAATTCTGAGAAGACAAGTACCCTGGAGCTGCCAAATTCCTTCTGTGCTCACCTGACTTGTGCTCTAGATTCAGGGGCGGCTCCAGGCCCCAGCACGCCAAGTGCGTGCTTGGGGTGGCAAGCCGTGGGGCGCACTCTGCTGGCGACGTGAGGGCGGCAGGCAGGCTGCCTCCAGTGGTTTGCCTGCAGAGGGTCCGCTGGTCCTGCGGCTTCGGTGGACCTCCTGCAGGCCTGCGGAAGGTCCGCGGGACCAGCGGACTCTCTGCAGGCAAACTGCTGGAGGCAGCCTGCCTGCCGTGCTTGGGGCGGCAAAATCCCTAGAGCCCCCCTTGTCTAGATTCATGTTCTTTCTGGAGATCACTGGAGAGATGCTGATCCAGCTTTAATAAGGGTTATCAATGTCAACCTTAAGGAGGGCAGGCAGTCAAAAAAAACAAAACAAAACCCGAACCATCACTTGATGTTGGCAATTGGCCAACTTGTTTTGGGTCTGATCTTTCCTTTGTGGTTTAGTTTCTGAGAAGGTTTTGGTGAGACAACCCTCATAGTATCTGGATGCCTCAGATTTCCTTAACCCTTGTCAGTCTGTATATACAGTACCTAGACTGCACTAGTTGCATTGGTTGGTAATCTCTTAATGCATGAAGATGCATTGTTTACTCACTTGAGGACCTCCAAGTGCATGGTTGGGAATGAGGTTACTCAAGTGTAGCCCCATCTCTTGAGGAGATCCTAAAGAGCCCTTAGGGCCTCTCTCATGTGGAGTTTTACACTGGTTTTCACTACATGTTCCCTCCTGTTAAACATGTATAGGAGGACATTAGGAGGCTTAGTAACAAAACTTGGGTTGTTATGTTGACAACCAGCTTGGTGTCTGTGTCCTTTGACTCGGATGTCACAGTGCAAAGCTTTTCCCGGTGTCTGGTTGAGATCAAAACATGGTAGAGAGTGAGGTGACTGACCTTTAATCCAGATAAATGAAAATTGATGTTAGTAGGTTGGGGAGAAACAGTGGAAACTAGGAAGAGGATTATGTCCATTCCTGTGATTGCAGATGTGTCCTTGACTTGTTTCTTGTCTCCAGAACTTGGGAGTTTGGTTAGATTCCCACTTTTCCCTGGATGATCAGATTTCATTGGGACTTTCTTTTACCTCTGGCTAGGAGGTTGAAGCTTTTACTTTTGGATACAGACCATGCTAGTGTTATTTCATGCTTGGGTTACCTAATTGGTAGATTACTACAGTGTGCTTTAATTAAGTCTTGATCTTAAAGTCTACTTGTTAAGTGGGAGAATCTCACCAGAAACATGTTACACTGGTGCTTCATAACTGATAAAGGTGGCTTATTGGTTTCTGCATGTACGTAAAGTTTTTGTTCTATAAGGTCCTAAATAGCCTAGGACCCACCTACTTGAGAGAGCCCCTCTTTCCCCATATCATAGTGCCCCAGCTGAGATCAGTTAGAAGTGTTCAGGATGGAATTATCTCAATAGAAATGAGGTGGACCACTTTTCTGTGAGTGCCCCTGAACTTTGGGACTTGCTTCATGGCCCTTGGTCTGAGGTAGCCTCAATTTGTTGAGCTATCCTTTTTACAATGGATTTTGGGAGGTGCTGCTTGAGGAAACTATATTTTAGCAGGACAGGATGCTATTTTTCATTGTTCAGTTATAAAGTTTAATTAGTTTCTATATATGGTGGCAGTTGCTGCTGAATTTGTCTTTATGTTTTGGGGTGGTGTGTGTGTGTGTGTGTGTGAGAGAGAGACTTACTGCCAACACCACTTACGTCCTGGGAAGGTGCCTTTTTTGTTATGCTATTATAAATCTAAATAGATAAAATAAAATATCCTGATTTTTTTTTTTGTTCCTTTTTGACAATCTCCACACTGCAACGCTACCCAATAGTGGAATAATAATAATAATAATACCTAGCTCTTATATAGTGCTTTTTATCAGCAAATCTCAAAGTGGTTGACAGTCTTTAAGTAGGAGAAGAACTGAAAGAAACCTAGAATCCCACAATGGTATTTTTACAGACTCGCTTTTCAGGGTAAAACAACATTTTAATGATGCAAGTTTCTATCAATAAGTTCAGTTTAACTAGGTATGATTAGTGCTGGTCAAGAAATTTCACATTTCAATAATTTTCAACAAAAAAGGGACACAGCTTTTGCAACCTTTGGGAAAATAAAGTGGGTAGATCTGTTTGTGTCAGATTGAAATTGATCCTGGGTATTTTGTATGAAAGGTGACTGGACAGATGGATAAGAGAAATCTCTTATCTCAAAATCATTGCCAGTGGGGCAGTATTATAAGGGTCAGGGTGAAAGGTCAGCTATCGTGTGGAATGGCTCAGTCTGTTCAGTCACCAACAGGACAAAAATTGGTCACTTTTTTCCCAGATGGAAAAGAATATGATGCTTTTGTGTCTTATCTGAAAGACTCCATATCTACCGATGTAGAAGAGAGAAAATTTGCTCTGGAGATATTGCCCAGGACATTAGAAGACCATTTTGGTTACAAATTGTGTATATTTGAGCGGGATGTGTCTCCTGGAGGAGGTAAGCAAATGGAATGTCCTGGATATTAAACTGGTACAAAATTCTCACACAGATGCCAGGATCTGTAATTAGAAACATCTCTGTAAATGTGGGAGTTTTGCTTAAGTGTCACATTTTCAAAGGGGATTCTATTTTGGGGTGCAAATGACATGATATACACATCAAATGACATGCATGCAAAATCAGAGGCTGTTTAGAAAGTTTAGACTTATTCTGTCCTTCATTTCAGTGTGTGGAGGTGATCAAAACTTCTTTTGATTCAAAGGATATGGAAATTAATGGTCTTTGGATCATCCATTAGGTGCATCTTAGCCACAGTGCATAGAGGAGGATGTGGGAGTACTAGCTCTATGACATGCTCTTTCCCTTCCTAGATCCTGAAAGGCCTGCAGGATTGGGCATCCATAGCTTTCAGAGACAAGAATGAGAGGGTGGAGCATGGTAGCAGCAGCTCTCTGTGCCCATGTTCTTTTCTGCTCTCAGGAATACAGACTGTGACTTAATGCTTCTTCAAGCATCAGTAACACCCATAGACTCTCTACTGTGGCTGCTACTGTGCAGCTTGAGGGCAGGTCAACCATTGACAAAACAGTCATCAGATTTCTCAGGATTTGCACAGATTTTTATAAGACCCACTAGCTTTAGAGGGCTAACACCTTTTCTCTTTCCAGCAGTGTATGAAATTGGAGCAGATTTTGAGCCCAGATGGAACAAAGACCATAAAATTCTATCAGCTAAACTGTCACTCTGCATCCCAAACAAGAATAATCTGGGCAGGGTAGAACATTGCCCTTTATCTAGTTAAATGCTGAGATTAATTAAGAGGAGAAAAACAATTTAGCTTTGGTGTTACCACAGAATAAGTGTGAAAGTTCTGCTTTCAGCTTTCTTCCTTTCCAGAAAGCTTTCTGCTTACAGCTTCTCAGAAACCTAAGAGATCTTAATGATTTGAAAGTTAAGTTTGGCTTTACAATACAACTGCTTTTGCTGTATCTGTGCTATGAAACACATTTTCCCCATGGCACACTATATTAATTATTACTGTAATCTTTAAAATGTAGAAGATGAAGCAGCTTTTATTAAAACTGACTCAGAGTTATAACTATGTGATGGGTGCTGCAGAAATATTTAAAATAGATGCAATAAACATGGAATTTTGGATATACAAAGTCTATAAACAGATGACCCTTTACAAAGGCTGCACTTCTCAGACAGTACAGTGGGATTCCATGTAGTTCTGAGGTCTATAGGGAAAAAAATCTTAGGTAAAGCGATGGCCCTGCATGAGCATATTGTTACATAGTGCTTGCAGGATGTAGGGCTTCTCCATTTAATTTCATTCACTGTTTTTAATAATAAAATTATTCTGCAATCCCTGTTTTAAGAAAGCACTGTTTTTGAAAACCTGTGAAATAACGGTTTGCTAGATGTCATTCTATAGTAATCTATACTGTTACATGTGATAGAAGGTGCAAGTATTAACCAAACTTGGTTATCTGTGGTACTGGTATTACTGAATAAGAAGGTATCTGGTGGTTCAAAAGGTAGTAAAGTGAGGGTTAAAAGTTTAGTGACTGTTACAGGAGGTGGTTAGCTGTGCCTGGCTGATGACTTAATTTGGAGGTACTCTGATGCTCAGGATGGACCTTTGTGGATGACCTTACCTGTTAAATAAGGAATAGTCAGAGTTGATATGTTGGTTTGTAATTGCTTTCCAACAGGAAAGAAATGTATGCTGACTATGCAAATCCTAATTTGCCTGTAAATTGATAAGAATTAAACATCTGAGATTTTTTTTCCACATTACTTAGTAGTGAGAGAGATTCGGAAGAAACAAAACATACAGTAATTGAGTCACTTTGAAATGTGTACAATATTATTACTACTGCTAAAAGATGTGCTGAGTCAATGCCTGTACTTTCAACTGATTTTAATGGCTGTCTCTCTTTCAATTTACAGCTGTTGTTGATGATGTCCAGTCATTTATTGACAAAAGCCGAAGATTAATCATTATACTGAGCCGGAACTACATTTCTGACAGAGTCATGTATGAACTTGAAACTGGACTCCATAAGGCACTGGTTGAAAGGAAGATTAAAATAATATTAATTGAATACATGCGTATAAGTGATTATAATATGTTGCCAAAATCACTAGAGCTTCTACCATCCAGGAGAGTTGTGAAGTGGAAAGAGGATAAGTCTCTTCCTTCGAATTCCAGATTTTGGAAGAACCTTCGATACCTGATGCCAGTGAAAGCTTCCAAGTCAAACATCAGATGTCACAATAATTCTGTAAGCCCTATCTCAGAAGAAGGAACCCAACAGTGTGCTGGGAGTCTAAAACATTCTTATAACCAAAAATTGGAAAAGAAACATGCTGTGGAAATGAGCACATGCTGTTACTTACTTAGAAGATATTAAGTGCATGTGTTTTAGGGAGGCAACGTGGTCCAGTAAATAGAGCAGCGGCTGGGACTTGAGAGATGAAACAAATCCTCAGCTTGTATAACTTGTCATAGCTAAGAGCTAGGTTAACCCTGCCCCTCACCCTTGGGGCTCAGAGAGTTTACACAAACTGAGGAACTTCCCCAGGGAATCTAACCTGACTCTGCCTTGGATTCATTGTTTGACATGGAGCAGATCAAAAACTTTCTGTGTCACAGTTTCTTCATTTCTCATAGAAAATATTAATTCTACTTGCACACTTTTTTTGTAAAGCAATATGAGCCCTGTGAATAGTCTATATTAGAAATGTGATTACTATTGTTATTTATGATTTCTATTGTGATAGCATGTAAGGACTCCAATCAGGATCAGAGCCACATTGTACTAGGCACAATACAACCATATAACACAAAGACAGTTTCTGACCCTAGGGAGCTCAACATCTGGGATTTAGACAATAGAACACAAGTAAATAAAGTGACAAATGGGAGGAGGAGAGTGATGGGATGGAGAGGACAAGGTAATAGTAGAAATGTGGTGTATCTGTATATATCAATCCTAATAGTAGTCTCAATAGTTATAGGTGGTCACTGCCATGACCAATGCCAGATTGTGGGGTTTTTTAGGCATCATGGCAAAGCAATATTTTAGTCCCTGGATTAGTGTTGTTCAGCTCAGAGTACTCTAAATACCTGTTTAGGTGAAGGGAGTGGGGAATAATGCTTCTCCAGAGAGGCCAGTAGGTACAACTTGTATCTGAGCTGCTTCAGGCAAGGGGCCTGAGGCAGTAGAGTTGAGGATCTAAGGTACATTGATAAACAGAGGGGAAAAATAGTTGCCAATATCTAAGATACCAGCCTTGGTTTGCCAGTGCCTCAGCATTGTGAGTAGCTATTTACACCAAGTCAGACTGGTAGCATTTTTATACAGATTTTAAATGGTGACATAAGTGTGGTGTTGCACTCCATAATTCTTTATAGAAATATACTTATGAGTGTAAATATGTCATAACTGGAATATTTTATGCTAGATATGCCATGTAACATATCTTTGCAAAGGTTATGGTCTACTGAATATATTCATCCTGTTTGTATGCATGTGTCATTTTTATATCTGAAGTTATGAGCATTGGTTCTATGCTTGTATTTAAAGTGTTTGCTGTAGGAAGAACATAAGGCAGGTTTGGTCAACATAGTGTGAAGGAGTTATTCAAGTAATTGTGAGTACTTAACTAGCAATGGACTTTGGGAGACCTCCGTCCACATCTGAGCTTTCCTGGGAACATTCAAACTAACATGTAAACAATGGTATCTGCCTGTGAAAAGCTGAATCATTTATAAACATGTGACTTGCCCAGGTGGCTAGAGACTCCATCTTATATTCTCTCTCATGCAACATCACAACCACAAAAGGCCCTGGAAACCCCTCCATTTTGTCTTCAGCTGGCTCAAAAGATGGCCTCTCCACCCCAAAGAGATGCTGAAGGAAACTGGAACAAAGGACAGTAACTACTGGGGTGTGAATGATTGCTGGACCCAGACTAGGAAGGAGTTTAGTCTGTGAAAGAAGCTTATTGGAACATCTCTGAGGGTAAAATTTACTTGCATTTAGTTCCTACTGTGTTAGGATTAGACTTTGGTGGTGGTGGTTTATTTTGCTTGGTAATTTACTTTGTTCTGTCTTTACTTGGAACCACTTAAATCCTCCTCTTTATATTTAATAACTTTTTGCTTATTAATTGACCCAGAGCAAGTATTAACACCTGGTGGAGCAAACAGCTGTGTGTGTTATAGAGGGTGAACAACTTATGAGTTTACCCTGTATAAGCTTTGTACAGAGTAAAATGGATTTATTTGGATCCCATTGGGAACTGGATATTTGGCTTCTAGAGACAGGAGCACTTTCTAAGCTGCTTTCAGTTGAATCCCCAGCTTTTGGGGGATGTGGTCCAGACCTGGGTCTGTGTTTGTAGCAGGCTAGTGTGTCTGGCTCAACAAGACAAGGTACTGAAATCCCAAGCTGCCAGGGAAAATGGGCTCAGGTGGGCTCAGCCCATCAGGTGGCAGTCCCAAGGGGGTCTTTGTGACCCAACCCATCACAATAAGATGCAAGACAGTGGTGAATCTAGGCCTCTATTTTGGCTTCTACAGTAGCAGATCTTCCAAGCTTATTCAGTATTTACAAGATCCAAAGTACAAAGTTATGCAGTTGCACTTGGTCAGGGTTTCTATGATTGTGTTTTTGAACATGGCTTTCAGATATGTACATAATTATTTCTTCTTTAAGCACATGAGAACTTTTAGGTAAGTCTTTAAACTGATGCTGAATATTATGAAGAGCCCAAATGAAGTGCATAGTTCATAGTAACTCACAACAGCTGGTTTCATGGCATAAGGTGAATTTCTTTTACTTTGTTCAACCTGATGCTCCTAAATCCTGCTGCTACTAGAATGTTCTTGGCCAGGCCTGGTCTACACTATGCGTTTAAACTGAATTTAGCAGTGTTAAACTGATTTAACCCTGCACCCGCTCACGCAACGTGGCCCTTTATATCGATATAAAGGGCTCTTTAAACTGGTTTCTGTACTCCTCCCTGATGAGAGGAGTAGCGCTGACATTGGTATTGCCATGTCGGATTAGGGTTAGTGTGGCCGCAAATCGACGGTATTGGCCTCCGGGCAGTATCCCACAGTGCACTATTGTGACCACTCTGGAAAGCCATCTGAACTCGGATGCACTGGCCAGGTAGACAGGAAAAGCCCTGCGAACTTTTGAATTTCATTTCCTGTTTGGCCAGCGTGGAGAGCTCACCAGCACAGGTGACTACGCAGAGCTCATCAGCACAGGTAACAATGCAGTCTCCTGAGAATCGAAAAAGAGCTCCAGCATGGACCACACGAGAGGTACTAGATCTGATCTCTATATGGGGAGAGGATTCCATGCTAACAGAACTCATTTCCAAAAGACGAAATGAAAAAACATTTGAAAAAATTTCCAAGGCCATGATGTAGAGGAGCTACACCAGGGACTCAATACAGTGCTGTGTGAAAGTTAAGAAGCTCAGACAAGCCTACCAGAAAACCAAAGAAGCAAACGGAAGGTCCGAGGCAGGACCGAAAACATGCAGCTTCTACGCTGAGCTGCATGCAATTCTAGGGGGGTCCGCCACCACTACCCCACCCTTGTCCATGGATACCAAGGTGGGGATGGTAATCTCAGCCATGCCTGAGGATGCTGCGGACGGTGAAGATGAGGAAGAGGAGGACGAGCTTGCAGAGAGCACACAGCACTCCGTTCTCCCCAACAGCCAGGAGCTTCTTCTCACTCAGAGGAACCTCAAGCCACTAGCCAGACAGTGAAAGCCATGGGAGGCACCTCTGAGTGGTACTTTGTAAATATAAAACATGGTTGAAAGCAAAGTGGTGTGTTTTTTGTGTTTTTTTTTTGTTTTTTTGTTTGTTTTTTTAAAATGCGATTGATTTGCCCTGAGGACTTGGGATGCATTTGCGCCAGTACAGTATTGGAATAGTCTGTAACATGTCTGGGAGTGGAGCAGAAATCCTCCAGGGACATCTCAGAAGCTCTCCGTGGATACTTCAAAGCCTTTGCAGAAGGTTCTGGCGAGGCAGTCTTATTCTCGTCTCCGAGGATCGGACTGTCACGCATGCATTGTAGCAGTAATCTGTATCATTGCATGACAAAGTCTGGCTGCATATGTCCCAGGTGATTGTTGCATTCGGCAACATCCCGTTCTTATCTTCTGTGTTATCCTCAGGAGGTGATATCGTTCATGGTAACCAGCGAAATTCAGCCTAATTGAATGAGACAATGCATTCCTTTGGGGCTGTTTGCCTGTGCTTAAAAGAAATCCTTCCTTGCAGGTAGCCAGGCGGGGGGGATGGGGGGGGGATGTGTGAGCTTTTTCGCGTTTGGCTAGCAGTGATCTTCCATGATACCAGCCATGAGGTGGGGGGAGAGGTAAAGTGATCATCCCAGAGAATTGGATGGGGGGGCAGGTTTCTGCTGCTGCATGTTAACTGGAAAGAAGCATCACTGAACGGGATTTGCTTGGTATGTGGGAAAGGAGGGCACTGTGTATATGAAGGCTGCAGAAGTCGAAAGGCAATGGCTTACCATGGACACATGCAAGCTGAATTCTGCATCTGAGATCTCTAACACCAGAACCACAGGCACTCAATATTAAGATGCAAAATGCAACCTTGTAGTGAAATCACATGTGCTATGTAAGGTGAATAGTGTTGTTCACCGTGAAAGAGTATAACCATTGTTCTGTAAAATGTGTCTTCTCTCCCTTTTTTCCCTCCCTCATGCAGCTGCAAATTTTTCAAGCCTCCCTACTCCCTCCCAAAGGCTATCTCAGATAAGGCGGTGGGGGAAAAATAAAAGCAAGACGAAATGTTCTCAGAAATCATGGAAGTAACCCGCAATGAAAGAGCTCATCGGAATGAGTGGAAGGACGCGGTATTAAATTACAGGAAAGATGCCAGTGAACGCGAGGACAGGAGGGACCAATGTGAGGAGAGGAGGGATGCTCGAGATCAGAGGTGGCGGCAAGAAGATCGGAGGTGTAGGCAGGAAGATCAGCGGTGGCGGGATGCAACACTGGGGCTGCTGACATGCAAAACTGACATCAGGTGGAGCTTCAGGAACAGCAGCATGACCAAAGAGTGCCGCTGCAGCCCCTGTGTAACCATCCTCACTCCTCGCCATGTTCCATATCCTTCTTACCCAGACGTGTAAGAATGCATGGGGGAAGGCTTTGTTTACCTGCCCACTCCACCCCCGTGGACAGCCCAACCAAAAGGCTGTCATTACTTTGAAATTTTTTTAGTGGCCTTTTCCTTCCCTCCTATCCTCCTCCCAAACCACACCCGGGCTACCTTGTCAGTTCTCTCCCTTTTTTTATAATGAATTAGTAAAGAATACATGATTTTTAAACAATAGTGACTTTATATTCTTAGAAAGCAAGTTGGAATTGAAGCGGGAAGGTGGGTTGCTTACAGGGAATGAGTCAATCAAGGGGCGGGGGGGGGGTGCATTCATTAAGGGAAAACAAACACAGCAGTCACACTGTACCCTGGCCCCTGATGAAACTCGTTTTCAAAGCTTCTCTGATGCGCACTGCTTCCTAGTGTGCGCTTCTAATGGCTCTTGTGTTTGGCTGCACAAAATCAGCGGCCAGGTGATTTGCCTCAGCCTCCCACCCTGCCATAAAGGTTTCCCCCTTACTCTCTCAGAGATTGTGGAGCACACAGCAAGCAGCAATAACAATGGGGACACTGATCTGGCTGAGGTCAGAGCGAGTCAGTAATGTGCGCCAGCGTGCCTTTAAATGGCCAAATGCACAGTCTACCACCATTCTGCACTTGCTCAGCCTGTAGTTGAACAACTCCTGACTACTGTCCCGCCTGCCTGTGTATGGCTTCATGAGCCATGGCATCAAGGGGTAGGCTGGGTCCCCCAGGATAATGACAGGCATTTCAACATCCCCAACTTTGTTTTCTGGTCTAGGAAGTAATTCACTTGCTGGAGCCATTTAAACAGAGTAGCATTCCTGAAGACACGAGCGTCATGAACCCTTCCTGGCCATCCCACGTGGATGTTGGTGAAACATCCCTTGTGATCCACCAGTGCTTGCAGCACCATGGAAAACTACCCCTGGTGGTTAACGTACTGGGTGCCCTGGTGCTCCGGTGCCAACATAGGGTTATGGGTTCCATCTATCACCCCACCACAGTTAGGGAATCCAATTGCAGCAAGGCCATCCACTATCACCTGCACATTTCCCAGAGTCACAACCTTTCAGAGTAGCAGCTTAATGATTGCTTTGGCTACTTGCATCACAGCAGCCCGCACAGTAGATTTTCCCACTCCAAACTGATTCCCGACTGACTGGTAGCTGTCTGGCGTTGCAAGCTTCCAGAGGGCTATCGCCACTCGCTTCTCAACTTGGTATACTGGCGTTTCAGGGCAGGGGAAAGCAAGTCACAAAGTTCCATGAAAGTGCCCTTATGCATGCGAATGTTTCGCAGCCACTGGGAATCGTCTCACATCTGCAAAACTATGCGGTCCCTCCAGTCTGTGCTTGTTTCCCAGGCCCAAAATCGGTGTTCAATGGCTAGAACCTGCCCCATTACCAGCAGGATCTCCAAAGCACAGGGGCCTGCGGTTTGAGAGAATTCTGTGTACATGTCCTCATCACTCTTGTCACCACTCTGCTGTAGCCGCAGCTTACTTGCCTGGCTTTGCAGGTTCCAGTTCAGCATAGACTGCACAAGAATGCCCGAGGTGTTTAGAACGTCCACGATTGCGGTCTTGAGCTGAGCAGGGTCCATACTTGCTGTGCTATGGCGTTTGCACAGTTCACCCAGGAAAAAAGGCGCGAAACTGTTGTCTGCTGCTTTCACGGAGGGAGGGGTGAGGCTGTACCCAGAACCACCCACGACAATGTTTTTTGCCCCATCAGGCACTGGGATCTCAACCCAGAATTCCAAAGGGCGGGGTAGGCTGCAGGAACTATGGGATAGCTATCCACAGTGCAATGCTCAGGAAATCGACACTAGCCTTGGTACATGGATGCACACTGCCAAATTAATGTGCTTAGTGTGGCCACGTGCACTCGACTTTATACAATCTGTTTTACAAAACCGGTTTATGTAAAAATCGGAATAATCCTGTAGTGTAGACATACCTCCTGTCTTAGGGCAAATGTTGAACTGGTTGGGAATTTTCAGTCAGTGTGATTTGTTTCTTGGCTACAGAGGAATCTGCAGGGCGAAAACAAAATTAACAGGAGGCTTCTAGGCAGGCAGCTAGCGAGACAAAAAAAGTCTTTTGGTCCTCTCAGTTTTCGATATTTTGTCCCAAATTGGAGTGAAATGTTTTAAAAAACATGATATTTTTTCATAGGAAGGGATTTCCATTTTCCAGACAGCTCTAGTCAGATATCCCACTGGATCTTCACAGACCAAGCTGAGGAAAAATAAATATGCCTTCAGAAATCCATGCAGGTGCTATGCTTCAAGATTACATCTATGGTACTGGCGTCTGAAAGGGGGTGGGATCATATTTTTTAAAAAGCATCCCCCAAAAAGAAACGGTACAAAATTAATTCCATCTGTAGCTATATTGACTCCATGGAATTACAAAAGGGTTAATTTAGCCCTTGGAATGCAATCTTGTACACCAGGGAACAAAGGGGGAAAAAAACCAACCAAAAGTGAAGTGCTGAATTCTCAACTGTACTTCCATTACGAATACTGCAGAAGTCCAATATAAACTAGTAAGTAAGAGAGGCCTCACTGATGATGAAATAAACCTTACTTATGCCCAAAAAGTGAGAGAAATTGTTCAAGAGTAGTACATTATAGGAAATGTTACCTCATTAATGCCCATTGCTGTTAATGAGACTCTGGATTGTTGGCTGAATGCAGCACTGTATAGAGAGTCTAAGAGCATATAGCCACAGCACAGTTTAAGGGATGAGACATAGTTTCCTCATCCCAGCAGGAATTCCAGGATTTTTTTTTTCTGTTTGTAAAATTCTTCCCAGGGCACAAAGGGAGCACAGTCTCTGCATTACCACTGGAGAAATTGCTCCATCTGCTTTTCTCTGTACCGAGCTATCTCTGCTGGCCTCATCTTCTCCCTGTTCATTGACCACCCCCTTTGAGGAAGCCAGTGTCAGGAACAACCTAACCAAATTGAATCCTTGTATTCTCTGGGAGGTGTGGGAGATTGCAGGGTTTGAAGAGTGAAGAGTTTGGGGACAGGGAGAGAGCAACACTTTGATGCCATTGGAGTTGTGTCACCTGCCCATGCTGTTTTGTATATGTTCAAACTTTCTGTTACATCCTCTTTATTTGTATCTGTGTTTGCAAGGCATTTCTTACTTCCTAAATGTCCAAACTACATCTGTTTAAAGGCAGATTTCTAAATGGAATTCAATCCCTCAGTCATATTGGAAACATCATTCATTTAATTCAATCCCTCATTTATTAATGACAGTACTTTCTCACTAGTCTTTTCCTTTCCCCCTTGATACCTTTGTAAAAGCCCTTCTTGTTTTTCCTACCACCAGACCTCTCAGATAGCAGAGATGGAAGCTGAAGTGTGGCTGTAGTGCAAGGGACTACATTTTGAAGTTACAATCACTTTTGATGAAAGGGAATATTCTGCTTGTTGTGTGTCAAAGTTAAGTGAAAATAAGATCTGCACTTCTTATGGATGGAATCTGTTCAAAATAAAGATTATTGTAACCTTCTGGGGCTTTTTAAATTTTGAATTACTTTTAAAAGTTTTAAATATGGATACATGATGTAATTCCTGATCCTGTTCATAATAACTTAATGTTAGCAGCATGGCAGAAGATATGGCATATGTTTTGGTGTTGTATAGTTATTTCCCTTTCTTTCTTTCCCGGTTATACTGAATTTATTAAGTAAATGACTGTTTCTTGCTATGAAATACATGTACGATTTAGATCCAAAGTTTATGTCTCTTTTACGCCTATATAAGTAGTTAACCTTTCAATGTACAGTGCCTGTTCTATTCTTTATTATAGCACCATAAATTTATGTAACACTTTAAAACCGTAGGGTCAAAATTCGTCTTGTCTTTAGTGGTGGCAACATTGGCATCTGTAGAGTAACATCCATTTCCTGCACCAAAGAGGTTACAGTATAGCACAGATTGTAAAAGAAGGAAAACTGAAAAATGAAATCTGATAATAAGAAAATTGAATTTGATGCACCAAAACAGAGAAGCCAGGGATAAGATCCAGGAGGGGAATGGTGGGGTCAGAGCATTTGGGAGCAGCATTTTGAACAGACTGGAAGGGATATAGATGGGAAGCTGGAGCAGGGAAAGGTACCAAGGAAAGATCAGACTAAAATGTGGACAAGGAATTGATCAGTGGGCAAAGTGATCAATTGGTGGATCTGGGTTATTTAAAGGATTTAGAGAGTTGGTGTAGAGGAGAAAAAGTGAGAAAATTCAGAGATGAACCTGAAGTTGTTAGCCTGCATCATGGGAAGGGTAATGAAACTGGCAATGGTAATACAAAAGGAAGTGGTGTTGAGAGATTAGAGAGAAAGATGGGATGTTTGCTTTCGGAAAGAATGACTTTCAGATGCCATTGAGTCATCTGAGAGGTGACATTTATAAAACAGTTGGAGATGTGAGAACAGGTAGCAGCTGGAGGTCTGGAGATGGGAGAGAGATTTGAAAGTAATTGGCATAGAAGTGGTAGCTGAATCAGCACAATCCTCTGCTGTTGGCTGTTTTTCAACCAGCTTGTAGAGTGATCACAATGTTTGGAAAATTTGAAATTGAAATGAAAAATTTTCAACATTTTTTTTTACAAAAATGTACCTGCATTTATTGACCAGCCCTAAAATTCAGTAGCTTTATACATGGCACCCCCTCAGAACAATGGTAAGCATAGGAGTGAAGCAGTGTGTAACTAGCATTATGATGACTACAAACAACAGGTAAGATACTGAGTTGCAAGAGTTCAAAACTAGAAATTCCAATTGTGACAAACTTAGCACAGCTGCCTGTGGGTCAGCCAGGGGAGCTGCTTCTTCAGCTTGACTGAAAGCGGCTGCAGATATACCATGAGGGTCCTATGTCTGCATTTCAGCTTCAATATAGGCTAGATACATGGATGAAGTCTTCAGCTAGGGAATTCCACTGGTTGCTCTAGTGTCTGGCATCTGGTGGGCAGAGAATATAAGCACCATTTGAAATGTAACTGCCATATTAATTAATGAAAAAGGATTCCCACCATAGCACAGAATATAATAGACTCATGGCTCAGTGTATTCTATAATTCTCGAGCCCACTGACATGCTTAAAACTTTGCGTCGCTCTTGTGGGGGAGACTTTGGCAGGTCTGTGGCAAAATTACAAAAGGTGGTTATAATAAGGTTCACTTTACTGTACCTTGCAAGACATCACTGTGCTTCAACTGCATTGAGAGACTCCCATGCTGTGAGAGGCTGGCTCAAAACAGTACTTGCCACCCTGTAGCTGGGACTTACGACTTTTAAAAACTGAGTGGCTGAATTTAGATCTGGTGTTAGCACGCATAATGCCATCCGAGGCAAAATATGGATGAACATTGGGGTTAAAGAAGTTGCTTCTGCTTAGAAAAGTGATTTTTGAAAAAGCTAGTATAAGTGACAAAATTAAAAATAGTAGAAGTAAATATTTTTAAAAAATTGATCTCTGAAATATCTTTCAAACACTCCAAGATGTAGGGGATATTAGCTTTGTTCTGTCCCCACCTACAGACTTTCTTTACATTACTATATCTAGGTACTTATGTGGCAATGATGGCCTTTTTTCTCAGTGCTTACAACACATGTAGCAAAGATGACTGGGAAATTCCCTAACTGCATGGCAGATTGTACTTTGCTGCAGCAAATTAGAACAATCTGCACTGAATAAAGTGCCTTCTACTATCGTACAAAGGGCATTTAGTTCACTGGGCTAAATTCTGCTCTGTTATGTGCATGTAACCTCCCTGACTTCACAGTCTGCTAGGTGTGACTTTTCCTCTCAGCTGCCTCAAGTTTTGGTGCCTACTGCTACCTCTGACTCATGCTAGGAAACAGAGTTAAGGGTTGGAAAATTCTTTACCTACTCTGTGAGTGTGTGGCATTAACCAGAGCCTAGGGTGGGAGTGATGTGCAACTACATCACCCCAGTGGGGCCTCACAAACCTATGGAGGCACAATCCCTCCCAGCGCTCTAGGCACTGCCTGGTAAGTGTGCACTGTTTTCCCCTCTCCTTGGTCATTCAACTTCATAAGCTAAGGTGGGGCAGAGGTGGTGGAGCCTGTTATTCATACAGGAAGCAATCACTGTGCTTTCCTGACCAGAGGGACTGTAATTACCTTTGGCCATGGCACTAGGTATGCAAGATGTGGTGGGCAGAAGGGGAGAGAGGGGAAAACTCCTTGAACTTGCCTTTTTCCCGCCTCCTTTATACTTGCTTTAGAGATGCAGCTAATCTGATCCTGTAAAATAGAGATGGGTGGAGACAGTGGTTTTACTATCCGGCTTACTTTTAAAACATTGATGGAAGCTAAGGCTTGGGTTTGGATTTGACATTATTGAAACCTGATAAGATTTTGAGGTAAAATGATGGAAATGTAATTAGATCAGCTGATATTGTGATAAGCTTTGCTCCAGAACCCTATGAGACCTGTCCTCCCAAGACTTCCATTGTGTCTGAACTGGTACCATACAAAAACAGGCCCTTTCCAGCTGGGGCCGAATTTCTAATTAGGCATAGTAGGCATGTGCCTAGGGGTGCCTAAAAGTTAAAAATTGGCTAAAAGTTCCATTTTTTATGGAAAACACAAAGGTTGGCTGTAGGCATGGGGGGCACTGAAGATGCTGTGCCAAGGGGCACCTAAGGTGTAAATCCAGCCCTGTTTCCAGCCTTAGATCTGTTGTAGAATCAAACCTCTAGGGCCTGGTGCAACTCAAATGTGACCTTCATGTCTGATATTCAAAGGGATCGGGTTTGAGTTTTGGACTGTTCTTTCCTATACATTGGAATGTAACAAATACATTATTTGGAGATTATTACACTTATTGTCTAAAAGTGTGTATTGGGAGTGGGGGGGATATCCACTGCATGCGACGGTATCAGCCATGGCTTAACTGCTCTTGTCCATGTTGTGCTCCATGAGTTCCTCAGGAATTCATGTCCCAAGGAGGGAGTGAGATATGGCTACGCTTTTAGATGGTGTTCGTTGACCTGACCTGTGTGTTGGTTGGTAAAAAGGAAGGTTTTGGGGGTCATCACAGAGAAGCGTTTCAATGTACACGTTTCTGACAAGTGTGAATGACCATAAAATAAAGGAATGAAAGAGCCCAGAGCTAGAGCCAAGTGCTAGAGAGGAAGAATGGCCTTGTGGTCAAGGTGCTGGCTTCAGGCTAATAATACCTGGTTTCAGTTCCTGTTCAGTGTTCTGTTGTGAGCTAGGGCAAGTCACTTGATCTTTCCATGCCTCAGTTCTCCATTTGTTAAAGGAGGATAACTATTACATTCCTGTCCCCCAACCTACATCTGTCATGTCTTTTTAGCACCTTACCATGGAGTCACAGACAGTCTAGCTTGCCACCCAGAAATGCCTGCCTTTGTGATTAGATGTTCCCTTACATGAAAAATACAATAGTCACATTACTCCCAGCACTGGCGCTGACTTTTATTTTTCCCCATGGGTGCTCCACCCTGCTGTGCCCCGAGGCCCCTCTCCTCCCCAAGGCTCACCCTCGCTCCACCTCTTCCCACCCCTACTCTGCCTTCTCCTCCGGAGGCCCTGTCCTCGCTTCGGCTCATTCTGCCCCTGCTCTGCCTCCTTCCCCGAGCGCCTCCCGCCAGCCACCAAATAGCAGATTGGCAGCTGATTGGTGGCCCTGACAAACAGCTGTGGCTGGTGGGTGCTGAGCACCTCCTATTTTTTTCCTGTGGGTGTTTGAACCCCAGAGCACCCATGGAGTTGGCGCCTGTGCTTCCCAGTGTCAAAGGACCAGTCATTTACCTGAGGTCAATTGTATTTTAAATCTCTCACCAAAGACAATGCTTGTAGCTCCTCCTGTAATAAACTAACTAAAGATTTATTAACTGGGAAAGAGTTATTTAGAAGGCTAAAACAGATAAACATGCAAACACAAATGAGTTAGTCTTAGGTTTCAAAAGTAATAGAAGTTACTGTGATATGCAAGCTCTGTATGGCCTTAAGGCTAACCCAAGCTAAGCAGCTTGAGGATTCCTTGCTTAAGGTTAGAAATATTGCCCACTCCAAATTCCAAGCAGCACAGTGAAACAGTTCCTTCTGGTCAGGGATTTTTATTCTCTTCCTCCGGAGTTCAAACGGTGATGGGATGAGTGTTTGTGCACTTCCCTTCTTCGTGGGTGTAGGAGGAGCAATCAACAAAGTGGCTCGACAACTTATGTGCCAAATAATTTACGTGATGTCTATGGGCTTTTTTTGTTGGTCAGGGGATGGCATCTCTTGTGGTAAACTAGTATTTCACACTTGTTAATGCTTCTCTCCTGCCTGGGCAGGGTGTGTGTGTCCAGTTTAATAGCAAACACTTTTAAAAAGACAGAACAAACATTTAAAATATTGGTTTAATATTCTATATCCCTTATAACATGGGATACAGATATTACATGAGATTAATGCATGTAGTAACTCACAAACATTTCATAAAGTCTAAACACTAAATGCTTTCTCATAAACTAACCACCTATTTTAATACACAAGTGAGCCACACTGGTTTCCAGCTATTCATTTGTCAATGTTCATTGAAGCATAGGGGTCTTGGCATGAGCTGGCACTTGATCTGCCAGAGTCACAATGGGATCCAGTAGTTTGAAGAGAGCACTGGTTAAAAAAATGTACCTATTTTGCTGACAGCTATGTTTAATCATACGAGCATGCTGATCTTTTATATATTGAAGAGATTTGGAACTTTAGAAACAGATAATTTTATAAAGTAAATTTTATGAAACATTATCAGCATTTTGGCAAACCTCATCCCCCCAAAAAACTTTGTTTGTTCTTCCTGCTGTGAAATGAAACAAAAAAGCCCATAAGCTTTTTGTGTGGCTAATGATAGATTTTAAAGAAATGACAGGCGGTTGTCTTTCATCAAAAGGTTACACAGTTTTTGTTCTGTTTTTACAAGAAAACTAGCCGGAAATTGAGTTTGAACATTTTACAACTAAGTTGAGAAAGGAAGGGATGATGACTTTGAGGTAAAGGAAATTCCTGTAAAGGAAACAGATTTACAGCTAGAGCTAACCACAATTTTTATCATGCATGGTAGGATGTGCAGGTAAGATTTTCAGATATTACTTCTTTCAAGTAAGGTTTTTAACTGCTATTTCCAAACACTGTCTTCCCTCCTGCTTTTGTCTACTTTATTGGCTGGTTGGTTTTATTTTAATTATATATATATATATCATCTTCAGTGCTTATGCAACCATGGAAGTAAGTATATTTTAGTAAGTTGTTTTGCAAGATTGTCTAGTTTTTGCTTCTTTCATTGATGTATCTGGCTTTTCTCTTCTCTATGTTGCTATCGTCAATCACCTTCTTGCGCTTCACATCTGATTCTGCTCTCCTTTACATCGATGTGCATCAGGAGTGACTCCGTTGAAATCAGTGGGACTACACTGATGTGAAGCTGCTGTAAATGACTGAGATCCTCAGGACAATAAACTCTCTGCACTAGATCTTCAAGGGCTATCCTGACACTGAATCTCTCATGAACTGGATTGTCATTTCTTTGGATCAAAGATGCTATATAAATAAACAATATGTAGTGTACGTAGGCTTGCTATTATACTGCAAGAAACCTTGAAGATCTGAAATACTGGTAGGGTAATACGGTTCATTCATTTTTTGCCTTCATTCCTTTACCACAGGAAATTAAGATAAGATTGTGATAATTATTATGTATCTGAAAGGCTCTCCTCAAATTGAATCGGTATCCTGGCTGGTGGGTAAGAAAGTTTGTTTTCTTCCCAGTGAACTGTAGTAGGGAAATTTTTCCACTTAAAGTGAATATTCACTACATATCCAGAGAACAATAGCTCTGCATAAAAAGGTTGGATTGATAAAAAGAGGTTGCTTACTTTGTCCCCTGCACTCAGATCCCCACCATGAGTCCATATGTACTGCCACGCAGGAACAGAACCCACTTCAAAATAGTTAGCCATTAGGGGAATGCATACAAGCCCATCTGTTCCAGTACCCTAGAATCTAGACTAGAAAAGCCTCACCTTCCTAATTGCCCCCTGGTTCCTCTCTCTCTCTGGCATCTCATTTAAACCACCCGAGTAGCTGGATCTTCACGGATCCACAGAGGCAATGCATTGGTAAGTGTTCTCTTTTTCTCCTCAGTTGTCCTGAAGAGTCTGGCTTTGAGAGACTAAGTAGCAATGATAATCCTCAGGAGTATTAATTGAGAAGTGGCTTAAATACTGCCTAAATGGACAGTTCTTTCTGAGCTGTGCTCCAGTAGTAAAAATGTAACATTTTGTAAAGGTATGAATCAAAGTTTCCAGGGACAACTGGAGCAGCTCACAGGGCAGCTGGTGGAGCGGAGCAGTTTGTGAAGACAGCTGGAGGAGCAGAGTAGAGCGGCTGGTAAAGCGGAGCAGTTCGTGGAGAAGGTGGAAGCAGAACCCATGGAGAGGCAGGGCAGTTGGCCCTGGATGCTGCTTGGCTCTGCTTGCTCTGTGGGCCGCTCCACCCGTCCCACAGCTACTCCGCTCTGCCAGCCACTCCGCTCCACCAGCTGTCCCATGATCCGCTGCAGCCATCCCCACAAACTGCTCCACTCCGCCAGCTGCTCTGTTCCGCAGTATAGTTTCAGGCTCCCCCACTAGTTAGCACAGTACTCAGTGCTCTCAGCTCAGTAATTTCAGCTCTTTTGTGATTTCAACCCTTAGCGAGCTCAGCACACAGTAGGGGAGCCCCAGTGCTAGTGCACCATTAGCCCAAAGTGAGTTCAGCTCAGTAACCTGTATGTAGATTCTTAAAGAAATAAAAAAAAATCAACTCTGACATTCCACAGTGGAGCGAGGAGCGGGTGGAACTGGTGCTTCTGGCTCCACAAGGAAACTGCATCACCAGGCACAGATACCTGTCCCCAGCCTCTCTCAATTCACTGGCTTTTGGAACCATGTCCCTTGTCTAGCAAGTGTCATTTAATTTATATTGAGACATTTCTGTTATAAAGCAGTCTTGTAGTTCCTCATTCACATAATCAGGTGGCAACACTTTATTTATCCTGCCCCAATAATGAAGAAATTGGGGATCCCAGAAATGTCAAAATAACCATCCCCAGGCTCCTTGCTGGGTGTGCCTATGCAAATATTTGAGACTTCACATTCCCGACATTCTTTTCACACTTCCCATAATTCACCACCAGATGTCAGGGTACAGCTCATCCTGACTCTGCTTACATCTGGAAAGAGAGGAACCAGATGCACAGTTTCAGGAGGTGGGAGGACAGGACTTGTGTGCTCTGGATTCTAGAATACTAGAACAAAGAGGAATGCAGCCCAATTGCTAACTGCTTTCAAATGCAATCCATAATTGTATGGCAGGGCATGCAGTCTCTGAAGGGGGCTCTCCAGAGGCAATGTTATAAAGGAGATGAAATTAATACATTTAGAGATGGTTGAAAAGTATAAGTATATTTCATGAAAATTTTCATGAGAAATGTCTTTTTTTTTGGTCTGTAGAATTTAAAAATACATATTTTTTCAACCAACTCTAAGTACGTTCCACCAAATTATCTCCATGAATGCTGAAACTTCAGCATTGCTTCATGCTTCTCTCCAAATTCTCATTCAAGTGATGGGATTATTCTTCTATAGGAAGTTTCACCTGCAAGCAACCTGTATTGCCAGAGTAATAGACAAGATAATGTATTAAGTTGTTTTAATCATGAATGGTCTATGATTTTCTTCATTAATTTAGATGCTTATGCTTCTCAGTCTAGTTATATAGCCCATTATTCTTGGAAAGCTTTATCAAGCCAGATGTGGCAAAAGCAGAATTAGCCTCTGGACCTCATGAAGACTTTGCTGATGGGCTCCTGTGATCTGGGGGAGCAGGCAAAGTGAAGAAGAATCTCAGCTTTTATTTATTTATTTTTAATAAAAGTAAGTCTCTGGCCCCTTCCCCTGTGAAGATAGCCTCAAATTAGAAATCCATGCAAACCAATAGGTAGTAGTGAAAGGAACAAACGGCTGGGCTGTACTTCAGCAGCAGGTGACTTCAGTCTCTTCCTGACACACTTCCAAAAGTTAACTGATTAATATTGTGTATCTCAAAGAATCATCCTGCTGACCCTTCCCCAAGCTCCTCAAACCAGCCTCCTGTCAAGTGGTGTGATTGTCGTGAAAATGCATCTGTTTTCTTTGCAGTGTGGAGGCTTTGTTAGCTGACTCCCAGGCCCACCTCCAAAATGCTAAATCTGGCTTTGGACAAAAGTGTGAGAGAGTGTATGATTTCTCCCTCGCTGCCTCCTCAGCAGGTCAGCAGGAGAGACTTTCCTCCCCATAAGAAGGGGGCTGGATATTGGCTGTTAGGAGGAGAAACCTGGTGGAACGAATGAGTGTCATTTGGTTACTGGAAATTTGGTGTGGGTGCATGTGTGTGTGTGATAGTTGAGATGCACATCAAAAGAGTGTCCTGGTTATGATTTTACCCAAAATACAGAAAAAGTACCATTGACTTAGAAATGACAAATACAGTATGGGATGTCGTCACATGAAGTTTTGACCTAACCATTGTCCAAATGCTTTTCTGCTGCACTTTCTGGCACTGGGATGGCTGTCTTTTGAATTAATACAGCATAAAACAGAGGCAGCCCTGCCTCCTGATTCAGAGTATCCCAAGACCCCCAGAATGGCAGCTTCATGATGATTTTAAAATCCTTGAGAAATGGGCAGGAAGAGCAGGTGCTAATTTAGTATCAAAAGACAGGAGGGAAATGAGAACCATATTTGTCAGGAATAAAGACAAATAGAAAGCCTTCTTCAGTTTCTGGCATGTGACTGCAGATCACCTCTCTGTGTAGAAAAGCTGCAAAATGGGAGTATGTTCATTAATGTCGCTGATATAAAATAAATTGGGTGACTGACGTACATCCCTCTGCTTGTGTGAGTGCGACCTGATTTGCATAATGTGCCCACAGTTCAAAAAACTCACCCAGGGATTTTTCTTGAGTGTGAGTCAGAGCCTGATACACAGCTTTGCAAGTGCAGTGTCACTCGGGTGGGCTGATGAAGGGGGTCAAAACCAGTTTATATAGCCAAAGTTCATCCAGTTCAAGAGTAGCTAATGCACAGTGTTTGATCAGTTTTACTGAGACGCTGAATAGTTCAGGCCAAGCCTTGTATGATGCCTAGACACCGCAGAGGTAGACACCGTATACATGCTAAAAATATTATTAATTATTATGCTAAATGTCACACTGAACAATTAACTTGCCTGGTAGAATTATAGCCGCAACTATGAGAACATGTTTGGGGTTTTTGTACATTATATCTGCAATGGCTATTGGAAACTCTGTTCCTGCTGCAAATCTGTGCTTCTTTGTTGGTGCAGATAACTCATACTGCTTGGAAGGCATTTAATTTACAAACCAAAAAGTCACTTTATCAGTCACCTAAATCATTTGATCAGATGGACGCAAAACAGTCATCTGGGACATATAAATGAGATGGGAATTTAATTTGCACATTCGTGCAATTCTAGCAAAACTGTGCTCTAAAGCCTCATAGGAGAGACTGGGTAAGAGGTGGGACTGAATGAAAACAGAGGTTGCTGTAAACTGACAACTCAATTGACTTCAATGGAGCTACAATGATTTACATCAGTTGAAGATCTGACCCACAAGTGTCTAATTAGTGCCTAATTCACCCTTTGGGGGGCTATCAGGCTAACTGCATGCACAAATGCTTTTGAAAATATGGCTCTACATCTACCACTCCCTATACAACTTGTTTTAACTAAAGTTTGCAGTATGTGTATATGGTCCACCATGGATCTGCACAAAATGCTCTGCATGACCAAAACATGGCACATACCAATTTTCTAAAAGCCACAATCACTTGGGGGGAAATGCTGTTTACCATTTTTATTAAGGATTTCAAGCGATTAAAAAAATTAATCGCGATTAATCACACAATTAATTGTGCTATTAAACAATAATAGAATACCATTTCTTTAAATATGTTGGATGTTTCCTACATTTTCAAATATATTGACTTCAATTACAACACTAGAATACAAAGTGTACAGTGCTCACTTTATATTTATTTTTGATTACAAACATTTGCACTGTAAAAAAGCAGAAGAAATGGCATTTTTTCAATTCACCTAATACAAGTACTGTAGTGCAATCTGTTTATCATGAAAGTTGAACTTACAAATATAGAATTATGTACAAAAAATAACTGCATTTAAAAATAAGAGTGTAAAACTTTAGAGCCTACAAATCCACTCAGTCCTATATCTTGTTCAGCCAGTCACTCAGACAAACATGTCTGTTTATATTTGTGGGAGGTAATGCTGTCTGCTTCTTGTTTATGTCAGCTGAAAATGAGAACAGGCATTCGCATGGCACTGTTGTAGCTGGCATCGCAAGATATTTACGTGCCGGATGCATTAAAGATTCATATGTCTCTTCATGCTTTGACCATTATTCCAGAGGACATGCATTCATGCTGATGATGGGTTCTGCTGTATAATGATCCAAAACAGTGTGGATTGATGCATGTTCATTTTCATCATCTGTGTCAGATGCCACCAGCAGAAGGCTGATTTTCTTTTTTGGTGGTTCATATTTTGTAGTTTCCACATTGTAGTGTTGCTCTTTTAAGACGTCTGAAAGCATGCTCCACACCTCATCCCTCTCAGATTTTGGAAGAGACTTCAGATGCTTTAACCTTGGGTCGAGTGCTAAAGCTATGTTTAGAAATCTCACACCAGTACCTTCTTTGCATTTTGTCAAATCTGCTGTGAAAGTGTTCTTAAAACAAACGTTCTGGAACATCATCCAAGACTGCTATAACATGAAATATATGGCAGAATGCAGGTAAAATAAAGCAGGAGACATACAATTCTTCCCCCAGGAGTTCAGTCACAAATTCAATTAACATGTTATTCTTTTAATGAGCATCTTCTGCATGGAAGCATGTCCTCTGGAATGGAGGCAGAAGCATGAAGGGGCATATGAATGTTTAACATATCTGGCACGTAAATACTTTGCAATGCCGGCGAAAAAGTGCCATGAGAATGCTTGTTCTCACTTTCTGGTGACATTGTAAATAAGAAGCGGGCAGCATTATCTCCCGTAAATGTAAACACACTTGTTTATCTGAGTGATTGGCTGAACAAGAAGTAAGACTGAGTGGATTTGTAGATTCTAAAGGTTTATATTGTTTTGTTTTTGAGTTCAGCTATGTAACAAAAAAAAATCTACATTTATAAATTGCACTTTCACAATTAAGTGATTGCACTACGTACTTGTATGAGGTGAATTGAAACATACTATTTCTTTTATCACTATTACAGTGCAAATATCTGTAATAAAAATAATATAAAGTGAGAACTGTACGTTTTGTATTCTGTGTTGTAACTGAAATCAATATATTTGAAAATGTAGAAAAACATCCAAAAATATTTAAGAAATTTCAATTGGTATTCTATTGTTTAACAGTGCAATTAAAACTGCGATTAATTTTTTTAGTTAATCACTTGAATTAACTGCGATTAATAGACAGCCTTAATTTTTATGCTGCAGTTTTGTGCACCATGTGAAATAGCTTAGCACTTCTCACTCCAGTGTAGTGTAGACTATCATTCAAAACAAATGGCTATTTTCCTCTTTTACAGCAAAGAAGATGATGCTAACAGAGAACATCTCTGATCATCTACTTCATAGTACTTCACAGGCCAGCTAAGAACACATTTTTCCAGAGTGAATCAAAGTTGGAAAGGAAAAAATGTTCACTTTTTGCTGGATCCTACTATTGTTTATCAAAGGAGCAGAGGTTAGAGAGTTTAATCTGACAGGTAAGAGATTGTTTCATGTCTTACTGGAAATGTTTAAAAAATTATTTTTATTGGCTGGTAAAAATCAATATACATCCCATCATCATTTTATGAGTTTTCACTGATTCTGTGTAAGACTTTTTATGAATTATAGTTTTTATGCATTTTTTCTGTTAAGTACTGATGTGCCTGGAACTATATAAAATACAAAATCCATAGTCCCAGAGTTAGCACTGAAAGGAGATAGACACTTTCAATATAATGGAAAAATAAAAACTGGAATTTTGAGAGCATAATGGAACAAATTCGTTGCTGCTGTAACACCACTGAACAATACATCAAGAATAGATGGCTTTCTCTCCATAGATTTTCCCTCTTAATCTCATCACCAAAACTCCTTTCATTACTTTGTTTTGCCTGCTCCTATATTTTATTGGTCCTTGTAGCGAGGCGGTGTGGCTCCCCTCCTCCACAGGAAGGGTTGAGCCCCGTCCATCTTCCCCCAGGGCGGAACTTCCGGGCAGAAGCCCCGCCCCTCAAAGGGTCAGTGGCACCCGGAGCGTAAAAGGCCGGGCGCCGGCTTCAGTTGCAGCTCAGCTGCCGGCAGAGCAGACGTGCTGGCCGACCCTCGGATCACTGGAGGCTGCAAGAAGCTCAGAGACAGGTATCAGGCCTTGCCGGAGCAACCCGGCAGCAACCACGATGCCTGAGGGGCTGCCGGGATACCCCGCAGCCAGCTTACGATACGGAGCCACCAACACTAACACCACATCACGGAACGACGGAACTGCCAAAGCTGCCAGACCTTACTACGGCCCGGAGGAACCCTCGGACCAGACCTGGCCCAGCTGCCCGGAGGTGCTCCTGGACCTACCACCTAGCCTGGACTGGGAGGAGCCCATGAGGGTGGACGACCCTGCGGACCAGGTAGGAAGTGAAGGGGGGATTGGAAATAGTCCGGGGGCGGCTGACTATAGTCAGGCCGCAGAAGGCTCCAAGCCTATGGCTGTATGTCTCGGGCAGGATCCCCATTGAATCACCCCGTCAGTGTGTTTCGGCCCGGATCCCCACTGACCGCCTAGCGGCGATAGCCGCTACTAGGGCCCCGGGCTGGAGCGCAGAGGAGTGGGTGGGCCTGCGTTCCCCCTGCCACCTGTAGCCGGGTGGCAGAAACCCCCTTTCACCGCCCCAGCGACTCCGCTACTGCTCTGCCCTGCCCCAAAAGGGCCAGAGCCTATAGTACTGTGTTTGGTGCCCCACCAGAACCAAGAGCTGGGCCCCTATTGACTTTGCTACCGCTCTGCCCTGCCCCAAAAAGGGCCGGAGCTTATTGTACTGTTTGTTTGGTGCCCGCCTGCATCAAAGGCTGGACCCCTACTGACTTTGTTGTGCCTCAGTCCGCTCCACAGGGACCGAACGCCCCCGGACGGTGGACCGCGGACTCGAAGGACAGGACCCAGATAGGACAGAACGAGGCCGATGTGGCTCCCCTCCTCCACAGGGAGGGTTGAGCCCCGGACCCCTCGTCACAACTGGTACCAGAAGTGGGGAGAGAGACCGAACCCCTAGCCCCTGTGAGCAAGGGGCTGGTAGGGGGCGCTAAGATGGTCGGCATTCCCCCGAACTAAGACATGGATCTGGAACAGTTGTTCAAACTGCTGGCTGAAAGCCAGGAGCGGCAGCAGGCGGTGCAACTGCGGCAGCAGCAACAGCAGCAGATCGCCCTTTGCGAGCAGCAGCAGCAGCAATGGGATGCCGTCTTCCTGCAGCAACAACAACAGCAACACGCTGCTTAGACGGAGCAGCAGCAGCAGCTCCTTCAGCAACTCGGGGGACAGCTACAGACGCTTCTCGGGGCTGCCACCCGACCTGCCCACGGAGCCGTGGGAGACGACGCCGGGGGTCCCCGGCCACCGGCGCCTCTGCGCCTGACCAAAATGGGCCCGGGGGATGATCCAGAGGCCTTCCTCACCACGTTTGAACGGGTGGCCCTGGTCGCCGGGGCCCGCCCAGCTGGCCTATCGGGGGCTGGCAATGGAGGACGCAAGGGATTACGAGCGGGTGAAGGCAGCCATCCTAGACGCCTTGGACGTCAGCTCCAAGACGTTCCAGCAATGGTTCCGGGGCCAGACGTACCCGCCAGGCGCCCGGCCCCGACTGGTTGCCCAAAGCCTGAAAGAGGCTTGCCGCCGTTGGCTGCAGCCGGAGGCCCATACAGCGGAGGAGGTAACGGACCAAGTAGTCCTCGAACAATTCATGCAGATACTACCAGCCCGAGGACGAACCTGGGTCCTCCACCATCGGCCAGCAACCTTGGGGGCGGCGCTCATTGATGGAGGACTTCCTTGTGGCAGAGGCCCCAGCGGGCCCGTCTTCCGTGCCTCGGCCCCAGGATCCGACCAGCCCCGGGAGGGGGGAAGGAGAGGAGCCACTATATCGGGACCTCGGGAGCTGGGCCAGGGTCGCGTCTCTGGACCGGTCCTGCGGACCCAACGTGCGGAACCCACCGCACCCTCCGGTTCAGGTACCTCCCTTCCTGGCCCATCAGGCGCCCGCCGAAGCCCTCGGCGTGGGCACTCGGACGTAGGGCCCTGTTTTGGATGCGGGAAGGCCGGTCACCTCCGACGGGACTGTCCACAAATGGAGTGCGACTATGGGCAGGTATACACCGGGGAAGGCCGGGCTCGACAGAGTCAGCCCCCAAAGCTCACGATCCCGGTGATCGTGGGGAACCGTACCACGACGGCCCTGGTTGACTCCGGTTGTGGGAAAACGCTGGTCTGTCGGGACCTAAGCCCGCCAGTCGACCCTAACCTCAGATCCATTCATCTCCAGTGCATTCATGGAGATGTTCGCCCCTATCCGAGTGCCCAAGCCCGGCTCACTGTCAACGGTCTCACCCGGTCGCTTGTTGTCGGGGTAGCGCCCCGTTTGGCCTACCTGGTCATCTTGGGGTGATACTGGCCCGCCTTCAGGGGGCTCCTCCATTCCATTCCGGCACTACCGGCCACGCTCCTGGAACCCCCGGAGCAGACCGAAGAGGGGCCCGACGAAACCGGAGCAGAAACCTCGGAGGAGGAGGGCCCGACTGAACAGGACACCCCGAGGCCCCGCTTCGACACAGACTTTTGCCGAGATCAGCGGGCAGACCCTACGCTCCGCCAAGCCTATGAGCAGCTCACGGCCGTAGATGGGTCAGTCATCGACGCGGCCCGGGCTACGCAATGGCCACATTTCGAGCTCCGCCGGGACCGACTGTACCGGGTCGAGCGGGACCCCCGGACGCAGGAGCCGCGAACCCAGCTTCTTGTGCCCCGATGCCATCGCCGGGCCGTAAAGAGCTTAGCCCATGACATACCAGCGGCGGGCCACCTGGGACAGGAGAAGACCCTAGCACGGATTCGGGCTCGGTTCTACTGGCCAGGGATAGACGGGGACGTACAGCGATATTGCAGCTCCTGTCCGGGTTGTCAACTGGCCACCTCGCCCTGGACACCCAAGGCACCTCTGGTCCCGATGCCCCTGATCGATACGCCCTTTGAGCGAGTCGCCATGGACCTGGTGGGCCCGCTTCCGGGGAGTACAGCAGGATTCCAGTACGTCCTGGTCCTAATGACTATGCCACCCGATTCCCAGAGGCCATCCCGCTGCGGAGTATCACGGCCCGGACCATTGCGGGCGAGTTAGTGAAAGTGTTCTCCCGCGTGGGGCTGCCCAGGGAAATTCTGACAGACCAGGGCACGAACTTTACATCCCGCCTCTTGAACCAGGTCTGTCGACTCCTGGGGGTCCAGCAACTCCACACCTCAGTCTACCACCCTCAGACGGACGGGTTGGTGGAGCGCTTTAATCGGACCCTCAAAAGTATGATGAGACGGTTCCCCCCTGCAGAGCTGCGGCACTGGGACCAACTCCTCCCGCCATTACTCCTCTATTCAGGAGGTCCCCCAAGCCTCCACCAAGTTCTCCCCTTTTGAACTTCTGTACGGCTGGAGGCCGAGGGGTCTCCTGGATTTAATGAAAGAGGCTTGGGAGCGGTCGGCCTCTCCGACCCAGGGACTTCTTCAGTATGTACTCTGATTACGGGAACACTTGACGCAGGCCGGGACACTAGCCAAAGAGAACCTCGAAGTGGCCCAGGAGAGGTAGGAGTGGAACTACAACCAGGGTACGCGAGAGAGAGAATTTGCCCCAGGAGACCGGGTTCTCCTGCTCCTCCCCTCCAGCGAATCAAAACTGTTAGCCCGCTGGCAGGGCCCCTATGAGGTGCTCCGGAAGGTGGGACCCGTCAATTATGAAATTCGCCAGCCAGGTCGCCGTAAGGAAAAACAGGAGTATCACATCAACCTGCTGAAGCCGTGGGAGGACCGAGAGGGCCTCCTGATTGACCCATGCCCGCCGGAGCTGGAACTGGGCCCGGAAGCGAGCATGATGGAGGAAGGGTCGGAACCGGCCTCAGGAAGCGCCCTGACAGAGGAGCAACACAAACAGGCCGAGTGTCTCATGCAGACCTTTCGGAAGACCTTCACGGCACTGCCAGGCTGTACAGCCGCTGCTTCCCATCCGGTCCACACTGAACCTGGGAAGGTCGTCCGGGATACGACCCGACCCATCCCATACCGAATGCGCCAGGAGGTTGAGGAAGAGGTCAGGGCAATGTTAGCCTTGGGGGTCATCAAGCCACCCCGCAGTGAGTGGCGCAGCCCGGTGGTGCTAGTCCCTAAGCCGGACGGCTCCCGGTGTTTCTGCATTGACTTTCGTAAAATTAACGCTATTTCCCGCTTTGATGCGTACTCGATGCCCCGGATCGACGAATTACTCGGCTGCTTGGGAGAGGCCCGATACATCACGACGCTAGACCTTAGTAAAGGGTACTGGCAGATCCCCCTCGAGGAGGCATCAAAGGAGAAGACCACCTTTGCTACCCCGTCTGGGCTCTACCACTTTACTCGGATGCCCTTCGGCCTCCATGGCGCTTCCGCGACCTTTCAGCGGCTGATGGACCACCTCCTACGACCACACCAGGAGTATGCGGCCGCCTACCTGGACGATGTAGTGATCCACAGTCGCTGCTGGGACACCCATCTGAAGCAGGTTGTGGCGGTCCTCCGGACCCTCCGGGAAGCGGGCTTAACCACGAACTCCAAGAAGTGCCGCATAGCCTGGGAGGAGACCAACTACCTTGGGTATACCGTCGGGCGGGAGCAGTTCAAGCCCTGGCAGAATGCCCCACGCCGACAACCAAGCGGCAGGTACGGCGCTTCCTAGGGCTCATCGGATACTACCGGAGATTTATCCCCCAGTTCGCCTCAATCGCGGCACCCTTAACCGGGCTACTAACCAAGAACAGCCCTCGGAATGTGTGCTGGACCCCGGAGTGTGAAACAGCTTTCAACACGCTCCGTAACTGCTTATGCCAGGAGCCGGTCCTTTACAGTCCCGACTTCAATAAACCCTCCGTCCTTCAGATGGATGCGTCTAATGTGGGCTTAGGGGCGGTCCTCTCACAGGAAGGAGACGGAGGAGACCATCCCGTCCTCTATATGAGCCGAAAGCTGTTTCCCTGGGAGCGGAACTACGCCACCGTGGAAAAGGAGGCCCTCGCCGTCAAATGGGCTTGCGAGGCTCTTAGATTCTTCCTGCTCGGTGGCCCGTTTACTCTGGTCACGGATCACGCCCCACTCCAGTGGCTCATGAGAATGAAGGACAATAATGCCCGCATCATGCGTTGGTATTTGGCCTTGCAACCCTATGCCTTCACCATCCGGCATAGGGCTGGCAAGGACCACGCCAACACAGATTCCTTCTCCCGCCTCGAGGAGATGGAACCGCCCGGCCCCGTCGAACGAGACCCGGACTTGAGGGGTGGGGGTGTAGCGAGGCGGTGTGGCTCCCCTTCTCCACAGGGAGGGTTGAGCCCCGTCCATCTTCCCGCCCCTCAAAGGGTCAGGCGGCGACCCGGAAGCATAAAAGCCGGGCGCCGGCCTTCAGTTGCAGCTCAGCTGCCGGCCAGAGCAGACGTGCCGGCCGGGACCCTCGTAGCATGGGAGCTGCGGGATGCTCAGAGACAGGTATACAAGGCCTTGCCGGAGCCAAACCCGCAGCCCACTACAATGCTAGAGCTGCGGCCGGAGCTACCCTGCAGCAGGCTATGATACGGAGCACCCAGAACTAAACCCACGTCACTACCGACCGCGGACCTACCAACGCTGCCCGCATCCATTACTCTACGGCCAGGAGGAACCCTCGGACCCAGACCACTGGCCCAGCTGCCCGGCGGTGCTCACACGGATCTACCACCCTAGCACCGCACTGGGAGGGAGCCCATGAGGGTAGAGACCCTAAAGCGGACCAGTAAGGAAGTGACAGGCGGGATTGGGCCCAGCCCTTACTATGGCCCGGAGGAACCCTCGGACCAGACCTGGCCCAGCTGCCCGGAGGTGCTCCCGGATCTACCACCTAGCGCGGACTGGGAGGAGCCCATGAGGGTGGACGACCCTGTGGACCAGGTAGGAAGTGAAGGGGGGATTGGAAGTAGCCCGGGGGCGGCTGACTATAGTCAGGCTGCAGAAGGCCCCGAGCCTATGGCTGTGTGTCTCTGACGGGGTGATTCAATGAAAACCCGCCCGTGTGTTTCGGCCCGGATCCCCACTGACCGCCTAGCGGCGATAGCCGCTACTAGGGCCCCGGGCTGGAACGCAGAGGAGTGGGTGGGCCTGCGTTCCCCCTGCCACCCATAGCCGGGTGGCAGAAACCCCCTTTCACTGCCCCAGCGACTCCGCTACTGCTCTGCCCTGCCCCAAAAGGGCCAGAGCCTATAGTACTGTGTTTGGTGCCCCGCCCAAACCAAGGGCTGGGCCCCTATTGACTTTGCTATCGCTCTGCCCTGCCCCCAAAAGGGCCAGAGCTTATTGTACTGTTTGTTTTATGCCCACCTGCATCAAAGGCTGGACCCCTACTGACTTTGCTGTGCCTCAGTCCGCTCCACAGGGACTGAACGCCCCCGGACGGTGGACCGCGGACCCGAAGGACAGGACCCAGATAGGACAGAATGAGGCCGGTGTGGCTTCCCTCCTCCACAGGGAGGGTTGAGCCCTGGCCCCCTCGTCACAGTCCTCATGTGCTATGTATTAGTGGAATTTCACAGAGCTCCAATTAATTTCAGTTGGGAAAGTTGCAAGGCGCCTGCTCTGAGTCCTTTGACATCTTCATCCAAGCCAAAACATTGCTTCATAAAAAAATAGAGAACTAAAATTAAAGCTTTTTGTGACTTTTCTGTCAGAAAATCATCCTGACAGAAAATGCCCTTTGCAAAAAATCAAAATTTTTCATGGGAAAATGTCTGCTTGGAACGCTCTTGTCAATTTCACTTTCTGCCAGCAGGGAGAAAATGAAACTGACAAGAGCTTGGAATTTTTGTCCTGTGAAAAATTTCAAGGTTTTCACTTTTTGTCAGGAATCGGGACTAATTTTTTCTGAAAACTTGAAAATTTCCCCTCTGGCTGAAAATTCTGTTCTTCAACCAGCTGTAACTGCAATAGCCCATTATCCAAAGTGATTCAATACCAGATTTAGCTGGAAGAGAATATAAAATAATCAGTAAATTGTGTGGAGATATGGTAGAACAAAGAGACAAAGGAAAATGTACGGATGTGAATTGTTGAGAGCAGTTGGCTATAGAAGGCTACCATTAACACATGCAGTCAAAAGACAATGGCAAGGTATTAAACAAGTATACAGATAACATAATTATAATACTTTGCATGTATTCAGCACTTCTCACAATAGGATATGAAGATGTTTCTTTTTTATTAGCATTGCTGCAACATAGGTGAATATTATTATATCCATTTTGCAAATGAGAAAACTGACATATGGAGAGACAAACAACTTGCCCAAGATCATATAGTTAACTCAGTAGTAGAGTTTGGATGAAACTCTCTTTCTTTAAGCTAACACTCCACACACATCTCCTGGATGCCTCCTGTGTGGAGTGAAATTTAGTTAATGTAAATTAACTCATGTATTAAACCGATAAAAATAAGGATGCTTGGAGAGAAGTCTGTAGTTTAAGCATGATAATCTGTCTATGGCAGAGGATAGCACCACCCTGTCGAAGACCTGGGACTTTGGAATGCTTTGTATTTATTACTGTACATAGGAAAAATCAAAACATCTGCAACATATTAGTGTTTAAAGACATGTAGCCAGATCCTCAGCTAGTGTTGTCAGCATTGTCATCAGTGGAGCTACTCCAATTTTACACAAACTGAAAGTTTTTGGTCCTCAGAGCCCAATCCAACTGCTATTAAAGTCAATGGAAAGTCTATTTGTTTCAGTGGGAGCTGAATCAGACCTATAAATCCCAGACACTCATTGTTAATTTGTACTTAGATATTAACTGTTATTGGGCTAAATTTTCAAAAGTGACTAGTGTAGCTGTAGCTGTGTTGGTCCCTGGATATTAGAGAGACAAGGTGGGTGAGGTAATATCTTTTATTGGACCAGCTTTTGTTGGCAGAAGATACAAGCTTTTGAGATATATAGAGCAATTCTTTGTGTCTGGATGGTTCTCAGAGTCGAGGTTCCTGCCTGATCGGGGACATCTACAGAGCTATTTTTAGCCATGTCGTACAAGCCCTAGGAGCCCAAGTCAACAGACCAAGCTTGGAGACTCACTGCTATGGGTTTGTTTGTTTTTTCAGTGTAGACATAAGCTAAGAGACAATGCCTGAGCTATTAGCTGGGACAATGCTACTTCCAGGCTCCATCCAAAATGATAAGACTTGTTCTGCAAAGACTAGGAGCCAAAAGATCTTAAGGACATTAAACAGTTAAAGTCACTCTAGAGAGGGGGAAGGCAGTTGCCAGGGGGAAGACATAGAGACTGATTCTGCTGGAGAAACTGAAGAAGCAAAATCTTCCTGCTCCACTCCCACATGGGACTTAAAGTAAGGTAGACGTGTAACCGTGCTGTATGAGGAGCCGGGGAAGAGGATGAGGCAAAGGCCTAAGACAAGGTAAGGTAAGAAGTGGTGCAGGGAGACAGAGACAGCAAGGGGTCTGTGTAGTCAGGCCTTGACTGCTTGTTTAAGGGTCCCGGGAAAGGGAGGAGATGGGTATCCCTATCAGTACACTGAGGAAGATGGAGCAGAAATGCCCCTAAGACAAGTAAGGTAAGGACTACTGGAACTCCCTGATACCAGGGGCAAGGACTGATGGGTTCAAAGTTGGTCTGAGGGCCCGACATGAAATTGAAGGACTATCAGTTGTTGGGCTGCTGGTTCTACTCCAGACGGGGTGGACCTATATGTGACCAGCCAGAGTGCTGAGTTGCAAGAAAAAGCAAACCACTGCATGACTGGCATGGCTGTCACAGGAGGTGCTAAAGGAGGAGAGCCTGCTATACCACAGTTAATCAGTGGGGGGCAGGGGAGGTGCTGGGGAGTCACGTTCTTACAGACCTTTTAAGGCACCCCCTAAAATATACCCCAAATCACCAATCATGTTAAAAATCTTGGCCATTTTCCTCTCTCTCTCTCTCTCTCAATATAATGAAATCTATGCTATATTCATGTCAGATTGCACTGATATGTTTGTTGCCTGCCTTTCAGGATGTCTTCATAAAGAACCTGAAAGGATTTATCATGCAATTACTGATGAAGAGTTTATCCTGGAATGTGTTTTGCCATCCCAACACCGTACCCACATGTACAACAACTCATTTCTCTATAAAAGTAAAGTGCTGTGGTTCTGGCAACAAAAAGATGGAGAACCACTGAAGATTATCAGCAATGAAAGCACTAACCCCACTCAGGAAGGGAATGCACTTTGGTTTAGACCGATAGGGATTAATGCTTCTGGAGTATATATCTGTACGATAAGGTATGTCAGTGTGTCAAAAAGCCTTCCTTGATGTACACTTTCACTGATAGATGAAAATCATAGAATCATGTAAATAAAGGGCTGGAAGGTCAAGTGGCCATCTAGTCTATCCCTCTGCACTAAGACATGATTACGTATCCCTAACAATAGTTTGTCTAACCTGTTCTTAAAAACCTCCATGCCACTAAACTCTTCCTTTGGTCTGAAATGTTTAATTGTTTTCACTTGACCTTGGTTTCTTTTCTTTGCTGCACAGGGAAGAAATCCCATGTCTCTCAAACGTCATAAAGGTTCAAGCGAAGAACAATACAAATTGTTCGGATAATGGCAGAAATGAGCTGTCTCTTCTCATTGAAAAGGGACATTCAATTTCTTGTCCTGGGATACACTGTTACAATCATTTACAAAGGTCGCCAGTGACATGGTACAAGGTAACAGTCACTCTGTTCCAATTCTGTGAAATAAAATCAGTGCTGTTACAATTTTAGGCTAAATTCTGCATGTTTACATGTTTGCCCACAGCTTTTACTTAAGCAAATGCAAACTGTGCACAACTCCCTGAGGGGGAATATTTTAGAGGCTTTTAATTAGAGCTGAGATGGAAATTGATTTTCTATTTTGTGGGAAACTTCATGATTTGGAGAAAAAAAATTGTTCCAAAATGGAACAAAACCAAAGAATTCTAAACTTCCCATGAAGAAAAATAAATTAAAATAAAAATTTCTGCTGGATCAAAACATCTTGTTTCAATAAAATTGAAGCATTCCATTCTGATTTCAACCCTTTAAACTTTTAAAAACATTTGTATAAATTAAAATATATTAAGATTTCATTTTCAAAAGTTATTTCAAAATGAAACATTAAAATGTTCCATTTTTAAAATGTAAAAATGCTTCATTTATTTTCTAAATGAAATTTCATCGAAATTGGCATTTTTCAAAAAATTTCTACTGAGATGAAAATGGTATTTTATTGAAAAATGATTTGGTGAAAATTTTCTGACAAGCTTTACTTGTAATGGCCATAAAATTGGCTCCAAGTTAAAGTTTGGAAGACAAGGAAAGGATGTTCTTTCTTTTTTACGCAGTTTAAAAAAATTGATCAGTTCTGTATAAGGTTAAAAAAGGTCAATAAATGCAAATTACTATTTTGAGATTTCTTTGCATTCAGATAATACCAGGTATGAAGTCTAGTCAATTTCATAACTAGACTTACCTGCTATACAGGAATAACTCTTGATATATTGTGCCTAACTATGCATTTATACCATCTAGTGTTACAGAACCAACTATATGTTCAACCAAGACTGGAACCATTTTTGTAGCCAAAGTGACTTTTGAATTTCCTGTAAAAGATGTACATCTTCTATGGCAAATTTTCTTTTCTGGTTTCTTTCTGCACAAACTGTGAATTTCCTTGTTCTGTTCATGTAAGACCTGGTCCAAAACCTATTGAAGTCAATGAGAGTCTTTCCATTTACTCTAATGGGCATTGGATTGGTCTTTATTGAAAATCTTTAATCATTCTAGAGGATGTGTGTATATTTAAGACGTTAACAATGTCTGGAATTTTCAAAAGCATTTAGTATTGCTCTATGCTCACAGTGAAAGCAATAGCCGTATTGCCAACCCCAAGCATTCAAAATTCATAAGTCAGACCTCAAGAAATCATGAGATTTATTTAAAAATCATAATATATGAAAAGAAAAAAACAGTTTTCCTTTTATTTGGCTTCTGATTTCTAAGACTTCAGGACTTCATTCATATTTGCAGAGTTTTTGCCACAATCATTAGTGTTAGAAATTTCCTTTTTAAAAAAATATGAAAGCTAAGATTCTCATGTACTCTGCTGGATTCAGAAGCTAGGGCTCGCAAAAGCAAGCAACCCCCCCCCCCCCCCCCCCCCCGCCAATTTCTTATTGAAACTCATGGCGTATAACAGAACACCGCTATTGACTTCAGTGGGACAGAGGTTAGGTCTGCATTCAGCTGTTCTTGACAATCCCACTCTAAGATTTTTAAGAAGAGAATTTTAATTAATAGCAAAGAAAAAAATCTAATTGCTTCATTTTCCTTTCTTTTTTGTTAGAATGGAATTCGAGTAATGTTTAAGGAGTTAGAACAAGTTCTAAACTTAAGATGATGAAATCAACTTGTAAGTACCTATGAGCAAGTGCTGATTTATGTATGTGATTACATTTTATTCTGGACAACAGCATCCAGTGGACAATGAGACGAGTAGTTAGCGGTAAAAATCATTGGTTAAGTAAATATGAATTCAGACTTAATAAATATCTGTAGTAACAACTTTTATTCCATAGTAAATTTAGTATCTCTTTCCTTCCCCTGCACTGTTTTTCTTGTGTCACATTCTTGAAAAATCTTGTTCCTCTCTCACCGTTGACAATTGCTGTCCTCTTCCTGGTTTCTGTCTCCTTCTCCGCGGCTGTTTCTTCAGAAACCTTTATGGGTCTCCTTCTCCTCTCCACAATGCAGTGAACTCTTGCCTGATAGCCTGAGCACACTTACAAATGACTATATGTTCAGGAATGTTCAGACCAGACCATCAGGTTAAACATCATTAAAATCCTATCCCAAGTCCATTAAAGTCAATGAGAGATTGCCATTGACTTAGTGGGCTTTGGATGGAATGTTAAATGTTCAGTAATAACTTATTAATAGACTGTCTGTAACCTAAAATAATCAATAACCTTATCAGAACTGATTTCCATCTTGGTTTACCATAGCCAAGACACTACCGGAACCTTTTCACTACACATAATATAGTATTAATCCGTTTTTATTTTATTTTGTTATTTGTATTGCAGCACGAAAACACTCTCCACAGCTCCAAACATTTGTCTCCCCAGTGGCATGAAGGACCCTTGAAGTAGAAAGTTGGTAAGTGGAGTTTTTTGCGGTTCTTTTTCTGGCGGAAGGACAATTACCAATTTAACTGGGAATATGACCATTTCACTGGATGATAGAACAGTTTAAAGACATGTATGGATCTTAGGTCCAATGTTTTTGTATGGATTAGGTCAAATTGGACAGTGTATGCCTTTATTGGCATCAAAGGGAAAAAATGCATCTCAACCCAGCAAACCACTTTCCCATATTAATTAGGAGAAGACTTTCTAGTGACTTTTGTAAACATATTTCTGTTTCCTTCACAGGAAAACCTTTTTAAAATGACTGCAAGTATTTTTTGCTTTGAAAGCGAAATTTTTTGCCCATGATAACTTCGGTACAGAGACACAATAGAAAGTAAAAAGTGAGCCACTTTTTGCAGAACACAACACGTAAGGGACAAACCCAAACAAACAGAAAAACCCAGCTTTGGGTTACGTGCAAGCAAATGTAGAGTTCTTCAATATGCTACTTTAATGTACATGTTCTTCTTATCTGGAGTCAGCTGAGAAGATCACTAACAAATGTCAGCTAATGTAAGAAAAATCCAACTGAGGATTTTTAGACACACACATTACATTACCTAATGTGTTGTGACACACACATTGTTCTTTCTGATATTATACTATCATACATGTTTAACTGCTACTACGTATGTATGAATATATGTATGTGTCTATAATTACATCAAAAAAAGTCATTAAGAACATTAGGTTCTACAGTGGAAGCAGTGAAATTTAGCAAATTACCAGAGTGTGCAGACCCAGGCCAGTGTGTCAGGAGGTTGGTAGAGGGGCAAGTTACTAGTCACTGGCTGAGTAGTTTTCTGTTCCCTGAGTGACTAGAGCAGGTGCTCTGCACTGAGTATCCAAGAACCTGCTAGAACCAATTAAGGCAGAATGACCGATAGAACATCTGCAGCCAATCAAGGCAGGCTAATTCAGGGCACCTGGGTTTGAAAAGGAGCTTCACTTCAGTCAGGGAGCGAGGAGCTAGAGGAGAGAAGTGCGCACTAGTGTTGAGGCGTGGATTGCTTTTTGCGTTTAGCTGTAATAAGGTTTGCTTGAGGAGCTGGCGAGCAAGAGGCACAAGGAGCTGAGACGTGAGAGGGTGTGCTGCTGGGGACTACAGAGTACCAAGTTTTCAGACACCAGAGGAGGGTCCTGGGTGAGGATACAAGAAGGTGTTTGAGAGTGGGCCATGGGGAAGTAGCCCGGGTTGTAGCTGTCACAGCTGTTACAAGAGAACTATGGACAGCTGCAATCCACAGGGCCCTGGGCTGGCCTGGATGTAGAGGGCGGGTTTCCCCCCAAACCTCCCAATCCTCGATCAGACACAGAGGAGTTTGATCCAGACTGTAGGGGATCCACTGAGGTGAAGCCAAATCTGCCAATAAGCGCAGGACCCTACCAAGGCTAAGGAGAACTTGCAGACGGGGTAGGTTGCTCATTGCAACTCTAAATTCCGCTCCCTGTGCATATGTATTATATACAAGAAATTACGTCTTTTAATAATGCTCACATAGTATTTTGCCACAGAACGCTGCCTTCCTCAAGTAGCACAGATAAGATCGGACTAGGCACCATATGGCACACTGCCAAAGGCGGCACTGAGGTGATTTTCAGTGACACTCACACTGCCTGGGTCCTGGCCACCAGTCCAGGGGGCTCTGCATTTTAATTTAATTTTAAATGAAGCTTCTTAAACTTTACATACAACAATAGTTTAGTTATATATTATAGACTTATAGAAAGAGACCTTCTAAGAACATTAAAATGTATTACTGGCACATGAAACCTTACATTAGAGTGTATAAATGAAGACTCTGCAACCACTTCTGAAAGGTTGCTGACCCCTGGAATAGATAGTGCTCAATTAATGAGAAGCTGTTTAATAATTTGTTTCTCTTCATACTGAGGTGGCCCTAGGCCTTGTTTACTGCCCATTATGCAAACCTTGCTCTAAAGAAAAAATGATCAAACTCTTTCTGGGTTTTTCTATAGCTCCCACCTTTATAGAGTCACAAGCAATGTATTTGTCTTCACAGCCTCTAGTATTATCCACATTTTACAAATGGGATTTGAGGCACAGAGAAGTTAAGCTCAAAAGTGTCCACTAATTTTGGCCACCCAATTTGAGACACCCACGACTTGATTTTTCAGATTACTTAGCATTATATAGCTCTGTATATGTTCAAACAATATATTGCTTCACATAAGCTTTATATGTAGGCACAACTCCCATTTACTTCAGTTGCAGCTCCCAGTGCTAATCAAGCACCCAGAAAATGAGACACATAATTAGTGACCACCTGTGAAAAGTTTGAGTTAAGTGACTTGCCCTGCATCACGCAGGAACTCTGTGACAGATGCGGAGACAAATCCAGTACCTTATGGTAGCATTCAACTATCTTGACCATCAGACCCTCCTTTCTCTTCTTGCAATCCCCTGCTTCAGTCACTACATACCTTTGAATTCTGCAACAAATGAAGCAGGGGTCCTACAGACAATGGTCTCATTTACTACACAACCCTGGTTAATCCACAGAGCAGTTCCATCCTGAGCACTAAATGACACAGGGGTCATGTGGGAAAAATTGTATGTGATCATGCCATTAAAGACTGTATCATAATTCATATTCACAAGGGGACTGAATTAAGGTTGCATGGGAGACCTTAATTTGGGTGTTAACTTCTGAATGCTTGGCTTTTCAACCTTAATGTTCTTTTAACATTTATGTCTGTGTGCACATGAGTACGTGCATGTGTGATCTCCTAGGTTTAAAAAAAAGTGAAAAAATAGATATCCCACCAGATGGCATCATATTGACGCCTACATGGGACATCAGCATGATTGGAACTTTTAGATCCACCACACACCTCTGCCACTTAAGCTAATGGAATACCTGAAAGCAGTAGTAGGTTGTCATTGTCTATGTGGGCTAGCAATAGAGGGAAATGAGATGCACACTTTGGCAGTGAATTTCAGAGATATTTGCAGACAGCAGAGGGGTAGTGAAACTCAGAAATCTTGGGTTCCATTCCAGGGTCCAGAGGAGAGTAGTTAAAGACTCTTCTGCTTGTTCTCCCTCAAGCTTAAACCTGGCCACTTTATCCCAGCCAGCTTGTCTTGGTCCTATCTCTTCTCTGTCCCTGTCTCCCAGTCCCAGTATCCTTGCCCAGCCAGTCCTATTTTCCTGCTCTGGGTTCCCCATCAGATTCTCACTCTCCTCCCAAATGCCAGTCTCTTCCTCCCACACACACTTCCAATCCCAATCTCCTTGCTCTGCTAGTCCTATTTCCCCTCCTCCCCCAGCTCCTTGTTCATCTCTCTCCCCTCCCCACCTCCTGGCAACCAATCCCAGGGACTCCTCATCCAATCTTAGTCTCTGCCTCCCTCCCTACCCCGTCCCTAGTTTCTTGTCCCAGTCTTTTTGCCAGACCAGTTTCAGTTTTACCCTTGCACCCTGGCTCCTCGTTAGAACTTTCTTTCCCCTGCACAACCCCATTCCCACCCCCACAGTGCCCGGTTCCAGTCTCCTTGTACCAGTGTCCCCTCAGCTCCATATCCAATCTCAGTGTCCCTCTCCCCCCTTATCTGCCAACTGGCTCCCTGCTGCCCCTCACATTTCCCTCACTGAGTGTCCTTCACTGAGTTGTTCCCAGTTCCAGTTTCCTCTCCAGCTTCTAGTCTCGGTCTTCTTATGTTACCTGTCCCAGCCTCCCTTGGTGAGTCTGAGTCACAGTATGGACCTCTTGGTTCCTAATCCTATTGCCCGCCTCTCCAACTCCCGGTCACAATTTTCTCTCTCCTCATTCCTGATCTGACCAGGCTCCTTGTCTAAATCTACTCTTTCAGCCTGGTATTGTCCCCTCAGCATTCAGGTCAGAAGGCTTCCTTCTGAATGCTGCTTGGTCATCAGGATGGAGAATCACTGAGAGCACAAGAAAGACAGTCCCCCTGCTCTCAGTTACAGTGCCTGGCATCATCCCAGCATCTGGGAGAAGCAATTCTAGAGAAGGTCTGGCATTGCCCCTGCAACTCTGGGATAGAGCATTCGGAATCACTACGTGGGGATGGCACGTGTAGTCTAGTCACACACCAGATGAAGTGTGCTCACTGAGGACAGAATGGTTGGAGCTTTTAGCTGATATACTCAACAGAGATTTCTTAGGCCTGGTCACTACGCGTTTAAACCGATTTTAGCAGCGTTAAACCGATATAACGCTGTACGCATCCACACTACAAGGCCCTTTATATCGATATAAAGGGCTCTTTAAATCGGTTTCTGTACTCCTCCCCAACGAGACGAGTAGCGCTGAAATCGGTATTACCATATCGGATTAGGGTTAGTGTGGCCACAAATGGATGGTATTGGCCTCTGGGTGGTATCCCACAGTGCACCACTGTGACTGCTCTGGACAGCAATCTGAACTCGGATGCTGTGGCCAGGTAAACAGGAAAAGCCCCGCGAAAT
>NC_133769.1:253320410-253350742 GCF_003597395.2 Chelonoidis abingdonii
TACCCAGAAACACCTGCGACAATGATTTTTGCCCCATCAACCATTGGGCTCTCAACCCAGAATTCTAAGGGGCAGGGGAGACTGCGGGAACTATGGGATAGCTATGGAATAGCTACCCACAGTTCAACGCTCAGGAAATTGACGCTAGCCTCGGACCATGGACGAACACCACTGAATTAATGTGCTTAGTGTGGCCGCGTGCACTCGACTTTATACAATCTGTTTTATAAAACCGATTTATGTAAATTCAGAATAATCCCGTAGTGTAGACGTACCTTTAGAGTTTGTGCAAACTGAGATTTTTTCAAAGACTTCTAGCTTGGCCAAATGTGGGTAGTTTTTCATAGAAATAGCAATAAGCACATCGGTAACACAAAGACCAAATTTCAAATCCTTGGTCTGAACTATGGGACTGCGAGAGCATCTCAAAGTAAAGGTCACCAGTCAATTTTTAACAGGCAGATATCTGGCATGGAAAATTTCTGCCCAATGGTTAAAGTTTGGCAAAGCTGTAAGCAACTGAAAACAGGGTCTTATAATAGAAAGTGTTGTGCAACCTTAATATTAGACAGTGTTACCAATGTCACCTATAATTATATATATTTATTATTATATAACAGAGTGAACGAATAAAACAAATGGTATCAACACAGACAGCTCTGGACAGAGATTTACAATACTTTATGCATAAATTTGATTTATTATGATCAAAACCACTCACTGGCATGTGTGGTATTACAGAGATCAGTAGTCTTATATCAGCTTCTGAACAGAGTAGTGCAATATGGTTATAATGAACATTGTCTTTTTCAGAATTTATTAGAAACTCAAAATTCAGACAAAGCGTATTGAAAGATTTTTTAAAATTGGGGAACACTGCTCAATTTTGGGTAAATGGGGATCCACTTTCAAGAAAATCAAGTGTTATTTATGGATTTGAGTCAAAATAGTATGATTGCATGATTTCACCACGTGATTAGGTGTAACTTGGCGGATTACATGAGCGTCACTTCATCTGAAATGCTAAGTGAACCTTCAGGTGTGACACCACATAGTCTGAACCAAAATATGAATGAAATTCTATAAAGCAAACCCCACTAGTTTTCACACTGCTTTGTTCAGGTGACCTCAGCTGGTGGTTGGGAAATGACCATGAGATATGGGATATGATTCTGCAAATTCCTAGTGTCCTGCAGCACCTGAGAATTTTGCTAGCATGAAATTATTTTAAGATCTTTCAGAGCAAAGTCCCTTGCCACTGCTAAAGAGTCTGATTTTTAAGGCTGCAATTCAGCTATGTACTTATGTAGGTACCTAACTTTAAATACATGTCAATGGGACTAAGCATGCATTTAAAGTTAGGCATGTATTTAGATCAGAACCAAATTGAACTTTCATACAAGGACATTATTTTTCTTCTGCGACATTGTCATGGATCCACAGGATTGGTGCTACACCCGCAGCTTTGGAGCAGTCTCTAGGAGAAACCCCTTCAGTATCCCAGCCCCCCCATGGGTCCCACTCTTTCTCCTTGTTAGCCATGTGGCTTCACTGCTTCCTTAGACTGACTTATGGGCTTTCGGTGCTCCTGCTTCACACCATGAGCTCCATTCAGCAAGTCCAACTGAGACAGACTCCTGATGGAGAGTTGTACACTCTTCGGGGATTAATGCACCTCACCAAGTATTTGCAGTGATACCAAGAAGTGTTGTTGTCAAAACAGGCAGGTTTATTAGTTAACTGGAATGCAGGATAGGAAGTCCTTAGGGTAGTACAGAGAATGGGTAATTAAAGCATAGTCCATTCTGGTTAGCCCAGAGCCCAGCCAAGCTGTAATGAACCTCTTGGTTTAAGCTCTGTCTGACCTCCTTCATCTGACTCCTGGGAAGAGCCCTGAATACTTCCAGCAGCCACCTCTAATTCCCCCACTTCACACTTCTCCAGTCATTTGTTCTTTGCTGGGGAATGTTGCTCAACCTCCCTGCTGAGAGATGGAGAGATCCAAATCTCTCTGGATCCATGGTTGTTAGGTGTCTATGTCTGACCAATTGGATTTGCCATTGTCTTTTCAAATGTTCCACTAATATGGGGACCAAGTGTCAGGGCTGGTCTACACTGGAGGGGGGGAAAGGGAGGGGGAATTGATCTAAATTACACAACTTCAGCTCTGTGAATAACATAGCTGAAGTCGACATACTTAGATCTACTTACTGCGATGCCTTCACTGCGGTGTGTTGTTTATTCCCCTTGCGGTTCTCGTTGAGGTGGAGTACTGGAGTCGAAGCTAGAGAGATATACTAGACATGAAAAATCAACCCCTGCTGGATCGATCGCTGCCTGTTGATCCGGCCTGTAGTGTAGACAAGCGCTCAGACTGCTAAGCCATACCCAGACCCACATCTCTTAGCTTGCCCTGAGAGTAAACAGTCCTTTTCCACCCCCTGGGTAACAATGGAGCATATAAGGGAAAATAAGGCAAAAACAGGATGCCTAAAAATACTACTCCTCCTTCATAGACATCACAACTGAATGACAAGAATGTTAACATCTCTTTTATTTGTACAATCATGGGCTTTTGTGACTTGTGTGAATGAATAGTAGATGCATGATAGGAGTGTTTTTTTTTTTGTTTAGGATTCATGTAGAAGAACTTGAAGGCAAATCATTTGTTCATGTGGCCACACTCAGGGAAGTTACTGAAAGGGACCTGAACAGCAACTTCATCTGCTTTGCTCAGAATTCTGTGGGGAACTCGACAGGAGTGCTCAAGCTAAAAAGGAAGGAAAGAGGTAAATCCAGAAAAGGCCTAGCTATTCCCCATAATGAGAGATGTTTTGATCACTGTCACTAATATGCTTGTGGTCATCATTGCCGTCTACTTTTCAATAAGTTAGAGGGATTCCTTGAAACTGAACGGAAAAGGTTTTGTCTGAAAACTGCTAGAATTGCTCTGTGTTCCAGCACAGATCTGCTTTTTACACTGTCAACAAGACACTATCTATTTTCTTGAATTCCCATGCTAGGCCTGAGTCACAATATTCAGAACTGGACTTGGATCCAGTTCCAAACTTCCTTAAAGTTTGGGAGACAAGCAGGAGTGAATCTTGTGAGTCAGTTTAGTCCGCATCCCTGATATTAGCATTCCTTGTAAATGTCAGTATTATTATGGAAACACTGAATTTTAACAGCAATAATTTTGTTTTAACAGCACTTTTCATATTCATATTATATGGTGCGATTGCAGTTCTAGCTGGACTCCTGGTGGGCAGTGCTTTTGTTTACCAGCATTGGATCGAAATAGTGCTGATGTATAGAAATTACTTGGCCAAGGACGAAACTATAGGGGGTAAGAAAAATAGAACCATGATAGACTGTTATTTTACTTCAGTTTTTATATTGTCATTTGCAATATCTATTAACCATTTACTTTAATATCTTCAATCACATTAAGGCCTAATCCAAAGGTGTATGAAGCCAATAGTTGACTTTCCACTGACTTCAGTGGTCTTTGATTCGGGATCTTAGAGAAGCCGGAACACATGGGGCAGTACCTATTTACTGACTGAAGTCTTTTAACGAGCCATTTACAATAGCAGTAATTTAGCCAGGGAAAATCAGAGTAGGAGACAGAGGTTAGGCAAAACTAGGTAGACCAGGGATCAGCAATCTTTGGCAGGTGGCCCGTCAGGGAAATCCACTGGCGGGCTGGGATGGTTTGTTTACCTGCAGCATCCACAGGTTCAGCCGATCGCAGCTCCCACTGGCCGCGGTTTGCCGTTCCAGGCCAATGAGGCTGCGGGAAGCGGCGTGGGGGATGTGCTGGCCGCCGCTTCCCACAGCCCACATTGGCCTGGAATGGCGAACCATGGCCAGTGGGAGATGCAATCAGCTGAACCTGTGGATGCTGCAGGTAAACGAATCATCCCGGCCACCAGCGGATTTCCCTGACAGGTCGCGTGCCAAAGGTTGTTGATCCCTGCTGTAAACAGAGGAGTGAGGTGTTCCCAATATTTTAACAAGAAGTTCCCACAACAATTCCTCCCTTAATCTGTGATAAAATCTGTAGATTAGAGGCAGAGCAATGGGTGAGGAAATGGAGACTAATATAATATTTATTTTCCTATTTAATCAACATGATTTCTCATAAACATAACCAAGGAGGGAGACAATGTCACTTGGCAAATCAACTTATTGGAAGTATTTATATTTTCTTCCTAAAAAAAATACATGTTGAGCATAGTGATCAACTTCTATTCATGAAAAGTGCAATAACACCCATAGGCCTCTACCAGGTTGGGGATCCCAGGTGCTAAGCTCTGTAAAAATGTACAGGAAATGGCAGACCCGACACCAAAGTGCTTACAAATGTACTTGGAGGTGCAGGGGGTGGAGTCGTCTGGTGGTTTTTACCTTTAAGACTTTTCTGAAACACACCTGGCCCTTGATGTAAGCCGCTATATTTAAAAAGAAATGGCTCTTCAGAAAGTGTATTGGTGAGCCCAGTGATAAGTCATGTCTGGCCAGAGTGATTTGGGAAATCACCTAATCCCCCATTTAGTTTGGTGACAAAGTTTTCATGAGGGCTCTGGAAAGTCCCCTGGAGGTTTCTCTAGATGATCCCTGGGATAAAGAGGTGTTAAACCAGATCATTCCTGGAGAGGTAAAGCAGCATCAACTCTTTGTTCGTCTTGTCCATTTAGACTGTAAGGTCTTTGGCCCAGAGACTGTTTGTAGCGTGTCTAAGGGTATGTCTACACTTGCAGAGTTTTTGCACTGTAAGTGTCACCTGTGATAGGGAACAAGTGAAAGAAAAGCACTAGTTTGTGTACTCATTTAATTCCTTAGGTGTCAGAGAGTGTTTACACTAGCAGCACTTCCATTGCCAATGAGAGCAGCGCTATAGGGCAGTTATCTCACAGTGCAGCGCTCTCGATAGGTCTTATGATAAGGGAGGGTTAGCGGAAGGCATTCTGGGACCCTGCTCAGTGCCCCATGATGCACTGTTTCATGTCCCAGCAGCCTCATTACTTCCGCGTTTGTTTTGTGGCATTTTTTTTAAAAAAACCTGCAGTTGTCTGGCTGCTTTCCCTGCCACCGTAGGCACCAACTTTTTCCCAGCGCTGGTGGGTGCTCGACCCCACCCCACTTTCACCCCCGCCCCTGCCCGGCCTCCTCCTAGCCTTGCCCTGCCCCCATTCCAACCCCTTCCCCAAAGTCCACCCCAATTCTGCCCGCTCCCTGCCCCTATTGGACTCCTTCCCCAAATCCCTACCCTGGCCCCACCTCTTCCCAAAGCGCGCTGTGTTCCTGCTCCTCCCCCTTTCCTCCCAGCGTTTGCCACCATGAAACAGCTGTGGGAAGCTGCTGGAGGGTGAAGCACCTATGCCCGCCACATCTATAAACAAAGGCAAAGGGAGTTTCAAACTTCCCGGGGCTTACAGGGGGAGGGGCAGAAGTCCCTTTACCTGACATCAGAGCAGCAGAGATGCTGGCCAGAGTGGTCACTTTTGGAACTGTGGGATATCCTCTGGATGCCAAAAAGTGTTTACATGAGCAGCCATCCTTAGCCATAGGCAGAACAGGCAGCCGCCTAGGGCACCACTAGGTATGGGGGCACTGCTCTGCTGGGAGCCCAGACAGATGGGAAGCAGTGGAGCATGTAAGAGCAGGGCTGCTGGATCCTAGAGAGAGATGAATGCAGCACAGTCTGAGGGAGAGGATTGGCTGGGAAGGGGTCTCTGGGAATGAAAACACTCATACTTGTAGGTGACCAGATGCTCCCCATTTTATAGGGGACAAGTCCTGATTTTTGGCCTTCTCTCTCTAATAATATAGAGACTTCACTTATTCTACTCTTTTCACTCCGTCTCGATTTTCACATTTGACATGAATCTGCGTCACTCACTCGGGTGGTTTAGGTAAATGGATACTATTAAGTCAAAAGCCCGAAATATCGGGACTGGCCCTATAAAATCTGGCATCTGAATCTGCGTCTACCCATTTGCTGGGAAGAATACTCTCCAGGCTGGCAGTGTAGTCCATTCTCCTTCCAGGGTGGGAGCATGCACAGTGCAGGCTCCGAGTCTGCTGGTCGCCCGTCCCTGAGAGTCCGATGCTGTTGCTAACAATTCACCATGGTCCGTTGGGCTGGCAAGTGGTGCCCATTGCGTGTATGTGAGCGGAACCTGAGGTGTTTACGGCTGCTGTTTTGCCACTCTGTCACCCCAAGAGGTGGATTTGATGGTCCTGCAGTTTCCAACGTATGCTCCCGGTTCCTCTACCTTGCTAGACTGTTAGCTATCCAGCAGGCCTGGAGGAAGAGCCAAGTCATGAAAGCAGTACTGCGTTGCCATTTTAGAAGTTGTCATTTATACAAATTTTCTCTGCCCAAAACTGCTTGCTAACCATCGCTAGAATTCCGTAATTTCAATATTACTTTTTTTAAAAAAAATCAATATTTAGCTCCAAAAACAGAAAATAAAGTGTGACATATATATTTGTCACAGTTCTCGATAATGGTGAAGGGAGTGGTGCCAGTTTTCATCAGGAAACAAAAAACGCTGTACCTGAACCTTTTCCTATAGCCCTGTTACTGCTAAGTAGTGCCTCTTCCAACAATATGTAATATGCTCATACTGCCTTACTAATGATATAGGCACAAAGGGTCCTGCGAACCTAGCGCACACGTGCAACTGGCAACCCGCAGAGCTGACATCTAATTAAGTAGTTCAGCTCGACGCTACAGATTAAGGTGGCCGACTCTTCTCGCACGGGTGTGCGGCCTGGACTGATAGACTTGTCGGGCGACCTGCTCATTAGATTGCTGGGTTCCTGACTGACATGGCTACTCGCAACTGCCATCACTGCAAGTGAGTCCCTAAGAGCCATATGGCCCATCAGACCACTCACGCTGGCCGTGGAGACCCCCAAGGCACCCCACGGCTGGCACGTAGGGACCTGCAGCAGGCGGTGGACTGAGCTCCCGCGGTTAACTGAGCATGTACTCATACGCCGGTTGGACAATTGGGAGGTTCCATTCTATCTCATTGTGGTAGCGGTTGAGCGAACTTAAATCAACAATATGAGGAACAAGAACGCACTATGACAAGTTGAAAATCCGTTAGAGCAGTGCTCCCCAACCTTTTTTCGATCTGGCGGTCCCAGACGAAGGACTTGGCGAGTGACGAGCATCCGACCGAAATGCCGCTGAATTCGAGGTGGGCATTTCAACTCGCGCTCTGGATGACGCTGCTTATCAGTGGCAAGCTGCATCATCCGAGGCTGTTCACACGCGAATTTCAGGGCATCTATTGGCAGATTGCCATCTGCCGGCCCAGTCGCTGGGCTGCACCTGAGAGGGCCCCTGCGGGGCACCATGGCACCCACGAGCACACGTTGGGGACCCCTGAACCTAGGAAGCCTCAAGCAACAGAGGATCGTTTATAATTTAAATGCACTCTGATTGTATGAAGAATGAGTACACTTGCATCAATGTTTATGCAATTGCAAAATCGGAATGATGGACTTTACATTTTACTTCCTACCAGCCAAACTTGTTGACATATATCCTTAATGTTAGTACCATTGCCACTCGTATTCTTACTGACGGAATGTACCTGTAAAACAGGCAGAATCAGTCGTGAGAATGGGGTTTCTCAAAAAACTTACCTAGCTCCATTTATAATACAATACATCCGCTCTACAAGGAGTCAGTGTACACTTGATTATTTGGTCTTGCGTATTCTTTCAGTCATAGACCAGAGACATCACTTATGTCTTTGTCATACGATGACATTATTACTGATTTTGCAGCCAAAAAAGCCAGAAAGATTGTTTTTAATTAAAACCAAATCCTTGTTTCAATACCTCTGCATAGAAATTTCCAATAAAATGTTGACAAATTAAAAAAATTATATTATTTGCATCATTCTGTCAAATCAGAATTTTTTCTATAGTGCTATTTCTTTAGTGCTAGTTCATCAGCATTACAGTGTGCTTAATTAAGTTAAATTGGTTTTAGTAACATGCCTGTGGCAAGTTTTCCAGTAGTGTAATTTTATGTTTGTGTTGTTAAGAGCAAGACAGGCACAGGGGCACCAGTTTAATAATCCCACCTAGGACACCATAAATCCTAAGGACGGCCCTGTACATGAGTAGAACGTGTCTTCACTTTATACAACAGCACAAAAAGAACAGTGGAAAGATTGTGTGCCTCTCATGAAGATGGTTTTCTTTCTGTGATGAAACTTCTGAGTTTCACCGCAAAAAGTCATTAACAAATGTAGAGGCTCCCATGGTTTTAGCACAAAACAGGGACTTCTGAGGCTTTAAATGGCAAGTGTAGACATAGCCTAACACAGTGTGGCCCTGATCTCACTTGCTACCATATTAGTACCACCACCACCAATAATTATAAGGAGTGGTGGTTTATAATATGGTGACGCTGACCTCCACTGGTGCAATGAGGAAATGCAAACTTCTAGTGCAAAGGATTCTTTATCATTATTAGTATTTAACATTTTCAAAGGGACCACAACTCAACCTCCAAATCTGCAAGTTGAAAATTGCATACCTACATCTTTTTTGATGCACACTTTCTGGGACTTAAGTTTTTGAACACGCTAAACTTAGCTGGAGACTTACACAAGCATGCACATAGAGTTTTCTAGTGATGCTGACTGTGCCTCAGGTAAGACAAGATCACATAAGGAACTATCACCTAACTCACAGGTTAGTATTGATAACTATTCTTATAGGGCTGAGTATGCAAGATGCTGAGCACTCTTGCCTTAATTCAGTAAAGCAGTTAAGTGCATGTTTAATTTTAAGCATGTGAGTAGTTCCGTAGACTTCAGTGAAGCCAGCATCTTGCAGAACTGAGCCCCTATCCAGTACTTTTGCTCTGAGTACTAGGCAAGACAGCCTGTTTACAGCTGTTCCCAACATCCATTACTTCCTTGTCCATATTTAGTCATTAACCTGTTCAACTTTTAACCCCCTGCAGAAGTTTTTTTAAAATGGAAATACTTTTTACATTTTTATTTAAAAAACAAAAATATATCAGTGTATGCATTATAGCCAAAGATGGGTCCAACTAGAACCCTGGACCCAAACTTTCTTCTCAGTCTGGGAAAATTTGGATCTGCATTTGAAATCCACAGCTCAGATCTATTTCTTTAACGGGACAGAACCAGAACTCAAGAAGTGGACGGCTCCAAAGTTTGAGGTGGTGTTTGGATCCTGACCTGAACTTTGCATCTTTCTCTCATCTCTATTTATAACACATGGATTTTTCTAGTATTCTATTAAATAAATAATACATGTGTTTTTATGACAACATGGTGTGTAAGAGAGATGGGTTTTTACTTGCAATAAAATGCACTGCATTTTAGAAGCAGCTTGTGCATTGGAAATGCCATGTTTTTCTTGAGTAGCCGCATTGATATGATATAAATGCGAGGGCCAGATCTTCAGCTGGTCATGCAGCAAAGGATATTACTTGTTTTCTGCATGCTTTCTGAAATGAAGCAAAGGGCCTGATTTTCCACTGCTTTCCATCATGTGAAGTGGTTTACAGAATGGTAGATTTTGTACTCACTTTGACTGTGAATGTCTACAAAAGTTGCAAAGTAATGGAGAAGCAGGCCTGATCTTGAATTACTGACTGACTCCACTACAGGATTTGACATTTGTTTGCTATTAATCAAGTGTATTCAGGTAAATAAAATATTTATATACTGACTATAATGAGAATTTACCATTACATTAAATTAAAGGTGATAGGTACTTCAGAAATACCTTAATTAGATTAGATGATCTGCACATTTTAAATTTCATTTTCTTTTAGATCGCAAAGAATTTGATGCATTTGTGTCCTATGCAAAACAAGACTCCTTTGAAAGGGATTCCACTTTTCTTAAAGAGGAACAGTTTGCCCTGGAGGTCCTTCCGGAGGTGTTGGAAAACAAATACGGATACAAACTGTGTCTTCTTGAAAGGGACATTCTTCCAGGAGGAGGTAAGGTCCCTCCTGATACGTGAAAAACATCAGGAGACAACCCTTCGCTCCAATAGATTTTAATTTTCAAAACCCTTATCCATCAAAACTGCCAACCATGTGATTTGGTCATGGAGCTTCTGCTCATCTCACTAGGTCACAACCCCTAGAGTCTAAGGCTATGTCTACACTACCGACTATGTTGGCAAGAATATTCTACCTCGCAACTGACATAAGTTACACTGACATAAGTGTTAGTGTGCGCAGTGCTAAATTGATAAGAGAGCTTCTGCCACTGTCATATAGTGGTGGATTAGCTACTGGGTGCCCAGGGGCCTGGGCCAATTGGGGTGTCCCTGCACCCCCACCTGCTCCACCCACCTAGAGCTCCTGCCAGGGAACAGGGGAAGCCCCCACGTCCCGACCTCACTCCTGGCAAGAGTGCCGGGCAGGGAGGTGGGGGGGACTGCTGGCGGAAGGAGTGAGGAGGGGCACCCATTTGCTCTGGCCCAGGGCCCAACAACCCCCTAATCTCCCTCTGCCATCATAGTTTATGCTGCTCACGTTTGGGGGGTTATGCTGATAGGAGATCTCTCTGTACATGTAGACATGGCCTAAGATATCCCATTCACACAGAACTTCAGTGTCATCACTGGGGACATATTAGGTTGGGGTAAAGTTCTTTTTCAGCATTCTTAAAGGACTAATACACTTTTGTATAAGCATTTTTGTAGCTAGAGATTTGCTTGACAGTAAAGCTAGAACTTTTCATAAATTTTCCAATGGAACAGTTTCCCGGTGGAAAATGCTGATTTTTTGTCAAAATTTTCAATGGGAAATTATTTCAATCTTTCATTTTAGTGAGGTTGAAACAGTGCATTTTGACTTCTCTTTACCTTTTCTATTACATTATAATTTGTAAAAGTCAAAATGTGTAGACCCTTATTTTATATATTATAGATTACAATATAAAAATCACAATATGAAGACAAAATAAAATACTTTGGAATATTTCGTTGCACCAAAAAAATTGAAGATTTTGCTATTTCATCCTCATTTGGGATTAAATGAAATTTTGAAATCTCGGAATTTGCTGTGGAACAGAAATTCTGTTTTTCAACTAGCTTTTATTAAAACCTCTATCTGTTTCTATACGAGAATGTCAGAAGAATGCCACCCTCCACTTTTATATTACAATTTACTTATATTACTCATTTATCCACATTAAACATGTTCTTTGCATGTATTAAGTATGTTTTGCTATCTGTCAGATGCCCCTTTTTTCAATAAAAAATAAAATTATCTCAGAAATACTGGGTGAAACTCTCCACTGACATTGGTAGACACAACTCATTGATGAATTAGGCCCACTGTAAGTAGCTTTAAAAAAAATCCTACCTTAATTCTACTTATAGTTAAACTAAACAGGAAAAATCATTTGCCTAGACAGTGTTTCAAATCTTCAGATGACTTGTTCTGGCATTTTTCAAGGGTAAGTTTTCTTTATATAAAACCAATACACAGTAAGTCACAGGTCCCATTTTTCTGCTCCCAACAAATTCATAACTTCAAACCTTGGTGACACATAGGGAGGGGGTGTGGGATCAAGTGCCCTCCCAGATTTTGGCAAGTGCCAAGTTGCCCTTACAGGGCTTGCTCTGTTCAGCCTGCTGCCCGGGGAGGGTGTCTCTGCCATCCTCCTGCTGTGCCTCTGCACCTGGCACTTCCAGCTCGCTTGACTCCCCCGTCCCGGCAGTTGGGCCTTGGTGGGGAGCTGAGGATGGGGGACAAAGCCAGTTCTCATGCTGGCAAGTATCAGAGAGGTAGCCGTGTTAGTCTGTATCCACAAAAACAACAAGGAGTCCGGTGGTACCTTAAAGACTAACAGGTTTATGTGGGCATAAGTTTTTGTGGGTAAGAACCCCACTTCTTCAGATGCATGCAGTGAAAATTAGATACAGGCATACATATATATTGGCACATGAAGGGCTGGCTGACTCTGCTCAGGGTCAATATCTGCAAGAGAGCCTGGCTGCAGAGGTGGCAGAGGCTGGCTCCCAGCCTGAGCCCAACTGCCAGGGACAAGGATGGAGCGAGCCGGAGGACTTGGGGGACTCCGGCTCACTTGGCCCCTGTCCCCGGCAGTTGGGCCCAGATGGGGAGTGGAGGAGCCACCTCCTCTACTAGGGTTTTGCTGATCTGCACAAAGGGAGTGACCCTGATCAGAGTCAGCCAGCATGAGAAGCTGCTCCACCCCGCCTAGGGAGGCCCGGCTGTTGGCAGGAGGGGCTGAATGAAGTGGAAGTGCCAGATGGGAGGAGATGGATGGAGCCCTCCCCCCACCCCTGCAGGTAACTTGGGTGGGGCAGGGAAAGCACGGTGGCCTCGGCTGGGCACAGAGTGGGGGGTTGCTGCAGAAGGTGCTGGGAACAGGCTCCTGCTGCCCAACCTAAATTGGGGGTGTTGCCGTGCCCCTCCCCCTGCTGAGCTGTCCATGATGTCATGGGAGCTCTGGGGAGACACTGGAGCTGTGAGTCAGCCGGGGGCTGGAGGACCCAGCTCGGGGGCATGTGCTCCCCACTCCTATGGCCCCAGCCTCCCAGGATCAGGTGGGATTGGCTGCCCAGGCCTAGAGGGATGGGGCTGGAAGGTTCCTCCAGGGGCCACCCATGGGGTGGTCATGTGGCCCCCTCTTTAACTGGTGCCCCCCCATATCATCAGGCATAAGTCATCTATGCTTCAAGAGCTGGCTAGAACTTTCTAGAATCTTCCAGAATCTCCCAAGTGAAGCAGGGGACTAAGGGTACATTTACATTGCCCACATTACAGCATGGCTGCAACAGCACCATGACGTGGCCAGTGTAGACACGCTTTATTGCGGAGGGAGAGCTCTCCCAGCGATTAAAAAGCAAACAAACAAACAACCCACCCCAAATGAGTGGTGGCAGTTTTATTGCTGGGAGCGCGTCTCCCGGTGCTAAAGCGCTGCCTATACTGGCGCTTTTCAGCGCTAAAACTTTTGTCACTCGGGGTGTGTGTGTGTGTTTTCACACCCCTGAACGGCTAAAGTTTTAACACTGAAAGGGGCAGTGTAGACACAGCCTAACACAACTTTACACATTGTGTCACATTCTTTTAAACATCACCATAACTTTCTCTTATGTTAATTAAGATATCTTCCAATGTCAAAGGGAAATGGAGAGAATATTCATCTGTGGAGATCTCCCATGCATCACAAAGCAATAGAATAAAATACCTGTAATAAGTAGAATAATAGAATCACATAATCATAGACATAGGACATCAGAAAGTCATCTAGTTCATCCCCCTGTGCTGAGGTGGGATTATGTATAAGTAGTAGAATGGGACCATTTAGAGAATTATTTTGGATTAATAAATAATTAAGTTAACTGTAATGAAAACAGAACCTTTTAAAGCAACTTTTTGGGGAAAACAGCCATTCTAAGTATCTCCTAGATGTGTGCTACTACATCACTTCTGACGGTGCACTCATTAGCTTTGACAAGTTAAACAGGCTTGTGTTTAGTCAGCACATGAATGGGACACCTCCAGGGAAATCACCAAGGTGCTAAAGTAAGTGGTGTTGTTGAATCAGTAAAAGGGTAAAACTCTTCCCTTTGGGGCAGAACTGAACAATGCCCCAGCATAGTGTTAGGGGATGCTGGTTGAAAACTGGGTTTTCCGTCATGTGGGAGGCAGGATGAAATATCAATTTTTTTTGCAGAAGGGAAAATTCAGAAATTTTTATTTGGAAATTTCAAAACATCCTGGACTGCTTAGAGGGCTCAGGTGTATGCTCAAAGAACTCTCCAGAGTAGTGTAGAAACTGAGACAGGAAGACTATATATTTATTATTTTGTCTAGATCCATTTATCTTTCGTGCTACATAAGGAGAAAACTGTGTTTTAGAATGCTGTGCTAAGACTGTGTGTGTGTGTCTGTTGTCTTCCATGCATACCCTTGAAGCGGAAAAGCGGAAACCAGAAGGCTCACACCTTCAGTAGGATCCTGGGGAAAGTTCAAGAACAGCTGAGGAGGCCTGTGGAAGATGGCACTAGTTTCAGGGCCTAGGCCATTGCAGTACGAGGTCCCCACTGCCATGCGGGGGATCACTGACATGAGATCTGCACTAGACTGCGTTCCTTAGAGGCCCAAAGCCAGGGACAGTACCTACATTCTGCCCAGCCCTAGTAAGCTAAGAGTATGTGGGATTCAGCACTGGGATCCCTGTACAGCAGTCGGGGGAGCATCCAGAAGGGGCACTCAACCAGGTCTTTGACTGTACTTATCAGAAGAATGTTAGCCCAGGTGTCATTGCCAAATTAATTGGGTAATGGCTTTCTAAATGCTCCTGTCGTTTCTCTTCTTCTCATGATGTAAGGGACGTGTAGTTCTGGTGTTTTTACTACAGCAGTGGCTGCATTTACATGGTTGTTAACATGATTATATTAAATTTTTTAAAATGTTTTCAGTGCCTGTGGCTGAAAAGCCCAAAGTGTAAGCTAGTACTAATCATTACTTCTTTTTCAGCGTACACTGATGATATCGTCACAGCTATTCAACAAAGCAGGAGAGCTATAATTATCTTGAGTCCTGGCTATGTCAACGGACCCAGCGTCTTTGAACTGCAGGCAGCAGTGAACTGTGCTTTAGAAGATAACATGCTAAAACTGATTTTAATTAAATATAAGTCGTTCCAAGAGCCAGAGTCTTTACCTCCAATAGTGAAGAAAGCTCTTAAAATTTTACCAGTGGTTACCTGGAAATCTTCTAACTCTAACTCACCAAACAAACAATTCTGGAAATATATGCGATATCATATGCCAGTGAAAAATATCGGGGGGCTAGGGAAAAACAGTCTAAAGTTTTTTTTCCATAGGTTATTTAGCATGGTTATCAATAGCAGAAAGGCCACTGGGAGAAGTCAGCAGACTAAGAAATAGTGAGGTGATTGTAGAGGAACTTCCTGTATCTGCTACCACCTGACCACAAATTTAAGAGCATCTCATTGATAGCTCACTCTAACATAAAGTGAAAAAAAAACAACTTCCTATAGTGTGACAACCCTAAAATCTTCAGTAGAAGCAAGCGGGACTGGATGCAGCTGTGATATGATGTCTTTCTTTTATTATTTTATTTAATATTTATTATTTTCAGCAAAGTTGTAGCCAGAGACCCCAGTCAGAATTTGGGCCCCATTGTAGCAGATGGTGTATAAACCTAAGACAATAGAGCGCTTACATTGCAACTGTGTAATTAATAATAATAGTAATAATATCATAATTCTATTTCTAACTAATACGCACAGTGTACGCAGGCTTTCCTGTGTGAAAGGAATTAAAAGCATAAAGAAATATGGATGGGATTTTCATTTTTATTTGCCTAGTTCGCTGTCATTAAGTCATTGGTAAAACTCCCATGGATTTCAGTGGGAACAGAGATAAGCCAAGTTCGAGCATTTTTGAAACTCCAACCCGGGACTTTTTTGTTTGTGTTCTTTTGCCCTGGTGATGATAATAATGATATCTCAGTCTGAATGTCTTGCTCATTGCGTTGTGTTTTCATTTGATGTTTGCTTTTCTATTTTTCTTGAAAAATTAAAAAATTAAAATAGCAAAATTCCTTTGGATTCTTTTTTAATGTAACTTTTCCTATGCAGTCCAATGGAGCAGCCCTAAATTCTTAGCCCAGATTGTTCTTTTCTGTGGGAAAAATCCATGAGAGAGGGCCTGTTGAGAGGAAAACCCTGCAAGGCTCCCCTCACATGGCTATGTTGGGATGACAGAATTGAGGTTCTCTTCACCCACAGAATGGGGAGAAGTTCCATCCTGAATGTTGAGGATCCCCCAGAATATCTTCCAGTTGCTTCCGCTTGCCAGCATCACCTTACTGTCTGAATTTTGCTTCAGTCTGCTTGGTCTCATCATGCCCTGGTGTCACACAGACATGGACAGCCTGACAACTATAGAGCTGGGTGTCAACAGCATAATGAAAGTATTGCAGCCTATACCACCTCACTAGCAAACCCATATATGCATTGAACAAGAGGGGAGACAAGTTGAAATCCAGTGGTTCTAATTGGATATTATTTTCTTAGTGGATTGAACCCAGGCATCCTGGTGATTCTTGGAATGGGGAAAAGAGCATTCTACTAGCTTGGAAACCTTTCACTCACACAGACATGTATACACCATTGACTTGATTTCCAGAAGTGCTGTATACTCACTGAAGTTGGTGGGAGCTCTAGGTACTCAGCAGCTGTGCCAATAAGGCCACATACCAACATCCCTATTGTCACAGTTACCGGACTAACTGTACTGCTGAATCCTCCTGTTCTCTCTGAGTACACACCCTTTCAGGCGTCAGGCTTCAAGCTGTTACTTTCTTGGGGTGCAATCAAGTGAGGCGCCCACTTTCACACGGCCTTGGGCAGCAGTCACCTAATGCTAATCATAGTTACCTCAGCAGGTCTGAGTTATGTTCAGTTCCTGCAGTTCTGCTCCTGCTGGGATGATTACTGTGGTATCCAGTGGCTAGATAACCTCCCTAAAGCAGAGTATTGTTTATTTAGAACCAAAGCATTTAAGAGAAAACACATCTGAAATCAATAAACAGTCTCTACACCTGCCTGCCATTCCTGGGAAGGCCCCCACTGCTTCAGCCACTTCTGTAGAAGAGTCTGTATTCCATGACAATCTCTTCTTACCAGAAACAGCTCAACTCACAACTCCCTCCAGAGTCCCTCTCTCTCTAGAGAGTGTCCTTATAACTGGTTAGCATCCCTTTGGTGCCCATCGTTGGCAAAACAGCTGTGTAACTTTGGGCTGGAGCCTAGGGTTGCCAGGTGACTGGGCTGCTAAAAGTCAGGTCAGCGATGCAGTGGGGCTAAGGCAGGCTCCTTGCCTGCTGTGGCTCTGCATGGCTCCAGGAAGCAGTGGCATGTCCCCCTTCCCGGCTCTTACATGTAGAGGCAGCCAAGGAACTTCGCACACTGCCCCTGCCCCAAGTGATGGCTCTGCAGGGGCAGTGCCTGCGGACGGGGCAGCATGCAGAGCTGCCTGACCACATCTCCGCGTAGGAGCCAGAGTGGGGACATGTGGCTGCTTCCAGGAGCTGCTTGAGGTAAACGTCACCCAGATCCTACACCCTGGACCCCATCCTGCTCCCCAACCCCCTGTCACAGCCCTGATACCCCTCCCACCCACCGAACCCCTCAGTCCCAGCCCAGACCACCCTCCTGCATCCCAAACCCCTCACTCCTAGCCCCACCCCAGAGCCTGCACCCTCAGCTGGAGCCCTTATCCCCCCCCGTTACCCTCTTCTCCGGCCCTGATCCCCTCCCGCCCTCTGAACCACTTGGTCCCAGCCTGGAGCACCTTTCTACACCCCAAAGCCCTCATCCTGAGCCCCACCCCAGAGTCTGCATCCCTCAGCCGGAACCCTCACATGCCCACTGCAGCCCAACCCCCTACCCCAGCCCGGATCCCCCTTCCACACTCTGAACACCTTAGCCCCAGTCTGGAGCACCCTCATCCCCCACACTCCAACCCCCTCCTCCAGCCTGGAACCCCCTCATTTCTGGTCCCACTCTGGAACTTGCACCTCCCAGCCCAGAGTCCATACCCCCCTCCCACACCCCAACCCCCTGCCTCAGCCTGGAGCTCCTTCCCATACTCTGAACTCCTTGCCTCCACCCTGAGCCCCCTCCTGCACTCCAAACCCCTCCTCCTTGGCCCCACCTAGAGCCGTAGCCCTCACTCCCTCCTGCATCCCAGCCCACTGCCCTAGTCTGGAGCCCCCTCTTGCATCCAGAACTCCTCATTTCTGGCCCCACCCCAGAGCTGCACCCCTGCCCCCCCCGCCAGAGCCCTCACCCCATCACACACCCAACCCCCTGAGCCAACCCAGTGAAAATGAGCAAGTGAGTGAGGGTAGGGAGAGCAAGTGACAGAGGTGGGGTGGAACGAGTGTGGGGCAGGGCCTCAGAGGGGTGGGGCGGGGGGTGGGGCAAGGGTGTTCAGTTTTGTGCAAGTAGAAAGTTGGCAACCCTACTGGAGCCTGGAAATCACCTTCACCATTAATAGCTCAGCCATTGTCTTATAATGGCCTTGAGAGTGTTTGTTGGAAAACGTCTTAGCTACAGACGTATTGCCTTCCTGCTTTTGTTCCCAGAAGCATCCTATTACGCTAAATGAATATGTCCATACAGGAAAGTCTAATACCTCAATATAGGTGTGTACAGTAACTCTGCCTCACTGACCAGGCCACATACCGTGTACTTAAAATGATCATAGGTCAGTATTCTTAGATTATTACAGAGTAGCTGTATGGCCACCACACCTACTACCTAGACAGACTTCAAGCAGGTCTGCTGCTGTAGCAAGCCAGGAATTTCAAGCCTCTGGCAGACAGTTTTTCCAGTTAAAGCAGTGTTTCTCAAACTGCGGTTGCCTCTTGTGTAGAGAAAGCCCCTGGTGGGCCGGGCTGGTTTGTTTACCTGCCCCGTCTGCAGGTCTGGCTGATCGCGGCTCCCACAGGCTGTGGTTCGCTGCTCCAGGCCAATGGGAGCTGCTGGAAGTGGTGTGGGCCGAGGGACTTACTGGCCACCACTTCCAGCAGCCCCCATTTGCCTGCAGCGGCGAACCGAGGCCAATGGTAGCCACAATTGGTTGGACCTGCGGACAGGGCAGCTAAACAAACCGAAGCGGCTCACCTGGGGCTTTCCCTACACAAGCGGCGACCCCAGTTTGAGAAACACGGAGTTAAAGGATGCCTAAAAATGGATGTCCATAGCATTCCATAACCCAAATCATTAGCCAAAATTACCACAGATTCCATGGGAGTAGTAAGCAGTACGAAAAGGACAGGGAATAGAAGACGTTTACAAACTATCACGCTTCTTTCTCTCTCCCATACACACTTTCCTCCTCATGTTCCTACTTCACCATACCAAGCAGGAAACAGGAACTGCAAGGCATGTTATTCCAGCAGTTAGGGTCATGCACAGGACAGAATAAAATGGTTCCAGTGGAACTGGGCCTAGGCCCATAAAAGGTCTGACGTTTTGTGTTTTTTTTTTCTTAACTGCTTGCTCTTTTCTTCTTAACCTTCTCTGTTCATTGTTCCAACTTATGTGTTTGGAGATCCTGTTCACTGCCCTAAGTGGACAATTCGGGGCCTCAATTAGTGTCTCATGTGGTATATTTGGAGCTATGTTTAGTGCCCTGAATGCATCATCTGGACCCTCTTTTAGTGCCCCAAACGGAGTATTCAGGGCCCCCTTCAATGCTTTGCAGATTTCACTGATAGCCACATCAAAACAGGGGAAGGTATTACAGAGGTTATTTTTGAGACGTTGAAAAAAGATGGCTTCAGGGGACAAAGCTATGCTAATGAAGCTAACATGACTGCAGCGTATAAAGGTGTTCTGAGTTGACTTCAGCAGTCTTTCATCCTATGTGCTGCCCACTCTCTGAGTCTCGTTGGAAAAGCTGCTGCAGTGCTTGTGCCCCAAGTTTTTCTATTTTCTGGACTTGTTCATAGATTGTATAGCCTGTTTTCTGCTTCTGCTTGTTGTTGGGATGTGTTTAAAGAGCATATTAGTGTTACAGTAAAATGCCAAAGCACACCAAGATGGCTAGGAAGGGTAGCGGCAATGCATCTACTACGAAAGCATGTTGGGGGAGTTCTTGATCCTTTAGCCAATGACAGAACTTCACACAATCTTATGCCAGAATTTAACCTGCAAACTGATAGTTTGCAAATGAGCATTTCAGAGTTTTCAGTTTCCGGCTTGGTTGAGGTGTGGTGTATTCTCGTCAGAAATTAACATTGCAAGCCAAAGAATTGCAGATTCCAGATCTTGACATTCAAATGACTCGCTGGTTTAGTGGTGGCCTTCAACACCCTCTCTTAGAATTATAGTGTCTGACCCATAAATCCCTCAATGGCAACTAGTTTACAAGACTATCCTGCTCCTGGTATGTACAGATTGATTCACCAAAGAATATCATGTGAGATCTTAAATTAAAGCTAGGTTTTGCTGGTCATTAATCTCATTGTGAAATGTATTCACAGTTACTACATAAAGTGTTATATATGTATGTTGAAAATATGTTTTAAAGTGTATGTTAAGGCAGAAGTGACACACAGGTTGCTGCCAGACAAAGATATTTATTCACCAGTCTCTTTCAGGTCACATGAAAATTAAGCATTGTAAGCCCCATAGAGGAAGCCCCATTTACATATGAATTCAATGGGGGAATATGAAATCAACAGGAAGTCCGCTCACCAGAAAATAAGCCAGGAGAGGGTCTTCCTTACTCTGAGGACAAAAAATGAACTTTGGGGGTTATACAGAGAAGGCAAAAGGATGCCCTTTTTCTCCTGCACCTAGGAAGTAAACGGACAGTTCATTTACATTCATGAAAATGGGATCTCAGTCATACATGGTTTAAAATGCTGCAGAAGATGTTTGAGGTGAAATAAACTTATTTAGACTGGAGGATAGCCTGTTAAGTTTAGTCTTGAAAAAGTATGTTATATTTTTGTTTTATATGTAACCTGTTGTTTCCATTAGCCCTACTCACTCTCTCTTGAATCTTGAACCTTTGATAATAAAGTGAATATTGTTTTCACTATAAGTATATCTCAGTGCTGTGGTATTATACAAGGAGTTGTTCCTGAGTTAAATTGTTCAAGATGGTGTGTACACTTTTCCCTTGGAGGCCGCAGACCTGGTATTACTGTGAGCGTTCAGTGGAGATGGGGTTGCGAACTACAGGGGAATGCTTCAGAGTTGTTTGGGGACAGGACTGCACTTAGTGTTAATCTTCAAGGCAAAGAAACATCTGGCAGAGCCCAGAGGAGAGTGTTTGGGTGGCTAACAGACTGGAGGTGTCAGCCAGTTAAACACCAGCAAGTCTCATTCTCTCAGTGGAGGGAAGAGAGTAACAAGGTGATTCACAGTCCTGAGTCACACTCTGAGAATCGTCACATGCGCTTCTAGGTTCATTACATTTAGGGAAGCTGCCACTTCCCAGGCTGAAATGTTAGGAATATTCACAGGGTTCAGATAGCAGTGATTTCAACACAGGAAATTAATGCCAGGAAAACTCGCAAAGAACAAAAAGGCCTCAGATCACCCAAAGGTTTTGACATGCGAGGTTTTTAACCTCATTTTAGACACCACATTAACACAATTGGAAGATAAGCTGCGGAGTCAAAAGAAAGGTTCTTTTTGACAGGTAAGAAGCTGAGAAGTCCTACAAGTGAAGACCTAAACAGGCATGCTTGAAACTTGCAAGCAGCTACCTGGGGATTTAAACTCAGAGAGTTTTGGGGATGCAATTGAGCTCTTCACTAGTTTTTGCAAGCGAATCTTTAAGGATGACTTGGAAACGGAGGTGCCCAATAATCATAGAATCATAGAATCATAGAATCAAAAGGTTGGAAGGGACCTCACGAGGTCATCTAGTCCAACCCCCTGCTAAAGGCAGGACCATTTTCCCTAAATAATCCCAGCCAGGGTGCGGTCTAGCCGGACTTTAAATAGCTCTAAAGATGAGGATCTATCACCTCCCTAAAGGTAACTCCATTCCAAAATCGTCAACCCACTCATAGTCGAGAAGATTTTTCAATCATCCTTCGACTCCGCAGCTCAACTTCAAACCATTGCTCCTATGTTCGTCCTCCTCCACCACTGAAGACAGCAGCATCTCCCCTCCTAGGAAGCATCCCTATCAATTAGTTGAGTGCTATCAAATCCCCCCTAGTCTTCTCGTCTGCAGGCTAAATAAGCCCAGTCCTCTCCTCTCATACCGTCATGTGCCTCAGTCCCCTCAATACATTTCGTGCCCTCCCTGCAGACTCCCTCCAATGTGTTCCACGTCCTTTTTGGAGTGGTGGCGCCCAAAAACTGGACACAAACTCCAGATCAGGCTATCACGCCAGGGCCTGAATAAGGAGGAAATCACATCCCTACTGATACCGCAACAATCACTAAAATACAGCCAGTACTATTAGCACTTGTCTTGGCTACAAGAGCAACACTGAGCTCAATGTTCAAGGGCGTTCTCATCTCACGACCTCCAAGACCTTATTCTACAGACACTGCTACTTCCTAGACCAAACATCCCCAGCCTGAGCAGGCATGGTGTGCACTGTCGCGAAGTGCAGGACTATGCATCTCTGCTTCGTTGATACTTCATCGAAGGTATTCTCTTGATTCCCGCCACGTATCTCCAAGCTGTCTAAGCGACTCCTGCAATCCTACACCTCGCCCAGAGCCACCACCTCCACCCATACATGTGCATCCTTGCAATACTTAAATGGTCAAGCCCTATCCCATCATCCAGATCATTACAAGAAGATGTAGAACGGGCCCTAAGAACCAGACCCGGTGCACTACCGAACTGTTACTGTTCTCCACTAGAGATGTCCAATTGATAACATACGCCGCGAGCCCGTGATCAACCAATTTCTATCACTTCACAATCCATTCCTCACCCATACTTCCTTAGTTTAGCTGGAGAATGCGTGGAAAACCGGTACCTTACAGTCAGGTATACACACAGCCTTGCCTCCCTTTCCACAAGTCCAAGTACACTCCTCAGTAAAGCATCAGGTGGTCAGGCATGATTTACCCTGGGAATCCATGCTGACTTGCTTCTGATCAACATTGTTTTTCCTCGAAGTGTTTCGATGGATCTTCAGCACCTGCCCATGATTCGCAGTGATATGAGGGAAACTGATTGTCCTGTATTTCCCTGATCTTCCTTTCCCTCTAAAGATAGTAACTTTATATTTGCTTTCTTCCAGTCCTCTGGATCTCTCGCTGTTCCTCATGAAGTCAAAGATAACTGTCAATACGCTCGCAATCACATCACTATACTCCCATCAGCACCACCGGATGCAGTCGTTCCGGTCCCGATAACTTGCCACTGTCAAACGTCTTAAGGTATCCCTAACCGATCCTCTTAATCAACAGTGGGGACTGCTCTCCTCCTCTCCCTCGCGTCCCAGTGTGAGATAGTTACTGGTAAGCGATCCTCGCCCGTAAAGCTGAGGAAGAGAATGAGTACTTCTATGCTGTCCATATCTTCCACCACAGGATATCCTGCTCATTGAGTAAGGGACCTAAAACATCCAATCCCTAAGCCCTCTCTGTTGCTTTACATACTTGTAAATACCCCTCCCTATTTATCCTTCACAATCCAACACTGCTAGTTTCAACTCAAAATGCCCTGCCTTCGAAATTCTATCCCCGCTGAGCTCCGATTGCAATAAATCTATATGCCCTCCATCAATCGTTCCAGAGCCTTCCATTTTGTAACTCCCTTCTTTTGCTTCACTCACCACTGATTCCGTAAGACCAGCGGGCACTTTCTAACGCTTGCGTTCTTTCGTCCATCGTTAAGGTATTTCTGGCCCTAGCAGTTCTTAAAAAACTGCCAGCTCTCCGATACCCATCCCTTAGTCAGCTGCCCAAGGAACCTGCCCCATCATTTTCTCTAAAGAGCTAAAACCGGCTTTAGAAATCCAGTTTGCGTTCTGCTTCTCTCCCGTCCTTCCTTGACCAGGGTCTGTAACTCTAAACCAGTCATGATCACTTGCTCCCAGGTTGCTGTTCACCCTTAACTTTTCCCCGATCAACTCTCTCTGTTGAGCAAGAGGTTCGATGAGCGCAAGGCCTTCGTGTTCCCCCGTACCCAGCATTTGTACAGTAATTGTCCTCAGCGATCTGCCAAAAACTTCCTGGATTGCCTGTGCACTGCTGTATTTCTCTCCCAGCAGATATCAGGATAATTGAAATCTCCCATGAGAACCAGGGCCTGTGATCTACAGACTTCTGCTAGTTGTCTGTAAAAAGCCTCATCCACCTCTTCTTTCTGGTCTGGTGGTCTGTAGCAGACACCCACCATAACATCCCCCTTGTGACATGCCCCTCTAAATTTAACCCAAAGACTTTCAACTGGCTCATTTCCAGTTTCGTAGTGGAGCTCTGAGCATTCATACAGCTTAACTACATTCGCAAGATGTGATTTTCTGTAACACAGAAACCAGGACTGTGTATTTTTTGGGGCTTATCTGCTCCTGAGCACTTTTAGCCTGGTTACGCAGTCAAGCCTGATAGCCAGGCATTATTCTTCATTCTGTCTCTCCTCTGAGTCACATTTTCTCCAGTTCACCTAATCTCATTTTAATTTTTCTCACCTGTAGAAGAAACAGATTTTAGATCAGTCCTGAACACACCTTTGTTCCGAGTTAATGTTTCCGTGATTGTGCTGCTGCCACAATGCCTATGGTGACCCTGGGGTTGGCATCTGTTTATTAATGGGAGACAGAGGTGGATAAGGGGCATGTGGGGCCCTGGACCAGAGCAAGTGGGGGCCCCTCCCCACTCCTTCCACCTGCAGTCCCCTCCACACCCCAGCCCAGTGCTCCTGCCGGGGAGCAGGGTCAGGGCACAGGGGCTTCCCTTGCTTCTCTGCAAGAGTGCTGGCCAGAGGGGATTGGGGCAAGGGGGTCCCCATTTTTCCAGGGGCCCCCCAATTGTCCGTGGCCCTGGGCGCAGGCCCTGTTCGCCCAATGGCTAATCCGCCACTGATGGGAGACATTTCAGGCTAGGTCCGCAAAGGGGACTAGACTCATCAAAGCAAGTCCTAATGTTTAAATGCTCTGCTGCTTTGTGGAATCCATACCCCCAAATTAGGTGCCTAGCTCCCTATAGAATGTATGGGGAGAGTTGGGCACCGAAGAAGGGGATCCACAAAAGCCCTCAAGCTGAGTGGGGAGCCACCTAAACTAGCCAATCGGAAATGCCAAGGAACAGGATGGGTTCTAAGCCCTGCCCTTTAAAGAGATTGAAGGTCCTAAATCCAAACTGAAGGGTGAAGGGGCTGCTTCTCATTGGGATTAATAGCAGAAAATCCTCTCCTGGAGCTAGGCACATTAAACTCTCTCTTGCAAAAATTGAGGAGGGGAAAGTGATGGTGCCATTTCCCTTAAACCTTTAGCCCTCAGTGGCTAGAACACTCACCCAGGATGCGGGAGACAGGTTCAAATGCCTCTTCTACCTGATGTGGAGCAGGGCTCTGATGTGAACCCATCTTGAAGGTGAGTGCCCTTACCACTGGGCTATGGGGTATTGTGACTGAGTCTTTTTTAGTCTCTCCTGTTGAAGCTGTCCCATGTATGAAATATTAAAGCATTCATTGGGCCAAGAGCATGTGAGGATGACTCCATAGTATGGTAATTAGGGTACTTACCTCTGATGTGGGAGACCCAAGAGCAAGTCTCTGCTTCCGTGCACATTTTGTACAACATGCAAGAGCGTCAACAGGAAGGATGGATTCAGAGAGACCCACCTCCATATACCAGAGATCTACTAGCTAAGTACTTGTGCTAAATGCCAATTTTGTGTCTGTGATATCATTACTATCTATCGTGTTAATCTTAGTGTCAATATATTTAATGGATGTAAAAGAAACAGCAAATTTTAGTGATCACTTTATTATAAATTAAGAGTACAGTCTTTGTGGATGTCCACTAGATGTCACTAATGGAACCTCTGAAGAGTCTATTTACATCTGAAGTGGTTGATTACCAGTGAAGTGAGTGACTACAATTAATCAGATACTTGAGCTGCCAGGTGCCTTGACCACACAAGAGTACATGCAGGAGAAAGAGAGTGCAGGAAGAGGAGGCATGGAGCTGGCAGTCCTACCTGTTCAGCATGCTGGGATCTGCACCCTGGGATTCTTTTTACTCTTGTGGTCTTTGTTGAATGAGTTCTGTTCATTATTGCCTGGTTTTCTCTGGCACAAGGAAAACTATTGAGCCTAGAGCAAGTAAAAATCTTATGGGGAAGTGAGACTATTTCCTGAATAGTGCAAGGCTGCTGAAGGTTTTTATCTAAATTTCAAAAGCCTGCAAATACTTATGTTTTCATCTGTACTCCAGATCCTTGTGTAATTCAAAAACAGAAAGACACATTGATGCTGAGATTTTTAAAGTGATAACATGACAGATAATTTCTTGAGGGAATCTTGATGGCTAGGGTCAGTGCAGACTGAAATCAGATAATATTACATACATTCATGCATACAATACATGCTACACATAGTATAAAAGAAAGTTTCAGCCCCAGTCATGGGCTCTCAGATATTTAGGCATGTTAATTTTTTGAACTGGTTGCTGTTGCTATTGTCTCTGGAGTATCCTTTTGCTGCTACTTATTTTGAGTTATCCACCTTGAACAGTAATTCAACAACTCAGTACAAGCCTGACCATCATGATGCTGAGGGCTCTGTTCAGGATGAGAGACTGAATGTTTTTACAGTGGATTATAACTACGTGCAAATTCCCTGTGAAGTTACACTTTGGATACTTCTTGCATCTCTTGCAAAAATAGGTAAGTAGGAATGGCAAGGTAAGGTTTTTCTTTTTTGGAAAAAAAAATCTTTTGTTGGTAAGAAGGTAAAGCAAGCAGTAAAACATGTTTATGGTGAAAGTATTTTACAAATGGATTAGAGAGTTTTGAAATGACTGAGACTGCTTTTTGTATGTACTCTGCTGGAAAAACTAGATGGCTTAGTTATCATGAAGCCAACTGTGTAGGCATCAGAGAAACATGTAAGACTTCTGAAACTGTCCTAAAATCGCTTTTCCATTAATAACAATGTCACACTTTAAAGTTTGCTAACCCAAGACCTTTCTAGGCTACAAGAAAGTGCTGTCTGTCCCAGGGGGAAGCTAGCAGTCTCCCCTCTTCAGCTGTTTCTAATCTTTAAATGTTCCAAGATAGCCGTCATAGATTCAGCATGCAGGATTGAGTATTGCATATCCTGACTTCAGGCCTGTTTAATTTCGCTCAAGCTTGGGGGAACTAAAGGAAACATTTCCTTGGAGATATTTTGAAATTGAAATTGCTCGGATGGAATTTTACAGGTTGTCCTGGAGGAGATGGACTAATGGGCAGAATGTAGGCTAGCGGTCAGGGTACAAGATAAATGTAATTTATCACATGAATATAAACACACATTCATACTGTATTATTCAAACACACACACACTCACATATTCTACAAGTTTGTACATGTATATGTAAAATGAGAGTGACAGAGAGCATACTATTTGTCATTTTGGAGCCATATGTATAACAAATATTAGTCATCATGTATCCTATATGTAATATTTTATATTATTAATTAGTATTTATATATTAGTTCCTCAAGTCCACAATCATGTTGGGAACTATTGTGCTAGGTGCACAATCATCTAGTCCTGCCCCAAAAGTTCACATATAATTTCTGAAAATTCCCATAGAATAGTTCATAGGTGTAAAACTGTCATCAAAATCAGTATCAATTTGCATCCTTGTTTGTTCATAGATTCATAGATTCCAAGGCCAAAAGCACTGTGATCATCTATTCTTCCTTCCTATATAACACAGACCATAGAACTTCCCCAAGATAATTCCTAGAGCAGAGCTTTTAGAAAAACTTCCAGTCTTGGTTTAAAAATTGTCAGTGATGGAGAATCTATCACCAACCATGGTAAATTGTTCTAATGGCTAATTACTGTCACATAAAAATGTATGCCTTATTTCAATCTAAATTTGTCTACCTTCAACTTTCAGACATCGGTTCGGGTTGTACATTTCTATGCTGGATTGAAGAACCCATTATTAAATATTTGTTCCCAATGTTGGTACTTATAGACTGGAATCAAGTCATCCCTTCACCTTTTCTTTGTTAAATGAACTAGATTGAGCTCCTTGAGTCTACCACTATAAGGAATGTTTTCTAATCCTTTAATCATTCTAATGGCTCTTAGTCTGTCCAATTTATCAACATTCTTCTTGAATCGTAGCCACCAGAACTGGGCATAATATTCCAGTAGCGGTCACACTTGTGCCAAATACAGAGGTAGAATAACCTCTCTGCTCCTACTCAGTGGTGCAAGTAGAAATCATTTCTTGCCAGTACTGCACTCATGGGAGGGACACAAGGGAGGGCAAGTGACCTCCCCACATGACCCTCTATGTGAATCCACCCCAGCCCAGGGCCCCCACGCTCTGCCTGTCCCCTCCAACACCCCCCTTACCTGTCTAAAATGATGCTTTGGGCCCTTGGTGCCACCTGTATTTCCAGGTCTCATTGAGGATCCAGCCGTACTCCAAATTGAAAACTTCTTAAATGAAGGGATAGGAAGAACAATCACCCCACTTTCCCTTAACACACTATCAGTACCTCCCTTATGTCCAAACTAAGCTTCTGCCAGCTTGCCTTTATCTCAGGCCTGGTCTACACTAGGGGGTGGAATCGATCTAAGATACGCAACTTCAGCTACAAGAATATCGCAGCTGAAGTCGACGTATCTTAGATCGACTTAGATTGACTTACTTTGCGTCCTCATGGTGCGGGATCGACGGCCGCTGCTCCCCCATCGACTCCGCTTCCACCTCTCTCCCTGGTGGAGTTCCGGAGTCAACGAGGAAGTGCATTCGGGGATTGATTTATCACCTCTAGACGAGACGGAGGGTAGTGTAGACATACCCTAAGTATTGCTCTCTGCCAGGCAGTAGGAAAGCAAAGATGCTGCGCCATCTGGGTTTGATGGAAAAGAGGCATAGAACTGTGTGTGCCATGTACATCTTGATAGAACTACAGCCCAAATTGTTTTATTATTTTCCTCAGCATGATATACAGAAGGGGCAATCAAAATCAGCCTGGCAGAATATGCATGAGAACTGTATCTAGACAGATAAGCAATTAATCAAAATCACATTCTCTGATCTCTTGGGGCGAAATCCTGTTCCCATTGAAATCAAAGGAGTTTTGCTATTGAGTTCAACGGGAACAGGCTTTGACATTTGGAGAGGAAAGAACAAAACCACTCAAGCAAGGGCTATGTTGCTTATACCACAGGTATCAAAGGCTGCTGATTTGTAGAAAGTCAGCAGACATCTGATCGTTATCCACTGCAAGGGAGAAAGCAGCACTCAATGAGGCTAGAACAGTCTGTATGCCATATCCAACTCATAATCCATCTGCAAAGGATCAAGGAATATGAAGGCTCCAGATTACCTTAAAGTCCTCAGTCCCTTGGTTTGAATGCTCCCATTAGTATATGTTCATAGTCCAGAGGCTGGAGCAGGAAAAAGGCCAGAGCAGGAAAGAAGGACAATGGATATGTTTCCAGGCCAAGGCCTTTTAGCTTCTGCCAAGTGCCAACTAAAGGAAAATCTGTTCTTACTGTGAAAGATGATGTTTGGAATCACATGGGCAAGTTACATGTCCATCACCTCCCCCTCCCCCATAGTCTAGTTAGAACATTCATAAAAAGTCCATTAAGTGTAGACAGGCGTTTTCCAGGTCCATTGTGAGCTAAGTGTTCCTTAATGGACCATTCAACTTGACTTGTCCCTTCATATGCTGGCTAAATAGCTTGTGGGCATTACCACAGGAGCAAACATGTAGGAAACATAGCTAATATTCATAACTTCAGATACCAAGATGAATATACATGCATAGAAATGGCATAATCATAAGTACTAGCTATTTCACCTACATGACTATTCCCAAAAGAGATTCTGAAAAATAACACCATGTACCTGAGATCCTATTTGCCAGCACCATGCCCCACTGGATTTTGTTATCTGTTATGTAACAACAGAGATGGTGCCAGTGACATGACTCCATTTAACCTAAAAAGGCAAGGTTAATTTTTAGCTGTTCAGGTATGACTGCACCTTTAGTCAGTGAGGGCATACTGGCTGGCACACATGCAGGTTAATGGGCTTCAGTGTTCCTCTGCAGTTAACTTTTTAATGTTCATTAACCTGGTATGTGCTGAGGTGGTTTAAAGCGTAACACAGGTTTTTAGGTTTGCAAATCTGGGAACCTCTGCCTTTTTGAAATTTTATTATTATTATTATTTTGCTGGTCATAATGTGGGAGGGTATCCTTTCCACTCTCTGCTTATGAGGTTATGTTTGTGTCTTGTAGCACTCTTCTGAACACTAACTGGAAGAATTTTTTTTTCAGTAAGTGTGGACTGATTCTATTCTCTTAAAAGACATGTAATTTTTTTCAGGTTCACACTGATTAACACAGAAAACAATTGGGTTGTTAAACTTTCTTCAAATTCCATAGAAAATTAAGTTCAGCTATCTTTTCCAGTACAGTGATGAAATGGGTGTTTATATATACAAACATCAACATGCTTAACTACTCACTTTTTCCCAAAAAACAAGGTTACTCACCTTTGTAACTGTTGTTCTTCGAGATGTGTTGCTCATATCCATTCCA
>NC_133769.1:253352653-253482171 GCF_003597395.2 Chelonoidis abingdonii
TGGCCAGGTCGGCTGGGGTATTTATGCGGCGCCATGGTGGCGCCACTCCAGGGGGCGCCCAGCCGACCTGCTGAGTGTTGCTAGGGTAAAAGTTTCTCCGACGGCTGTGCACGCGGCGCGCACACACCTAACTGGAATGGATATGAGCAATCACTCGAAGAAGAATATGTAGTATTTCAGTTTGTTTATATGAAATATGGGAGTTGGGTGAGGAGCCATTTCAGCATATGTATGACTTATAATAAGACAAATTTTAAGTAGAACTGTATCCTAAACTGCATTATGATATTGTACCCAAACATTGCAATTCAATGGGGGAGATTCAACATCATTTATAGGAACAAAACAGACTCTTGAAACTCTTACCACAAAAGCAGTCCATAGTCTTGCAAATAGTCCCATTGTCTTCAGTGGGACTGATCAAATGATTAAGTGTTTAGAGGATTAGATTCCAAATTTGTAAATTATTCTGGATGAAACTGACAATGCCTGAGTTGTCAGATCAGAAGGAGCTTCATTCGAATAAAGGTGGGCAGATGTGTGATAAGTCTTAGCTCTGTTGCTAAGATGAGGAACATATTTTCAGCAAAGTTCTTGGCAGATTCCTGAGGTAGCTGGTTTAAGGCCATCAGTGTCCAGCATTAAAATCTTCACTTATAGTTCTCTCACCCACAAAGCTGGAAAACGAGGCATTTGTTTTCTTTATTTTGCTGCTCCAGTTCCAGTTAACAAAATGCCTGTTAGACTAGTTTGGCTGCAAAGAAGAATTCTATGTACACTGGGGACAACACCTGATTCCCGTAAGACTGGAGAACTGGGCTGACATCAGAATCCAAACATGCTCTGGTCAGTGCAGGCAGAGGCATTCCTCTAATAATTTGGACTTGATGTGATGCAGTATGAATGTCATGGATAATTCAGACCAATGGGGAGAAACAGAATAAAAAACACTGTTTAAACACCTTCTGTGTCCCCCTCTCCTCTTGAGGACTCCTGACCAATTTAACAGCACAATACATCTGCTAACAAACTTAAACAAAGCCTTTGTTTAAGTTTGTTAGCAAATGCATTATGCTGTTAAAGCCATATAAAGAATGAATGCTCTCCCTACCCATATTTTGCTTCTTTAAGGAGCAGAGCGCAGCACCGCCCCCAACTCTGGAGGGGGGAGCTAGCTCCAAGTCTTTCCAGTACCCTATACCTGCTAAAAATCTCTTGCCGGTACTGCATACTGGAGAGTACCGTCGTACTTGCACTACTACTCCTACTTAAGATTCCCCTGTTTATCCATCCCAGGATCACATTAGCCATTTTGGCCACAGCATTGCACTGGGACCTCATGTTCAGCTGATTATCTTGTCATTTTAGCAGTGAGTGAGGTCAATGACTGCTAGGTTTGGAGACCAATTTCTCTGTTCCACATATGTAGGAATTACTGTACTAGACACATAGCCCAACTAATCCAATCTTCTGTCTCTGTCAGTGAACAGAACAAGATATTTCAGAGGAAGGGGCAAGAAATCCCAGACTGTACAATATGGAATTACCTGCTTATAGTTCATTGGCTGCTATCTCACTTCTATGGTTGTAAATTGTTCACATCCGAAATGGAAAATAGTGAAACCATGGTCATAAAAATTGCTATTTTTGTAAAAAAAAACAACAAACAAACAAATAAAAAAACCCAAGAAATTTTTAATGGGTACAGAGTACCGGAAAGACTTGGGCCTAGCCCCCCACTGTTGTATGGACTTGTGTTAGTGTGACCGAGGGTAGAACTTGGCCTTCTCAGTGCAACATATTGCAAGTTGAGGAAACATCTGTCTAGAGTCAGGAAGAATTGGAAATATGGCAACATGAAAACCTTTTCAACTCAGCTCATAATCCCATGTTTTATTCAAGGTTTCCATCTCTACCACCGACTGCCAAGTCTCATGCCGGAATGCTGCCTTCTTATATTTATTGGGGCACTGGTTGGAGCAATCATTTTTGGCACTGATCACAAATCCCCACCAGTTATGACTACTAACATTTACTTCCTGTATCTCCTCCCACCCATTGTCCTTGAGGAGGGGTACTTTATGCCTACTCGCCCCTTTTTTGAAAATTTTGTGTCCATCCTGTGGTGGTCTGTACTGGGATCCCTCCTCAATGCCTTTGGCATCGGACTGTCTCTCTATGGGATCTGCCAGATTGAAGCCTTTGGTCTCACTGATGTTAACCTGCTGCAGAACTTGCTCTTTGGCAGCCTGATTTCAGCTGTGGATCCCGTGGCAGCACTAGCTGTTTTTGAAGAGGCCTCTGTTAACGAGCAGCTTTACATGATGATATTTGGAGAGTCTTTGCTAAACGATGGAATTACTGTGGTGAGTTTGCTTTTGCTGTTCATTTTTTCCTCACATCGCAGAGGCAGAGTTTCTGTTGGTTGTAGAGGAGAAACAGAAGGAACTCCACTGGAAATGCATTTATTTTAGAGTGACCAGATGTCTCAATTTTATAGGGACGGTCCTGATATTTGGGGATTTTTCCTATACAGGTGCCTATTACCCCCCACCTCCTGTTCTGATTTTTCACACTTGCTATCTGGTCACTCTAATTTATTTGTTATTGATTGATTGATGATGATGATGATGATGATAATAATAATGTGTATATTTCACTGGTGGCTAGAGGCTCTAATCAGGGATCAGAACCCCATAGTGCTAGGCACTTTACTCACATAACACATCCGGATGATAAACACTGGAGTAATTCATTAAAAAAAATCCACTGCTTATAGCACTGCTGGAAGTGAGAGGAGAATCATGTCTTGTATTTATTATTCAGTAAACTTTGATCCTACTCCCACTGATGCGAATGGCCACACAATAATTGAATCAGTGATGCAGGGTCAGACCCTAAGTGCCGAGAATTTTCTTGGTATTGTACAAGCAAATAAAAGAAATGGTTCTGCTTCAAAGATTTCTGGCCAAGATTTCCAAAGAAGACTAGTGATTTTGGATGTCTCAATTTTTGGGTGCCCGAATTGAGACAACTTAAAAAGGGCCTGATTTTCAGAGGGCAGATGCTCATCTTTTTCTGAGAATCAATCCCTTTAAGGTCTATCAAGCTGACTCAAAAGTGGTGTTGGAATTAAAATAAACAAAACCTGAATTTTTATGACAAAAAAAGGGACGTATTTGTGAAATTCTTTCTCTGGTTTTCAATCAGCTCTGCCAAAACATGAGGCATCCAGAATCACTAAATACTTTTGAAATTCTGGCCTTAGGTCCTGATCTAGCAAAACACTTCTGTACCTGCTTAACTTTAAGCATGCAAATTGTCCCACTGAAATCAATAGGTCTTATTAAATGCTTTGGGTTCTTTTAGAATCTAAAACACAGGAGTCCAGAACACAGTCAAAAACAATTCACACACTGCTTGAACATCAAGTGCTACTGAAAATTTGGTGTGTTGGAAGACTCTTGCAGAGTTCATTGCTGAAAGTCTTCAGAGCCCATGGTATTTTAGGAGTGATTTAAAAAGGGAAGAGGAGGAAACTAATTTGTTCTCTTGAGACCTAATTGTTATGGAATGATCACAGGCTCCTGGCTCTCCAATCAGGATGAAAAGATTTTAAAGTTAATGATGCATGTGATAAATCCTTGCTATTTAAATCTGTATGTACATTGCTTATGAGGTAGCGCACTAATGACTGGTGTCCTTTTGTTATAACAGTGGCTTTTAAAAAAGGCATTACATTTTTATCAGGTTGAATGAAATTTTGTATCCTACATTTGGGAAAAGCTGTTAAGAATTCTGCTGTGTTTGCATTTTACACAAGAAATTGCTATATTGCCATTTCTTACATAAAATATGTGATATTTAATGTAGAAATATATATAAAATTGACAACTTTAGTGGAAAAAATCCCTAAAAAACTCTGAAATTGGAATAATGGTTTGGAAAATATTCCTATTTAAGTGACTGGGGGCCAAATCATGGTCACTTTACCCATTCAAGTTGTGCCATTACCTTCACAAGAACTCTTTGCATGAGAAAGTTCAAGACTTCCATCAGCCAGTTCTTCTACTGCTTGCTATGAGCTGCGTATTAGCAACATAATTGTGTCTACAGAGAATGGGGAGGTAAAGTCAATGAATATAAATGAGCTATATACATAATGTATCATGTAGGTAAAGATTTAATGAATAATATATTTTGATTTCAGAATAATATAAGTGTCTACTCAGATGCAGCCACTGGAACACAGAATAATCACCCTTTCAAGTTACTCCTGTGTTGCATTGTGCCAAAAAGTTTGAAAAGTTTGAGAATCATTTTTTAAAAATTATTTAGACTTAGAATAGGTTTGGGCATTTGTGACTGGTTCAAAAATTATTGGTCAATTAACCAGTCAAATAATACAAAAATGATCAAACATTTTAAAGCACTGATTTATTAGAACAGTAATCAAAAAGAATAAGAGTTTATGTGATCCAGGAAGCTTATCCTTAGATAGATACTTAGGCCTAATCACAAAAAACAAGTTCCTTGCCTGAGTTATTTTAACACAGAGATGTGCAAAACACAATGAAAAAATGTACTAGAAAATGAAAAAATGGCACTATGATGCAACTAAACAGTTAAGCTTCCACCTGCACCTGGGAATTCTTGCTGGAATATTTGACAATATTTGACCAGGGTCAAATAATAGGCAGTCAATTGACAGGTCAATTACATTATTTGACCAGTCAATTGACTGGCTTGCCAACCCTAATGTAGACACCAACAAGAACACCCTACAAAAAGCTGTAGGCTGCCTAACATGACACTTAATTAAACTTATAATCACATAGCGATGACCACACTACAACGTAAGAGCCATACTCTGGTAATAAATTAATCCAGTCAATAAATTAAAACATTTAATAACTCAAAATACTAGACAAGCCACTTTTTACCAATAGTACTCTCCAAATACCCTCAGCCTTCCTCAAAACCTCTATCAAACAAAATCCTTAAGATATTTCTTTTAATCAAAGAATATAAATGTAATATCTGATTGATGTCTTAAAGGAAAACTGCAATATAATATAAAATATCTTCTACGCACTGTGACGGGATCACATTGGTGCAACTTGGACTTTGGGACTGCTGAGCCCTCCTAACCCACCAGCTTGGGTTGTCTCTCACACTGTGATGCTGATGTCAAGCTACAAGCCTCTGACAGACACTGCGCTTACCCAGATATCCACAGGCAGGGACACACCCAACTGAGTTACATGCATGATCTCCCAGCCATTCATGAGCCATCAATAGGGAATCTCCAGCCAATTCCCCCCAGCTCCCTAGCTTTGCACCCCAGAACTGTACTGTCCTGTACTGGTCAGAAGCCTGACCAATGTAAGCTCATTGCCTAGTTTGCCCTTCTCTCAGAATGGAAGGAATATGCAGCAGCCTTGGTAGTCTGAGCTGCATCAGGAATCATAACATTCAAAAACCAGTAGAAGAACACTTTAATCTCTCGGTATAATAACAGACCTAAAAGTGGCAATTCTTCAATACTAGGAAGAATGTTGCTCTGCCTTTTCACAAATAAGACAGCACACAAAGCCAATTTTGTTTTGTGAACATAACAAAAGAAATCATTTGTAAAATCTTATGCAAAGTGCCAGTTAATCTTGTTTTTAGTAGTTTATGTCTTTGCCTTCAGTCAAAAAGAAGCCAAGTTTTTTAAAATGCAGCCTCCAGGTGTTTAGCTAGAATATTATGGTTTTGCGCAAAAGCCCAAAGAACCAGGTTTAAAAATTCCTAAAATAAGACCTGCTATCTCTCCATAAAATGCCTCTGCCTTCTCTCTGAGTCAATCAAAGCACCAGAGGCTGATTCAGGCCTTCCTGCCACTAAAAGAATTATGGTAATCCATTTATGGAACAGAAACAATGCCATGTGACTTAAGTGACAAGCAAATACTCATATTGCACAGTTAGCGAGCAATCCATGGCTGAAATATTTTTGCATTAATCATTTAGTAATGTATGCACACAATGAACACACTCATGGAAATTGTGATGTTTTGTGACGATGGACAATTCAGGAACAGGAAAAAGGGCTAAATGCTAGAAGTTATTTCCTGAAAATAGTCTGCCCAGCTCTAAACTCAATAGTGCTCGATCAGCAGCTGAGTACCAACTGCCCACTTCCCAAAATCTATGCTGGAGACAGGGTGTCATCAACAAGGAATGAGGAGTAGTTAGAGAACAACTGCGGTGACTCAAGTACTGTACGGTAACTATGCATCTGTACTCGTATCCAGTCTTCAGTGGTCTGCTACTGAGAAGCACAGTTCCACACTTCGCAGTTTGGAAAAGCGGATCACCCTTATTTGTAGGAAGCCGCCATTTAGAACATTTTATTGTGTGTTTCCTGTCACCTAGTAACAATGAGCATCCTTGAGAATCTACTGTATGACAGCTCAAGGGTAAATGTTCCCAGGAAGCAATTAAAGCTAGATAATATCTGAGGAGTAATTACTGTTTTTAATGAGTTGAAGCCTATGACCAGCAAATATCTCCTTTAATCTCATTAAATAGCCTTCTAAAATTAGTTAGGCAAAGAAAAAAACTAAAGGACACCAGATAGGTGAAGCCTTTTTGGCTTGTTTTAAACAGGACAGTGTTAGGGACTAATGCTATCAGTAGGAAAAATTGTGGCAAATTTGTGACTTTAGACTTTTCCAAACTGACTTTTAAAACCTGGAAGTGAATCTGGTACGACTGATATTTATTGATAACAGGTACAATAGGATTTATCATCAGCTAGTAGTCAAAAACTCTTACATATTTTTAATCAATACCTTCATGCTGCCCTGCTGAACACTTCAGTTGCCATTTGATAAGTGGATGAAAATGGAAAATCCCAAAGGAGATTTTTATCATGCATTTTTCAGAGTAGAAATTATTCATAACAAAAGCATGATAATTAAACATGTGACCTATATTTAATAAAAATCAACCCTACAGACCCAGTGTGTAATGTGCTGAGCATAATCTACTACCTAACTTCACAATGTTTTTTCAGTATTTCAAGCTCCTTAACCAAAATAAATAATTTAATTAGCTATTTAAACACTTTAAAAAGTCAAATCATTAATAGGTTTGTAGTGCCTACCTTGAGTATGAATTGGATGGTTCGGGGAATTGATGGCTTCAATCCAGTTCCAAGAAGATGATTGTCCTTGACACAACTGGAATCCCTGTGACAATTTCAAAAGAGAAGTCCAAGAATGAATAGGCCTGGAAACTGAATAACCCTTTCACCAGTAGCAGTGTTGTACTACAGCTGCTGTTGCTTTAGTTATCTGTAATATAAAAATGATATAACAACAGTGGAATAGATTTCAGTTTCCGGTGAGCTCCAAGAGGCCAGCATAAGTGAATAAAAAAAAGTATTTTCAAACTTTTGAAAAGTTCCTTGACAATGTCCTTTTGACATTTTTACAAATCCACTGTACAAATTTATCAATAGCCATCACACAACAGACTGCAAATACGATATTATTAAGGCAAGGTAATAAAAATTGGTTATATAAGAGTTCTATTAAATTTAATAACAACAATTGCATATTGAACCATGAGTTGAGTGTTTTTCTATCACCAATACGAAGCTAGAGTTGCTTAGCTTCTATTCTATTCTATTAGATTTGATTGGGTTTGATTCTTAAGTTCTTACATTTTCATCCATCACAGTGCTTCTGAACACCTTCTTTGCTACATATTTTATGGTGTCTGATGTATCATGTCCTTTCTGAAAACATCGTGCATTCCATATATCACACACATAGGGTGTCCCAGCCTAACTGTCTTACTGTTTTTACGTGATGAATATGACACATTGACTGGCATTTTGTACCATTTCTTCACTAGATTTAGGATCCCAGACAGGTAGATTATTATGGGGCCTCTTAAGGAGATATTCAGATTTAAACTTCAATTTTGCTAAGCAATATGATTAGAATACAGTGTGGCACATACCACTAAAAATATTGAGAAAAATCTAGTTTTGAAAGATTTCTAATTTGCTGTCTATTATTTTTCATACAGGTGTTATATAACATATTCATCGCCTTCACCCAGATGCACCGATACGAAGAGATTGAACCTGTTGATGTTCTTGCTGGATTTGCTCGTTTCTTTGTAGTAGGACTAGGCGGAGTGCTATTTGGGATCATGTTTGGATTTGTTTCGGCATTCATGACTCGATTTACACAGAATATTTCTGCCATTGAACCACTGCTTGTCTTCATGTTCAGCTATTTGTCATATTTGTCTGCTGAAACCCTCTACATCTCAGGCATTCTGGCGTGAGTATCAAATGAGAATTTTCAAATGCCTCCCGGGCGGAATTCCATTCTTGACAAGGTGTTTTGCTTGGGATTAGTATAATGATTTCTGCTGCCCCTGACCCATTTTTTTCAGTTGTGATTCTTTATGGGCCTAAATGTGCAACCTGGTCTGCTGATATAGCTGTTTAAACACAGCATGATCTGATACCAGACCAACTTATGCTCTAATATTTATTTCTATGTGGCATCCCAATAATGTTATGAGAGGGATGTACTTATATACAACATTGTTAATATCAAAAGAATAATAGACCAGATCTTGCTCTCAGCTACAGCAATGTATATCAATTGAACTCCACGGATTTAAGTGGAATTACACCTATATTAATTTTGTGTAACTTGGAACTAAATCTGGCCCAAATATAAATCTCAGAAGCATTAAACAAACACATGCACATTAAAAAGCCAAGACAGGGTGATAAATGTGGAAGTGTTAAATCATGCTGGTATGTCTTTCATGGGAATGTTGATCATACTTGGACATGTCAAGTGAATGCCAGATTACAGGATCCCAAAGAGCGAAAGGTCACAAAGGGTCTAGAAAGAGAGGTAGACCACTATGCAGATTTGGGGATGTTTGCAAAGATGACTTAGTATCCTTGGAATCTCTTTGGATGACTGGGAAAGGAGTGCAGAATGCTGCTCTCGTTGACAGAACCAGCTTGTTGATGGAGCGAGGCATTGCAAGGAGGACTGGATCAATCTTTGTGATAACTGGCGTCAGAGAAGGACAGAATCTGCTGCTTGGATTCAGAGTATTGCTAATATGTTGGTGTGCCTGACCTGTGGATGAGACTGTGACTTGCTCACTGGCCTCAGCAGCCCTCAGAGAACTCATTGGTACATACACCATGCTCTGTAAAGAGCAATGGTGCTATTGATTAAAGGCCAGACACTTCACTACAGTAACCTTGAAATAGTTCTATGGCTGGTCCCAAATGTGTTATGAATGTACAGGTATGAGATGAAGAAGGAAGGTCAGAAAGGACTATAATTTACAGTAAACACAAAGGAAGAGAAAGAGAAAGAGAGAGAGAGAGGACATTGATGGGAGGATGACAAGAGGGACAGGGATAGGAAAGAAGAGTGAAAGGATGGAGGGAGGAATGGGGAGGCGCATGGAGGGGAGAGACAGTGAGGCACAGCAAAGGGAATGTGAGGCGAGGATGTGGGAAGGAGTTGGAGCAAATAGCCAAACAATGGAGAGGAAAGAATACCAAAGTAAAAACTGAAGAAGTGGAAGTCTGGTGACATCCTCAGTTCTATAGATAATTCTGCTGGCTGGTGCTGAGTCCAATCTCTGACTCCTGGTCTGGCAACACCAGTTTTTTTTTCCCTGCCCTGAGCTCACATGACTGAGCTGGGGATGGGACTTCACTGAGCCTGGTGCCCCAGAATGAGTGAAGGCTACTTCCAGGGGGGATTCTCACATAATGGGGACAAATGTTTGAACGTGGGCACCTACAATATATTGCACATGCATAAAAAAGTGTACTGCCATTATAAGTGCAAAAATGTTACATTATCTCTCACTGCATGTCTCAGACCCTGATTTGTTCACAAACACCAGTTTACAGTCTCTGTGCAAAGATGGGGTTGTATGCACACATACCTTGCAGGATCATCTGAGGTACTCGTGTTTGAAAATTTAACCCAATTGTTTAATTAGATACATATACAAACCATCTAGCCTCATACTCTAAATGCATTTATAATGCAATATTTAGATGCTTCTTAATCCAATCTAATTATTAGAGTATATATGAGTCTAATTCTGTTCTCCACTGTTTTATACCTTGTGTAGCTATTTACACCCATTGCAAAGTGCCCCAGATCCTGGTCCATGTTTTGACCACTAATATATGGTATACAGGTAATTGGCAAACCTCTCATTGACTTCAAGATCAGGTCCTATCAGAGCTGAATACTAATTTATTAATCAGTTATAGATTTGATCAATCTTCCTGTACCTTACAAACCATCCCTGTGAATATGCATTATTTTAAAATATATAGAACTTTATTTCACATGCTTCTTATTGTCATTAGTTTATTGAAATTATTAGTAATAGAATAATATTAATATAATCAGGGTTTACTCTTCTTACTAGCCTATTAAATATATTATTGCTTATTTTAGTGATGGGAACGTACTGTTGCACTACTGAATTATTGATGAATTCATTCATTTTCCACTTGGGTTATGAAAATTTATTATGCATATGTCTTGAAAAGTCAACAGTATTAAACATTAATGTCTATTGATCTTGTCTTAGAATGTCCTTGGACCTGCCAAATATGTCTGTTCCTCCAGAACACCCTGTAGCTTTGTCTAGGTGGAATGAATGGAAGACTTGAGGAGCATTCAGAATATTCTGAGCACACAAGATTAGAAAACTATTGCCTGTAGAAGGTTGCTAGGACTAAAATGTTATAGATGGAAACCAGCTAGGTGACATACTGGGCTATCTATCAGTTTAGCATCCAACCTGCCTATTTACGTACTGTTTCCTTTAATCTGTGGAGAACATGACGGAAATGAGGAAGCCTTGGGAAAATGCCTGACTGCTGATTTAACAGAGAACACAAAATCTGCCATGCAGTAGGATATTCCTACTCATGCTAGGAAGTACAGGAGAACCTCAGAGTTATGAACACCTCGGGAATGGAGGTTGTTCGTAACTGAAATGTTTGTAACTCTAAACAAAACATTATGGTTGTTCTTTCAAAAGTTTACAACTGAACATCGACTTAATATAGCTTTGAAACTTTATTATGCAGAAGAAAAATGCTGCTTTCCCTTAATTTTTTTAGTAGTTTACCTCTAACACCATACTGTATGTATTTGATTTTTTGGAGGGAAGAAGGTGTTCTTTTTTTTGTCTCTGTTTCTGCGTAAGTGTGTACTTCCAGTTCCAAAAGGCGTGTGTGGTTGACTGGTCAGTTCGTAACTCTGGTGTTCGTAACTCTGAGGTTCTACTGTACCTTACTCCATAAGAAGTCTTATTATCTTCAGTCTGAGATTAAGGTGCTATTTAGTATGAGTAATAGTATCAATGCCTTGCCCACATCTTTACTGATATGTTTGGGCCAGATGGTGGCCTGGTTCATGCAGCCAAGCAGAGAAGTAAGGAGCTGTAAGGTGTCCCTTCACTGCCCTGTGCAAGCTGGATCGCTATGAATCGAAAGAGCAGCCTCTCCAGGGCTGTTGCTGCATTTCCTCCTGTGATGCTTATGGACAGCAGTGGGCAGGGAGGGGTGTAGAATCATTGGAGCTAGGTCTCCACCCCCTAATATGCTGGCTAGCTGGTGTAGGGGGGTGGAGGTGCCACCCTACTCTGTGCCAGGTGTAGGGCTTATGCAGGGTTCCTCCTTCGCCACACAAGAGTGAGGGGTTACTGGGAGGCAGAGTGTGGCACTGACTGGTCTGCTCCCAGGGCAGCACGACAATGCGTTATTCCTTGCCTGGTGCTGGTGGCAAAGTTTGCCCCTTTATTCGTATTTGTTATGCATTCCAAACAAAAATGACTTTGAACCAGACTCACTTTGAATAAGGTTGGCAAACTCTGGCTCCTTTTCTTCTCCTCTGTATGGGATACACATATAGGGCCAGATGCAATGTCCATACCATTACACAGTCCCTTACTTCTCAAGTAGTCCCATTGAAATCAATGGCTCAGTTTAAGGATGAAGGTATTGCATGAGGAAAGGTCTCAGAATCTGGCCCATGTGCGGGTTCAAATAAGATGAGCAGACAGTCTGGATTTAACTAGTTTTCAAGCAGGAGTGGTTAGAGGAGCCTTTCTCTTTTAAGATGATAAACACAGATGACCATTGTCAATACCTAATGCTTTGCATGGTGTCTCTGAATGAACAGGATGACGGCATGTGCAGTGACTATGAAAAAATATGTGGAGGAGAATGTTTCCCAGAATTCCTACACAACCATAAAGTACTTCATGAAGATGCTGAGCAGCGTCAGCGAGACTTTGATTTTCGTGTTCATGGGAGTGTCCACAGTGGGAAGGAACCACGAGTGGAATTGGGCCTTTGTTTCCTTCACTCTGCTCTTCTGCTTGATTTGGCGTGTGCTAAGTAAGAGGCAAAGAGTGCATTTTAACATAGCCAGCCTGGGTAGATGTGGCGCTCTGCGTCTTTGAAACAGGGCCACCCAGAGGATTCAGGGGTCCCCTCCTGCCAAATTGCCGCGGAAGACCCAGAGCAGAAGATGCTCCGGGGGCCCAGGCCCCACGAGAGTTTTCCGGGGCCCTCGGAGTGAGTAAAGGACCCTGCTCCAGGGGCCCCAAAAAATTCTTGTGGGGGCCCCTGCAGGGCCCGGGGCCTGGGGCAAATTGCCCCTCTTGCCACCCCCTCTGGGCAGCCCTGCTTTCAAAGTAATCAGTGCAAACGTAGGCTAGGAAATATAGTGCTGACTTGTATAACCTGTTTAATAGTGAGTTTAATAGGTGTGTCTTACTGACCAGGTAACTTCACAAATACTAGTACTGAACTGGTGGGGGAGGGTGGAAACAACAACCCAAAGGTCAATACCTGAAGCTGGATTTTGTGATTCAGTGCAAAGTAAACTTTTAAGTAAAATTAAACTATTTCCATCATTATGTTGATATTTAGGCTGGCCATATGTTATTACTGTGTTTATTCAGGTAAGTGGACTTCATAATGCTTACATTTTAGAATGTGGTTAATTTACCAATAGAATGAGATCCTGAATGGTTCCTTATCTATTTTTGGCAATTTGAACATTTCTCTGCAATTTTAATGAGAGAGGGAATATTAGCTATTTAAATTTATTCTTAAAGTAGATAAAGTTCTATATACTGTGAATCCAGATCCTGGCCCTTTGGCACCACTCCTGTAAAGCCTTTCCTTTGGCTTGGATGGCATGGGTGAAGGAAATCTCCAGGTGATGTAAAACTGGTTTAACCAGCTTTACCCCAGCCCTTCCCAAGCTCTCACATGGTAAAATGGAAAAGGTGTGGTAGAACACTCATGATCCCTGGCTAGTAATCCAGCCCTGAGGCTGCTCTGACATATTATGGCAATTGAATTGGCTCCTGGTACCCCAGGATTGGGGAAGTGGAGAGGTAGCATGCAGCTAACTTTTCCCCATGCCCTCTGGTCCTGAACCAGCCAGATCCTAAGATTGGGCACAGTGTTTTTATCAAGTAAATGTAAGTGTTACTACTAATTGTATACAATTCCCAAAACAATTAGTCAGTAAGTACATTGCATTCAGACACAATTATTCCTTATTTGAATTTATTTATATATCACTGAATGAAACAGGGCTCCTATGGTCATATAATTAAAGTATGTGTCATGTAATTAAAGATTGTACCATAATGCATATGCACAAGGGGGTAAATTAAGGTTGCAGAGGCAACCTTAATTCTGGCATTTCTTAATTTCTGAGTACTTGACTTTGCAACCTTAATGCATGATTTTAGTGTGCAATCATCTTCGTTTTTTAAATAAAGCAAACTGAAAAAACAGAAATTCCATCATATTGGCACTCACGTGATCATCAGCCAGGTTGGAACCTTTTGATTCACCTCACAAACCTCTGCCACTTGAGCTAATGAAATAACCAATAGCAATGGTAGGTTGATGTCCTCTATGTGGCTCTGCAGTAGAGGGGTATAAGATTTTGCCAGTGGGTTTCACAGATATTTGCTGGCAGTAGAGAAATGGTGAATCTTGGGGATATTCCAGACTCTGGAGGGGAGTGTGCGCTAGTGGGTAAAGACTCTTCTGCCCTCTGCTCTTAAGTGTGAGCCCTCCTGCTCCATCCCCACTCACCTGTCCCCATCCCAATTTTGTCTCTTTGCCACTCCCAGCTCCTTCTCCCACTCTATTCTCCTCTCCTCAGGCTTCTCATCGTATGTCATGTTTCCCATTGAGTTCTAGTCTCCACCTCTCAACTTGCTGACTAAGCCCCAAGATCCCTGTCCACTCCCAGTTTCTCTGCTTCCCTACATCTCATCTCAGTCTCCTTGCCCAGACAGTCCCAGTCTCCTCCCATGTCTGCAGCTCCTCATGCAGTCTCAGTGTTCCTCTCTCGCAGCCAACTGAGTCCCAGCCTCCCTGCCCCAGCTGCTTTCACCGAATCCCTGTCCCAGGCTCCTAGTCAAAGGCTGAGATTGGTTGGGGAAGAAGACTTTCTCCCTCTTTCCTGGCTCCCAGTCATAGTCTCCTTGCACAGATGTTCCCAGTTTTTCTCCCCCTCTTTAGCCTCCTTGTCTCCATCTGCTCCTCTCCCTCCTCGATTCAGCTTTTGTCCCTTCTGCATTCAGATCAGGTGGCTTTCTTCTCTGCACTCCGTGGGTGCCAGCAAAGGGTGGCACAGAGACCACAGGAGAGACAGGCTCTGTGCTCTCAGTTCCACTGCCTGGCCTCACCCTGGGAACAGCTGGGTTTAGCCACTATAGGGAAATTCCAGCTTTGCTCCTGTAGCCCTGGTCCTGTAGCATGCTCATTATCTCTGTGGGGATGGTGCAGGCACAGCCTGGTCACACATTGGAACAGTGAGAGGATGGACTAAGTTCAATTACTCTGTGATGGTCCATGCAGTCTGCTCAATGCTGGGAGCTGTGAGAGGCTGGAGCATGCATGGTGAGGATGGAATCCTAGGAGAGTTTAAGGGGGAAGATGAAGAAGTCTCTACTGAGCATGTGCAAACTGAGATTTTACAGTCTTATAACTTGGCCACATGTGAACAACTTTTAATGAGTACAGCACAAAGCACATCCCTGGCACAAAGGCCACCTCCCTACTAAATTTCAAGTCCCCGTTCCAAAGCATGGGGGTTTTAGAGCTTTTCAAATAAAGGTCACCCGTCAGCCTGAGTCAGATGCCCAGCATGGAAAACTTCAGTTTGACAAAACTAGAAGCAACTGAAAACAAGATCTCATAATGGGAAGTGCCATGCAACCTTTGTAGTGTTATGAGGTCCACCAAATAATAATCCAATAAGCTTGTTATTGGGTTGATATATAAAATGGATTTTTTCTAATTATAATGGTTTATTATTTACATCAGTCACGGTGCTCATATCAAACGCAGATACAAGGGCATATCATTAAGAAAATAAAGCTGTTGGAAAAGGACCCAAGAAGGTAATGGAAAAAAACAAGCAAGCAACTAAATACACTGTAGGCAGAAGCTGCAGTCTGCACCCAGCCACATAGAATCATAGAACATAGAGCTAGAAGAGACCACAAGGGTCATCTCTGTCATACAGGCTGTCACATTAGTTTTACCTTTAATTAAAAGCAAAACAAATCAGGAGAATTAAGCAGCTTCCACTACAGCTGTTTTGTTACCGAATGCCTTTAAAGGGAGTTAGTGAAGAGCACTGGACTGCTTCTCAGGAGTCCTGGACTCTATTCCCAGCTCTGCCCTTGGTTTGCTGGGTGATCTTTGCTATGTCTTTCCACCCCTCTGTTACTCAGTTGCCCCTTCTGCAAACTAGGGTTATTGATACTGAACTACTAATGAAAAAGCAGTACATAAAGACATAGGTATTATTATTATTATTATTATTATTATTATTAATATTATTTTATTTTATTATATGCAACTGTCAAAACTGTTCAAGCACTGTTCAAACACACTGGTCTTCTGCTGTGTGGGAAAATGACTGGAGTAACTTAGAAGGGAACCAAAATGCATTGGAATGAAAGGGAAGAAGAAATGCTTGAAAGAATATCATAGGGGGAAAAGCAGGAAGAGCTGTTATCTAGGATATCTTCAGATCACCTCAGTGGAAGGCCTGTCTAAAATACAAATGGTTGTGGATAATATCACTTATCTCATCTTCTGATCCTACTCAGCAAAGTTAAAACACAAAACATTTAGAAACCTACATTAGAATATAGTGTTAAAATTTCTCATAGGCATCATAGTTATAGTATAGTTAAAAATAGCCTCAATGAATGACCAGAAAAGAAGTTACAAGCACCCACAACTGCAAAGAAAACAGTGTTTGTGTCTTAAAGGATAAAGATGCTGTTGCACTTTAAGTATTTTTCTTTGTTACTTGGTTAACAATAGTTTTTCCTCCCTCCTAGGTGTGTTTGCTCTCTTTTATATTAGCAACAAGTTTCGGACTTATCCCTTCACCATTAAAGACCAGCTCATTATTGCCTACAGTGGCCTTCGAGGAGCCAGTAGTTTCTCTCTTGCATTTTTGCTTCCTATGTATCTCTTCCCTAGAAAGCACATGTTCATTACGGCTACTCTTGTAGTTATATATTTCACTGTGTTCATTCAGGTAAGCAGGTTTCATAATGGGTTCATTTCATACAACAGCGATGCCTAGAGGCTTCATAGTTAAGCTTGCACTGAGATTTGCACTTAAATCAGGATTAAATCCTTCTATTTTATACTTTAGTTGCTGGATAGTCTCCAGATGTAACGCAATAACCCTTTGCTGGATAATTAATTTTTTCTTATAGTTTCAGTTAAATATTTAGTAACTTCACCACTGGAAGTATTTAAAAACAGATTTCCTTAAAATTCCTCTGAAACTTATGTTCCAATTTTTTACTTCACCTTGTAGTCTGATATACAAGAGTAGTTGTCCCCCATTGGTGTCATAACTACGGCTATGCAGGATGGAAATTCCATTTTGTGAAGGATTTTGTGATTTCAATATTTGTCTTTGTTCTGATTAGGAATGAAACCCCACAATTTAGAAATTCTCTACAAATGAAAATCCTGAAAAAAATGTGTTTGGGGTGAATCATTTTATTTTGATATAGTCTTTTAAACTATTATATTATATTATTCATTTTTTAAAATGAAATCAAAAATTTTAAAAATCAAAATATTTCTTTCAAAAAATGTCAAACAGAATGCTTTCATGTTCTTGAAACTATTTTTTCCCTCTGGAATGAAATATTAGCTTGGTATGAGTGGTTAGCAGGCCAGATAGTTTACAGAAACTAATTCTTACAGTTGGTTAGAAAATGCTGATGAAAATCTAATTTTGATTAAAAAAAAAAAGGAAACATATTTTCAGAACTTCCCCCACACCTCCTGCTCCATTTTTCAACCAGCCCAACTGATAATAAATAAGCCCTATATTCTAGACACAGTGATCAATTAAAAAATAGTCACTTCATCTTTTGCTTTTTATCTGCTTGTTTCAAACAATAATTAACTTCCTCATTCATTTTTCTAAATACAGGGAATCACAATTGGTCCACTGGTCAAGTATCTAGATGTTAAAAAGACTAACAAGAAAGAGTGCATCAATGAAGAGATTCATGTACGAGTAAGTTGTCTTTATTGATTAACTGTATCCTAGAAAGAGAATGAATGGGACTTCCAAACTTGCCCAAGAGAGTTAGGCACCCAGTTCCCATTGAAATTCCCCTTTGGCTCCTTTGCAAATCCCAGCCAAAATATCTTAATAAAAATATTGGATGGTGTTTGAGTCCAAAGAAGCTGTTGTAAAGTAATATATGACATCCTCTGGATATGGATGCCACGCCACCTCATTATAATTTCAGAACTACAGAATGGAACTTTTTATAAAGACACAACAATGAAACAATGTAGCAATTGGATTCCAGTCTCTCTACCTTGACACTTTGTAGCCATTAAGAAAAATCCCAGCATCATAACAATAAAAAATCAGGTTTGAAAAATCCACTCACCAGCTCACACACAGTGTATATCCACACTGCGATCAGTGGTGTGACTGCAGCACAGATAGACATACCCAAGCAAGCTTTGATCTATCTAGCTGGAATAATAATAGCATCAAACCTGGGGCAGCATGGGTTTAACTGCTCAACTACATACCCAGGTCCCAGGTGGGCTTGTACAGTGCCTATTGTTATTCCAGCTAGATTAGATCAAAACTAGCTCAGATTATGTCTACATATGTTGCAGTCACACCTCTGCTTGCAGTGTAGGCACAACCATAGTGAGTAGGCATCTTTCCCAGCAAGTGCCACCAACTTCTGCAAAATCTAAGCTCTCATTAAAATGCTTCTTGTCCTTGTGCTTGAGAAGAATGATATCTAAGAGTGAACAGAGTGTAAAATGGCAGAGTCATTTTCCTGAATCTGCAGTTAGGCACCTTCATTGTCTCCACTGCTGCTCATGCTATGCCAAGCAACAATGGTTCACAGATGTGGTTCATTCCACTACCATCTTTTGACCAGCTTGAGTACATACTAAAAACAGAAACATTTTAAATCAGGATACTCTGTTTTATTGATTACAAATGAATAAAACTTCAGGATTCATTTTGAAAGACTCTGAATCATTTTGGAAGATGATTTATTTTCTTCTGAAACATTTTACTTTAAGTTTACATCCCATAATATGCACAGGTAGGCTAGAGGGAAGGTCATTAAACTAGCTTAACAAAACTGTACAAAACAGTTACACGTGGTTAAATTTACCCATGAGTAGTCCCATTGAAATTAATGGGACTACTATATGTACAAAGTTAACCACATATGTAGATGTTAGTAGCAGCTAACTTTAATTTGATCTGAAATTAACCTCAGTGCTTTTATCTTTATATTGAAGTCAGATATGATTTTATCTAAAATAGTATTACTTATAGTAATTTGGCTGTCATAACTGGAGATTTTAAAGCTGTTTCTGCTGAGGTTGAAAACACATCAAGGTGCCTGCAAATTCTGGTAATTAGTAGCAGATTTACTTGTATAGATCAAACAATCTTAAGGAAAAATAAAAAGATAAGAGACATTGGCATATGGGGAAGTTTGTCTGCATTTTTATAAAATTTTAGATTTTCTAAGAGTTGTTTAATTTGAATCAGTGTCTAAATTCCTTAGAATCTGGTCTTCGATTACCTAAAAATTGTTTTGATACTGATTTCATGTTATGACCATTGGTTTGTTGTATTTTTTTCTCTAGATGATGGATCACTTGAAGGCTGGAATTGAAGATATATGTGGCCATTGGAGTCACTATCAACTGAGAGACAAGTGAGAAAGTTTTGTTACTGTCTGGTATAATAAAGTAATTTAGCTGTGACATATTATCTACTCAAAAGTAAATACGCTTTGTGCTCTCAGAAGGTTAGATTAGAATGAAAATGTTAGGGATATGCGCCATATCCTGTTCTAAAATATAACCTGAGCTCTTGAGTAATCATCATCTTTTGGAGTGCAACATTCATATATGTTTCACTGCTATGCCTCCTCAAAAGCTAGGAGGAGATAAGCGTGATAGAGGAGGAGCATGACATGCACACTCATGCCACATGCCCGTGAAAGCCTGCAAACAAGGCCTAAATGTAAGCCTATAATTCTTCAAAAGTGGCCTATTAAATTGCAAGTTGCTTGAGGCATGGATCTGTCATTTTATTTGAATGTAAATCACCATGCAAACATATGGGGCAATGTAGATAGCTCATAATAAAGTAATAAATAGTAATTTTTTCCTGGTCTCAGATTTATACTGCCTTCTGTATCTAGGAGAGAGCACAAAAGTGATGTTTGTATTAACTTAATAAAGGAATTATATGGGAGCAGCATTTACCTTCAATGGGTAGATAAGACAATTTGTGATGTTGACTTGATGTTCTAAATTGCCATTTGATTTGTAACCTTTCCATTATCAGATCTGAATGTGGAGATACACATATGATCATCAGTCTGCCCAATACTTCTGCAAGCTCAGATGGTTGCTGTACAGCAGTAACACAAGCCTTTAGGGAGTGAAAATCTTATCTGCCTGCGAGATGGCCTTCATTTCAATAAATTTATGAACTATAGAATTTATATGTAATGGGCTAAAAATGACCTTCCAGAGACTATATTGAGGATAACAATGGTGGATAGGCTATAGAATTCCCTATTTGAAGCCACGGACACAGTTGAAGGCATTGCAACTGAGATAAGCTGCATTTCTGTCACTTCTCTCAGATCCACCCAATAGACTTGATAGGAGGAGTCTATGAATACTACTAGTAAATTACTGTTTCAGTCAAGGTAAAGGCTAAAGAAACACATCATATGAAAATATTTATATGAGAGTCATATAAAAATGAAGGTATTCCTTACATTAAGATTAAGTAATATGCTTTTAAGAATTGATTACTTTGGCTAACCGACACTCAGGGTAACTTCCTGTGGACTAGAGAGCTCTGCAGAGCATCCTTGTTCACAGAACAAAGCAGAGCTACATACAGTCTTCTGTTATAGCAACAAATATTAAAAACTGTTGCTTATTATAAGAAATTGTATAAACTCTGTACTGCTTTTCATAACACTCTAAAGCACATTTCTCTGCCATAACAAACTGCCCCATTGAAAGAAAAATTATAAGAAGAGCTGCTCCTGTTTTGTTAAGCTAATGCCTGAAAGCCAATACACACCTCAACACACACACACGCACATTCGAACTTGTGTATGCAGCACATTATTGGTATATTATCATATGCAGCGTGCATACAGACATCATTTTGCTGTCCATTCAATTTCTCTGGCATTCAGAATATTAGGACATATATATTTTCCCCTAATTGTCAGGATTTAAAATGATCAGCAACATAATGGGACCTAACTGCTGGGCCATTTAGAACATTATTGTTGTCTGGCTGAATAGGCCAGCGTTGCTGTAAGTGCAGCTGCTGCTGCTATGCCTTATTAGAATACAACATTTGTACAAAAGCATGAAAGACTGGCCCCTTTTCTCTTTTCGTGCAATTGTGGTGACGCTATATGCTAACACTCACCCAACCTTCTTTTTGAGATGATTGCATCTTGTTTCTTTCTTTTGTATAGCAGATTTACCATCTCTGTGGACCAGCAGGCCATGCCCTTCGTCATCCAACAGGTTTCTGTTCACTGGTCCTTCAGCAGGCCACGGGTGCCGACAATTTGGCTTCAGTTTCCAACCTGCAACTATATATATATATATATTTGATGGATCTTGTTAGAGAGGAAGATAGACTCCTTTCCTTTTTACATTTGGTTTTCATTTCTGTTTCATAGATTTAAAAAGTTTGACACTAAATATCTGAAGAAAATCCTGATCCGGGAGAACAAGCCCAAATCCAGCATTGTATCTCTGTACAAGAAGCTGGAAATCAAACAGGCCATTGAGATGGCAGAGAGTGGGATGATAAGTTCAGCTGCATCGACAGCTTCTCTCCAGTGAGTATCAGCATCATTACAGCTTACCAAACGGGAGAGAGAGAGGAAGGGTGACGGGGGGATACGAAGAAATAGCTGAGGGAGACAGGGACTTTAAAGAAATGTAACAAGAACAAGGTACTGTAAGGGAAGGAATAACTGTTAGGTGCTGGGACCTTGACATGTTACATAGGAAAGGAAATGTTCAGCGATGGTTCTCGGTTTACAAAGACGGAAAAGATTGCCTCTTTACCCATGTTTTTCAGCAGCAACAGGGAAGCCTGCAAAGGCCTGGAGATTCAGGTCTATACTCAGTGGTACTCGCTGATAGCTCTGCACTGCTCCAGTGATGCAAAGAGGCCAGCTGCTTCATTTAACTGGCTAGTAAATTCTGGTTTGCGGCTGCTTTGTGTTGAAAGAGCAACACAAAGGAATGGAGTGTACTGGTTTTTCTGGCTCTCAGTTCAGATTAGGAACCAGAAATCTGGGATCTGTAAATTTGGGTATCGCTCTCATGAGACCAGGCTCTCTTGTAAGATTGCTACTTCAGACTGGGTCAGAATGCCATAAGGACAGGCTTTCTTGTAGTATTTTGGAACTTCAGCTTCGAGTCTTGGCCAGAACTCAGGTTACTCCTGGGGGCATTGTGCACCAAAAACATTTTAAAATTATGCGCACAATATTTTAAAATTCTGCAAATTGTATTTGTCAAAATAAGACTACAGAATCACACTAGTTTCAATTATTTTGGTAATTTGTTTCAAAATACCGGTCAGTAAGTATGGTTTTGGTTTTTTTTGTTTGTTAGTGAGAAGATAACATTAAAGGAAGCATATGGTCATGATCTCTGTGAATTTTCCTTTTACTGTATGTCAGGAACATTTCTGAGCTGCATATGGACAATACAAATAGGAAGTTTGAAAGAAAAGTTGTGACAAGCAAACAACATTTTTATTTACTTTCTTTAAAAACATAAGACCAACCGATTTAATGTAGTTTTACACATTCACTCCTGAATGAAGTTTGTAGGATGAAAAATATCATTCTAGAATAAATAGTTTGCTCAGGTGGAATTGGATCTTACTCTGGGCCAGATTCTGATACTTTTTACACAATAAATAGTCCTTTACTTTTTAAGTAGTCAATGGAACTGTTTGAGGAGAAAGGGGCTACTGAAGGTCAGGGTATCAGAGTGAGTGATCCCATTGATTTCAGTGAAACAGCTTGTAGTGTAAGGCACTATTCAGTGTGAGTGAGGGTGGCAAAATCTGGTCCTAAATAAATAATTTTGGAAACTAAGGGGTTTGGAAAGAAATGTTGATGCATTTAATATAAAACCACATTTGCAGTGCAATAACAACATGATACATTTCTCCTCAGCCATTTTGATTAGTTGCACAGGCATATAATTACTGTCTAGGGTTTTCATGCTTTAGAGACAAGGGGAAGAAATCTCTCTAATAATCAGGGCAGATTTCAGTTGAGCCTTCTGGATTTGCTCCAGGCTCAGAACTTCCATTCATGTCAGTGGGATTCCTACAGCTCGACTATGTATTTGCCAATTGACTGTGTAACAAAGCATCTAGATTTGCGATAAAATATAGCAGTTAGTTATACTGGCTTAGAGAACATAAGCCTTAGAAGTGGGGATTTCAAAAGGCAAAGCACGTCCCAGCAGATGCTGTAGATACCACATTTCTATTTCTGTATTTTAGACAATATACTTTAAATATAATCACAAGAAAGACAGGATGGGCTTGTTTCTGAGCTCACTTTTGCTGGTTTCACAGTGCTGTGACTCTTTGGACAGCAGGGGAGTTTAGTCTTGATGTACGCTGGTGTAAGTAGGCTCAGAATCAGACTGAGTGTTTTCATTGCCAGTGACACTTTTACACATGTGCTATCCCACTAGGATGCTACTTTCTTCTTAGTAGAAATGGATGGAGAATACAGAAAATTCAAAATGTAACAAAAAATGGGGAAAAAATTAGATAAGGATTTTTTGGGAATTTGGTTTTTATTTTTTAATCAGCTCTATTTTTTTAGAATAAATATGGACAGTATTTTGCGTTCATTCATGATCAGAATTGATTTTTTTTGCCAATCCAGAGTTATAACCAATTGCTATGCACCCAAAATTATATAATATCAGTAATGTTTTTGCAAATAAAACACCTGGACTTGGCTCTGTGAGTAAAATGCAGGAAGTTGCAATAAGCATCAGAGAAAGAATTTTAATAAAGATGATTTTATGGGCCGTGGTAACAGGTCAAACTTGTTTTAGCTGAATGCAGGTTTTGAAATATATTATATATTGCGAAATATTAATTAAAGGAGTGCTTATTAAACTAAAAAAATAACCTTTTCTCCGTTCCCCAGGTAGGCTCACTGTTATCAGTGTGGCAGGTTAATGGCTAATCCCATGCAAAGAGTATGCTTTTTATTTGTTCTTTAGAACGATACAGATAATCTTCATGTTGTTTGTTCTGTTGCTATTTCAGTTCAGCTGAAACTGAGGGTATTTTATTTGAGTCACCTAAAGAGTGAAATGATAACAAGCATTGAGATGATTTAAGGCTTGAATTTCCATCTACATCTGCATGCAGCAGGGAGCCAGATTGGGTTGATCTGGAGTGGGGAAAGTAGCAGGATGAAGTGATCTCTACATGATACCATTCTTCTCAATACTTTCCCAACCCCTTTTTCAATTCTGTGATATAAAATCCCTCTACAGGTGCACCACAGGCTTCTGGTTCCATAGATCTAGGGACAGCAGGCCAGGAGAAGGAGGGGGTAGAGAAGCAGTTCTCTTTGTGGCATCAGCCATGAGGGGATAGTACTGCATAAGACATCAGTTGTCAAACTATGTTTCATGGACCATTGTGGTGTGTGGACCACATGTCAGTGGTCTGCAGAGAGTTTAAAAGCACCCACTTCAAAACACCATTAGCAATTTAAATGGTGACTGGAACAAACCACAAGCCCCTCTCCCCAATTTAGAGCTCTAATGTGTGCATTTATAAGTCCCCAGACAAGGGGCCAGGCTAAATGTGTCTTATTTATTTATTAAACTAGACTATTTAAATTGTTACTTTTTTTTTAAATGTGTTTTTTTTCTATAAATGTTGGATTTTTTATGGCTGACTTGTTCCTTTTCTAACTTGCCATTTTTCACCTGTGATATATTTTGGATCACTACATATAGACAATAGTTGATCTCAGCAACTGGCCATTTCCTAGAGATGGGCCACTTTGGATCTCTAACACATTTGAATTTGGGAGTGTTTAGATTCAAATGCCTGAACCCAAACCTATCCCTATGGCTTTGGTTTCAGGCTGGATGCTGTCAGGGCTGAATCCCCACTCTGGCACTTTGAGTGCAGAAGATGGGGGGCCTGCAAGGATTCAAAAAATTAATACTTGCCATTCTGGGCTTGTATTAAACTCCCAAGGTTACAGCTTTTCTCTGACCTTGGCTTGGTAAACGCTGCCACCACCCAAATGCAAAAAAAGCCAACAACCCTGGGACTCAGGAAGGAGCACTTGGGAATTCCTCTCTGTGGGGTACCCTTGAGCCCTTTCACACACATACCCTCCAGGGAAAAGCTGAGAAAGAAAACAAAGGAAATTAGCTATTTCTACCAGCTAATTAAACAACATGTGCACAAATCTCTTAGGACACCAAAAATCCAATCCTGCTCTTAAAAAAGGTAAATTTTATTAAAAACGAAAAAGGAAGAAAATACGTCTGGAACTTAGGCTTTTGCTAGATTTTAAAAGCACAATTCCAAAAATTAAGCACCCAAACTAGCTTTTTTGGGAGTTCAGCTTAAAGGTTGCAAGCAAACAAAAGCATCAGGGGTTAGCACAGAGGAAATCCACAAGCGAAAATAAAGAAATAAACCTGATCACGTCTATCTAAACATTCCCTGTCCCCAATTATTCCTTCTAGGTATGGAAAATATTTTTTCATACCTGGTTCAAATCTTACACAGCATTGCTGCTTATAGCATGGCTGCTCTGGGTCCCTGCAGCCCAGAGAGAACAACAGACAACAAAGGGAAGTTTTTTCCCAGTTTTAAAAAGTTCTAGCCTTCCCATTGGCTCTTTTGGTCAGGTGCCCACTTCCCCTTTTTCCCCTTTTTCCTATCTATGCAGGGAGGCTTTTTAACCCTTTACAGGTACAGCAAGCTGAGAACAGCTACTAAGAGGGATTTTACAGCTAACTGGCTGGCTGGGTGTCCATAAATGGGAGCTACCCACCCTTCATTTATCACAGATGCAAAACCCGATAAGGCCTTATTTCTGGTTGTGCTTTGAAGAAGGTGGCAATTTTGCAATTGCAACGAATGGTGGCAATTTTGTGAAATTAGCTGTATTTGACCATCATACAGCCACCATACCTTAGCCTGGATTGTGCACTGAACCTGAATACCAATCCCTAGCCTAAACTAATCCATATCTGAACATCAGTGCTCTGGCCCAAGTCATGAATCATATTACAGTTTTTAGTTTATTCCACACACAGCTTCTTTTTGCTATTAAAGGCTGTATTCTTTTGCTAATGTAAGGGAAACTGAAAGCACAATCCTGTCATAATGTTATTAAAGGAAACCCTCCTTTAATCAAGCCATTTACCACAATTACATCACTTAATATGAAGAAAAAGCTGGACAAATAAATATATGGTATATGACTAAGTTCTCACGGAGGTTGACCTGGCATATCCAGTTCACATTTCAGATCAACCAGCTTCCATAGTTTAACACTTTCCTCCAAGACCCTACTGTATGGAAGGTAACTTTCCTTGTTAATTCTTAAAAAGCAAAGGTTGGCTTCTACTGTAAACTGAATGGCAGCTTATTGTATCTTCACAATATGTTAATAGATGTTTTAGTTGTTGTCAACTGGGCAAACTGGTTGAAACTATCGTAAAGAACAATATTATCAGACACATAGAGGAACATAATTTGTTGGGGAAGAGTCAACATGGTTTTCATAAAGGGAAATCATGCCTCACCAATTTACTAGAATTCTTTGAGGGGGTCAACAAGCATGTGGACAAGGATCTAGTGGATATAGTGTACTTAGATTTTCAGAAATCCTTTGACAAGGTCCCTCACCAAAGGCTCTTAAGCAAAGTAAGCTGTCATGGGATAACAGGGAAGGTGCTCTCATGGACTGGTAACTGATGAAAAGATAGGAAACAAAAAGTAGGAACAACTGGTCAGTTTTCAGAATGGAAAGAGGTAAATAGTGGTGTCCCCCAAGGATCTGTACTGGACCCAGTCCTATTCAACATATTCATAAATGATCTGGAAAAAGGGGTAAACAGTGAGGTGGGAAAATCTGCAGATGATACAATGTGCAGCATTAGTCAAAAAAGCAAACAGAATGTTGAGAATCATTAGGAAAGGTATAGATAAGACAGAAAATATCATTTTGCCTCTATATAAATCCATGATACACTCACATCTTGAATACTGCATGCAGATGTGGTCGCCCCACCTCAAAAAAGATATATTAGAATAGGAAAAGGTTCAGAAAAAGGCAACAAAAATGATTAGAAGTATGGAATGACTGCCATATGAGGAGAGATTAATAAGACTAGTACTTTTCACCTTGGAAAAGAGATGACTAAGGGGGATATGACAGAGGTCTATAAAATCATGACTGGTGTGGAGAAAGTAGATAAGGAAGTGTTATTTACTCCATCTCATAACACAAGAACTAGGAGTCACCAAATGAAATTAATAGGCAGCAGATTTAAAACAAACAAAAGGAAGTATTTTTTCACACAACGCACAGTCAGTCTGTGGAACTCTTTGCCAGAGAATGTTGCGAAGGCCAAGACTATAACAAGGTTCAAAAAAGAACTAAATGAGTTCCTGGAGGATAGGTCCATCAATGGCTATTAGCCAGGATGGGCAGGGATGGTGTCTCTAGCCTCTGTTTGCCAGAAGCTGGGAGTGGGCAACAGGGTATGGATCACTTGATGATCAGCTGTTCTGTTCATTGCCTCTGGGGCACCTGGTATTGGTCACTGTTGGTAGACAGGATACTGGGCTGGATGGACCTTTGGTCTGACCCAGTATGGCCAGTCTAGTGTTCTTATATTCTTTCTTCAAAAGATGATGGAAAGTCCAAACCTTAAAAAAAAAAAAAAAAAAACTACTAGGAAGTTTTCTCTTTTAGCTTTTGTTGATTCCTTATCATCATTGGTTAGAAAATTGCCATTCACACCTGCAGAGCTCTAGAAAAAATAACATAGGAAAATAAATAATTTTATAGGAAAGATAATTCCTGTGTGATTTGTACAAATTAATATAATGTTTGCCTTTCCCTTCTATTTATAGGAGCTATAGAAATCAAAGAATGCATAGGCTTTCCCCTGAAGAGGTGGAGTCCATGCGGGATATGCTGGCAAATAGTCTGTATCAAGTTCGACAAAGGGTGTGTAAGCGACTATCGTAAAAAAGCTTTGTACTCGTAGATCAAAAGATCGTGTTTGCCCTCCTCACCATCACAGCAACAGCCAATGGTAGCTGCAAAGATAGTATTGTTCATCTCAGCTGAACCATGAAACTGTGTTAATGGGAAATACTGAGCCAGATCCTCAGCTGGGGTCAACTGGATTTCAGGGGAGGTGCTTTGATTTATATCAGCTTAGGATCTGGCCCATTGTGCTCCGATCCCACAGTACAAAAAACAAAAAGGAGTTTGACTTCTAGCTTTTCACCCTGATGTCTGATCTGCAATGTAACAGGACAAGAAAATCCAGAAACTAGCTCTAGAGGTCAGGCTTCCCTAGCTGTAAAGATCTCCGTGACTCAGGAATGGTCTCCTTTCTGATATTGCCCAACACCTAGTTTATCTAGTTTAACTTTCTAAGCCCTTTCTCTCTAGTCACAAACAAGCTGTGATTTGGGAGGGAAGCAGCAGACCTGTAGATTATTCTCATGGCAACTGAGGAGATGGAGTTGATACGGAATTTAGGGGTAACGGTATTTACCTGAACATGTGCAGCAGTTACATTTTTTAAAGCAAACCATCTGCAAAATAGGTTTAAAACTGATATTATTCTACCCTCAATTTGAAGGAGCAGCAGGGCCATTAGAGGCCAGTGCTGTTGTGGAGGCACAGGATCTATGTAGATTTGCCAGATTTGTGGGACAGGTCTCGTGGCTTGTTCTGTGTGGGAGGCAAACCCTGCCCTCACGATAGGATGATAGGGGAAGAACTCGTCTTGTAAGCTTTTCCATGAGCTACGGCTGAGCTGGGTCTCAGCAGGGCTTTATTTTGAAAAAAATGGACATGGCTTTGGTATCCTGTAAAAATACAGTGTGACGCTGGTCAAAGATGCAACATCAGTGTAATCCAGTCCAGTGCATCACTAACCAACCAACCATAATGCTCAGCATTGTCATGCTCTCCTATGGCAAAGTGTGCTGGCAGGTACACTTGGGTAACCTTGAAATTATGCTGATCAACTGCCCTGACTAATGTAACATATGCAGGGCTGAAGAATGATCATTTTATAACAGGTCATTGTTCATGTTATATTCTTCTTTAAAGTTGTTTGAATTGTGGCCAGTCATCTTTATGAAAGGTATTTCTTATCTTACTAGCAAGTTCCATATGCATCTGTTCTATACATGACCGAGGTGAACCCTGTGTCTGCAAAAATCAGTTACCTTAAGGTCTGTTAGTGCACTGCAGCCTGCCATGTGGTATTTGAAACCGTATCTTCTCTTGGAAATGAAGGATTTTAATACTACTACTTCCCCCTGCAATTGCATCAGGGTGAAACCAGTATAAATAGGATTGAGATCAGGCCCTAAGTCTTCAAACTGCAGTACAAAAATCCGTGAATTTGCCCTCCCGACACGTCTCTGAGGTTGATAACTATTACTCTCATTTCACAGGTTGAGGGCCTGATTCTCTACAGCCCTGCACCATTTGCAGCCATATTGAGCAGTGCACAGTGAGTGTAAAACTCTGTCAAATTAGAATGGAAGGGCCTGATTCTTATTTACACTAAAGCCACTTTATATCATTCTGGCAGTGTTAAAGAGCCTTCAAGTGAGTGTACATTAAACGAATGCCCACTTTAAGGCTCTTTTACAATGTCAGCACAGTGTAAAGCAGCCTCAGCGTAGCTGAGAGTTAGGCCCAAAGAGTTTAACATCCACCCTTCACTCACTTTGGATAGGTGTAAATGGTTACCCAAGATAATAAAGAATCAGGCCGAGTGACTAAACTTTTACCAGACACTGCTGAAGGTAATGTTGCATTGTGGCATTATAGCTTCTACCAGTATGGACACATGTGCATCCACCCTTGCATTGCACTGATAGAACCAATCTGGCAGAGGATATATGCTGCTCAGAAATGCAGAATAACTGCTGGCTAAATGGAAACTTTTGCCAATAGGACATAAAATGCCAGGTTGTGCTGCCTTTGTAGTGTAGACCAGGCCTAAGAAATAGAGGGGTCAGTCCTTGGTTCTGACTGAGATCTATCTGGTGCAGAAACGGAGTGGGAAGGAAAGGTGCCCCCTTTGCAAATCCTTAATTCCTGAGAGTCCCCCGGTTTATGCAATCCTTTCCTCCGGGCCACGGCTCTGTAGGATGTGACATGTGGGTAAAGATAATGTAGAGCTGGTTTGCTGGCTGTCCACCATATGGGATTTTCTCCACACGAGGGAATTCACAGCTGCACAGGTAGGGTAGGACTGAAGTGATACAAGAGGGCCATACTGAAGGCCAGGATCTGTCCCAGAGAGGTTGTGCAAGATCTCACAGTGAGTCTGTGGCAGAGCCAGGAATGGGATGCAAGAAACGTTCCTTGCTCCCAGTTGCATGTTTGACTGGACTGCGCTGTTTGAGCCAACACGCCAAGTGTGCATTGGGAAGAGAGTCAAATACATGTATTTCCTATTTCAGACCCCGTCATATAACAGACACAACCTGCCAACAGAAACAAGCGAGAAAGAAGCCACAGAAATTCTCATCTGTCGCCAGAACAGCCTGAGGCAGAGTGTCAGGAAAGGAAACAGCTTACCTTGGGGGAAACCGGTAACTGCTATGCAAGCTACAGTTCATGTGATCAGGGCATGAAAATACCTGCCTGTCTCTGGACCATACAAAACCCAACCAATTTTAATTTGCCTTTGCAATAATTGAAATGAATATTTCCCACAGAGCATTGGAAGAGGAAAGCACCTGGAAACAACAGGCCATATTCAGCAATTATATGAACAGTAATGTCAGTGACATGTCACCTGTATGCTAGTCAGTGAACTGTAATGTCAATGACATGTCACCTGTATGCTGGTAATAAGAGGTAAAGCACTGTAACTTGCACTAACTTTGCATTCACTGTGGGTACAAAACAAGCGAAACATGCACCTAGGGACTAAGGCAAAGCCCTTTCAAGTCAATGGGAGTCTTTCCATTGACTCCAGCTGGCTTTAGATCATACCCCAAGGGCCAAATTCTGATCCTGTTTGCACTGGTGTAAATCTAGTGTAAATGGGTTCAGAATCAGGCTCCTGAGGGTGTGGAAGATTGGAGTGTAAACCTATTTACACTGGTTTCACACTGATATAGCACACCTGTGTAGATGTAGCTCAAAAAGCAGCAAAGCCCAAATAACAACTACCCCTTATTTCCATCCTGCTGCTAGTTATTAATCCTGGAACAAGATTCCTGTAACAGATTTCCAGTCCCTTCATGTGTAAACTACATTGATTTGGCCCATCATTGAATGCTAAAACAGTGCCTCTATTGTTTATCTGTTCATAGAATTAAAATCCAGAGTCTTCCTTGGGAACTTGCCCCCATTTATCTCAGACTGAATTTGGCCCATATAGTTTAGGCAGTGGAAAGGCACAGCTTGGAATGTCCTGCACACTGAACTGGTTCTGCTTCTAAATCCAGGTTGGCACAATGAAATGTACTGTATGCTTTTCTGTCTTTGCACACAGGCTAGAACCAAAAATGTGCGTTTCCTCTCTTTACCATACGGCACTCATCAGCCAGCTAGAGGAAAAGCAAGGCACGATGCTTCTACAGGTAACAAACACATTTTACTCTGCATACCAAACCAAAAAAGATACAGTAGAAAACCAAGAATTTGCTCCATGAATTTTACAACAATATCCCCTTCATCTATCTGTCACTCCATGGCGTTCACATGGCACCAACTGTAGTCATCTGCTCAGGACACCTAGAACCAATAAGCCACCGTGTTACCCCTTTGCCTCAGCAAGGGTGCGCTTTGCTGGAGCTTAGACTGTAGGTCAGGTCCCAGCCACACCAGTCTATCCAGCAAACTCCTCAAGATTCTGCCAGTCTGAACCTTGCCTTGCAATGTAACCATCAGTGAATCCCAGTTCTCAAGTTCCCCAGACACATCTCTTCAGTGTCCAGTCCCTCTCGTGGGACCGCCTGCTGGCTAGCTCTTTACTTCAATATAACAGCACTGAGATGGTTTATAGTAAAGCTAAGAATAAGTTTATTAATAAACAGCAAAGATTTAAATAATACTAAGCAGGAGAAAGAGAGACAGGTGAGGTGACAAACAAAAGAAAACATAACACTTTCTAGTGACTAAAACTGCATTTTAGCAAGTTAAAATTTTTGCATAAACAGTTTTCTTACTTGCATCAAGTTACCAACATCTATAGCCCTCCAGGCCAGAGGATCCAACCTTCAGAAACTTAGAGGGCACCATTCCCTTTGTTCCCTAAATGATGGAAAACTAGAATGTCTTTTGGCTCCCCTTATATTTCCCAAAGTCCATTGTATTTGCCTCAAGAGCCAGGAAGACACCTGGGGTTTCAGGCACAATCTATCCCAAAGTGTCTATTGCAGGGGTCGGCAACCTCTGGCATGTGGCTCACCAGGGTAAGCACCCTGGTGGGCCGGGCCAGTTTGTTTACCTGCCAGGCCAGCATATCGCTCGCCCACACATCTTCCCGCCGCCCCCTTGGCCTGGGATGGTGAACTGCAGCCAGTGGGAGCCACGGTCAGCCGAATCTGCCGACGCGACAGGTAAACAAACTGACCTAGCTTGCCAGGGTGCTTATCCTGGCGAGCCGCATGCCAGGGGTTGCCGACCCCTGGTCTATTGTCTCTTCCCTCATCTCCACTGTGATATACATTTTCTTCTTCTTCTTGGTATGACAGTAGCAGATCAGGCCCTCTTGTAGCATGTACTCTACATACACATAGTAAGATGCAGTCCTACTCTGAACGGCTTACAATCTAAGTAGAAAAGACAAACACTAGGTGGGAGGGGAAACAGGTCAAGAGCAGTGATGTGACTTGTCAAGGTCACACAGCTGGCCAGTGTCAGAGCTAGGCATGGAACCCAGGTCTCTTAACGTTCCATCCATTGTCCTACCCATTAGATCAGGCACCACCAGACACCTTTCTGCTTTTTGTTAATATATGAACTCCTGAAACACGTTTAGGCTGTTGAAAATGGCTGTTCATTTTTGGCAAAATTAAAAATCTGGCAGTGAATGACACTGTTTTTTTTATCACCTTTGTAGAAAAATGGTGAAAAGCCAAATGTTGCTTGTTTCCTGCATGTGCAAAATCATTCCATTTCTTTTTTTCCTATTGAAACAAAAAAGAGTGTTTGTGATCTGTATACGCAAACTACCCATTTCAGGTTGTGCATACACTGGGTGCATAACACAGTATGGAACACTTGATAAGAACCCAGCCAAAACCTTCACAGTTATTTTTTTCAAAGCAATTGCTGAACTAGAGATATAGAACAACAGGTGGTAACTAACCAGATTTATGGGTCAAGGGATATCAGTCCTGCTAAAAAGCTGTTAAATATTTCAGCACAACAGTCTATGATACAAAGATCTATTGCATCACTTTCTTAGGGCCTAACCTTCCCTTATAGCTGCCATTAGCAAATCTTGTATTATTTCATTGGAGACTTTGGGACATACCCCAGGAATGGTGCAAAGCAGCTGAGACTGGGCTGAGAATCTAGCCCAGGGCATATAGTTTTACCGATACAATCAGTGAATCTATGCAGGGAGTTTACAATAATCAGGAGCTTGTGCTACCCACTGGTAAAAATCAGGGAAGGCAAAACAAACTTCAGCAGAACACAGTGGGTCAATAGGATGCAAAGAGAGTTAGTCACATTGACAGACCCCATGGGACTTAGGCATCTAAATACATGTGAGGATCTGGGGCTTTGGTTGCTTGAGTATCCTAAGCAGCATGGTAAAACGAATTAACCAAATTGCAAAATAGTGGTCATTTTTCTCTTGTTTCACACAAGTACATATTTCTATGACCAATATGTCCAACACTTTTTAGCACTGATTACCCCATCTGGCTAGATATAGATATAGGCCACCTTATTATGTTCAGTCGTCTTTCAAATCTGAAAATATGTTCTTCATAGTGTCCATTTTCTTTGAGACAACTATGTGTGTGTTTAATTGCAATAGGATACAATCTGTTGTAGAACCCTTCATATATTTTTGTTTATTTGGAGGTTCCTGTAATTTTTATGAGTAATTATGTAATAGTATGGCTAATTTATTTTTACACCTTCAGACTTCAGATGGCCTGTATTTAAGGAAAGAGCAGAGATTTGCTTAGTTAAATAAATAGGACAAGAGGGCTAGTTCACTTTGGTGTAGGCAAAAGTTTTGCATCAGAGACCATGGAAGTGCCTTGGGTGCCAAAGGGTGTGTTTCTAATAAGGTTAGGGAACTTTGACTTCAGGGAAAAGGCTCATGCTCTGACACACCCAGGTTAATCAAAGGGCCTTGAAGCCAAACTTTCAGGTGCAACTGGTTCTTTCGGTCTTGTTAATTGCAGGTGACCTGTAAATTTCCAGTTGGAAACCTCTCAGCAGTCACATTCAGTCCTAGGTTCTGTTTTTTGTAATGCTTCAGGATTATGGGTTTGGTTATCTGCTTGAATAACTTGCAGAACATTAAAACTTACAGGAATGAGTCTCCTGCATGGGATAATATGACAATAGCAGCACTGAGAGCTATTAACATGGAGCAGAGTATGCTCATTTATTAAAGCTCCTGGGGAAAACAAAGCCCAATACAGAATGCACTATCTGCCAAGAATCCATTGTCTCTCTCCACTACTTAAGAAATGTAGGTAATTTTAATTGTCCCTCATAACAGGTACATTATTTTACAGTAATTGCCCCAAGCACTACAGCTCCAGTGCAACATGTATGACCTCAGAAAATACTTTGTTATATTAAGTATTTTCTTTTAATAGTTCTTCATAAAATGCTCTCTCTCTTTTTTAATAATACCATTCCCTTTTGTGTTACTGTCCAGGTGATTACTGCAATGATTCTGATTCAATGGTCTCCATCATGTTCAGGCCACAGCTCCGAGCAGGCTCCCTTGCAGGAAACCGTCGTCAGCAGGAGATAGTTCCAATGGAGCAATTAGATAGAAGAGAGAAACTGTCAGATTTTGCAGGTCAGAGGGGAACCCCAAGCAAGCCGGGTCACACAGCTAGAATAAGAAGACTGGCTTTAATGCCAAAGCCCCAGTTTGATGCAGTGTTTGAAGAAGAAATACAGGGATATGAATCAGAAGAGGAGGAAGAAGCAGTCGCAGCATCAAGGCCATCAGTCAAATGGGCACCAGAGAAAAAAAATGTAAGACATTTCCACAAAGCCCCAAGCTCCCCATTCTGGAGAAAATAGCAAAGTTCTTATATGAACCATAATTACAATGTTCATCTTGGGACCTCTGAACTAATTCTGATACCGGTTCTAAGCACAACGTGAAGGTTCTTAGAAGTTCTGTGTAGAATCAAATGTTTGAACACTCAGATCGAAGGGTGTTTGCCTGAAGCCACTGAATGGCACAACAGTAAATGACTACAGTATCTGCTGGAAGAGACCTGTATGTTAACTTAACTTAGTATAATTATTCACACACATTTCCCGCATGGTATTTCATAAGTGTATATTCTACACTATGGCTATGATCCAGCAAAGCACTTAAGCATGTGCTTAAACTGAGCTCCTGAGTAATCGCTTTGACTTCAGTGAGCTCCCTCACATGCTTAAAGTTAAGCACAGGGTGACGTTCTGTTCTGGATGAGGGCCAGTGCTACATCCGTGCTACATCTCTTACAGTGTACTTCTGGTTTGGTCCAACAAACATCTGATCCATACAATTTGACAAGCACCACTGGGGAAACAAACACCTCTTCCTTCTGTTCACAATTCAAAACAGTATTCAGAAGTTTAGAATGAAGCATATCATCTATGTTAAATGCCTACAAAGATTTGATGAAACTTAAGTCCTATTTGTATTTTTCTATTATAGGCATAGAAAGAAAGTATTCATCTTCCTTTAAGAGCACAGAGTCAATGGCACAACTATTAACAGAAGAATGGATTTTGGCTTTTGTACTGGCACCGAATAGACAATGAATAACATTTTTAAAAAGCCAAAAACAAAACCCCACATTCTTGTATGAAACAAAAGGACAATTGTACATAATAACTTAGGATAGATTTAAACCAAATCCCTAGATGAGATAATCCCTACATTTTGGAAAAGTTTGAGTCCAGGTCCAAACATTATGACTGGCCCTATCTCTTCTGTAGGTTGAACTAAAATCCTAAATTCAAATAACCCAAATGTTGGGAAAGTTCAGATCTGAACATAGTTCTCAGGTCCATCTCTAATAACAACAGGACACTTTGATGTAAGGCTGGCTCTGGCTTTTTTGCTGCCCCAAGCAAAAAAAGAAAAAAAAAAAAGGGTGTGTGTGAAGCGGCAAAGCGCAGGGTGTGGGGGGACGGCACGGACAGCAAAGCAAGGAAAAAGGCAAAACAAAAAAACCCTACACGGCGGCCGAAGCCAGGGTGCAGGGGGACTCCCTGTGCTGCAGAGTGTGCTCCTGGTCTAATGGGGTGAGGGGGAGGGAATGGGGGAGAGAAAGAAGGGGGGCGGCCAGGGCTTCAGCGGGGCACTCGCCCTGCAGCCCCAACTGCCGCGCAGCCTGCTGGGAGGGCTCTGCACCATTCCGGTCGGCTGGGAGGGAAAGACGCGGGCTGTCCTGCCGACTTTGCTGCCGGGAGCTCCCCTCCTCTGCCCCTTAGAGGGCGGCTGGATCGGGGAACCAAAAAAACCCCAAAACTTGCCATGCCACCCTAGGATTGAAGGGAAGCTGCCCCATAGAATCTGCCACCCCAAGCACGAGCTTGCTCGGCTGGTGTCTGGAGCCGGCCCTGCTTTGATGAATATCTAACAAGAGTTCTACTGGCTTTCTTAGTCAATCTCCACTGTGCCAATCAAGGCAACGCAGGAAAATATTTGGAAATTCACCATAGCCAGTAGTGGTGAGGTGTGCTCCTAATCTGATCTGCTCTCGTTTGGCCATGACACTAGAAAACTATAGGGTGTATTTAAGACCCTGCTGATATTTGTATTAGCTTGGGGAAAAAACAAAACGAATTAAATTGGTGCGTTATCCAGTTGAAATCAAAACATTGTTTTAAAAGGTCACTTTACACTTTCACCTGGTATTTTCTTAATGCGCAGTGCAAAGTATCTAATTACCATTTCATACTTCTTTTAGAATGAAATCCACCCCATTTCTCACAGAGCCCACAGAAGGTCCCCACAGCAATGGAACTATTGCAGTTTCATAGAGCATAGATACATAGAAACCATCTGCAGAGGGTGGGTGCGGTTCGCCGCTGCAGGCCAATGGGAGCTGCTAGAAGCAGCATGGGCCAAGGGACTTACTGGCCGCCACTTTCAGCAGCCCTCATTGGCCTGCAGCGGCGAACCGTGGCCAGTGGGATCCATGATCGGCCGGACCTGCGGACGGGCAGTTAAACAAACTGGCCCAGCCCGCCAGGGGCTTTTCCTACACAAGCAGCGATCCCAGTTTGAGAAACACTGGTATAGAGTGTTTAAAGACCAATCAAACGTGAGCAAGGAGCAAGCATATTTTAAAATATCATGTAAGTGGATATTTATTTTATCTGATTTTTTGCAAGTCTTTTAAAAATACAAATAAAATCAATGGGGAGACTGAGCCAAGTCTCATCCTATTTGTTTGTTTATTTCTAAGCTTTTATTTTTCCAGAAATCAATGGGCCAGATCCTCAGCTGTTGTAAATCGGCACAAAGAGATTGAAGTCAATGGAGTTACATCTGTTTGGACCAGCTGAGAATCTGGCCCTAAACCTGCAAAGTGCATTTTTAGTTTGCTTTTCTAACAATTAGAAAGTAGCACTGGAGGAAATTTTTCTTCTACACCATTAGTTGCTGTTAATGGTTTAGTTGGCCATTAACCAAGAAGCAATACTGCAGATGCCCATATAAAATACTTGCCAATAAATATAAAGTTACATTATTATTTTTTATCATGGGCATAAGTAATGCACTATGTACTTATGAAAAGTCAAACAATAATGAAAGAGGATCAGCTGTTAGGGTTGAAATGACAGTAACAGTGGCTTTGAGGATATTTTCAGGAGCTCCTTCCATGCATAAGAGGTAAAAAGGGAGAAAAGCACAAAGGTGTTTGTTAGAAAATTTTACAAAGGGGCAGGTAAGACTGGCATCACTTGCATTACAAAGGTGGGAACTGATGTTTTGATGCTACCTAAGAAATTATAGGTAAGGCAGGGATGGGCTGTGAAAGGTCTTATAAGTGAGGACAAGTAGTTTGTTTTTAATGCAGTGGAGAAGGAGGAGCCAGTAGAGGGATACAAAGAGAGAAGTGATGTGGCTGAAGCAACAAGATAGCAGAAAAGCAGTGCTTAATTTGTGCCAGGGCTGAGCCCTGGCACCCCTGGGCTTGCTGCATCAGTTATGAATGTAAAAAAATTGCTTGAGCCCCTGCACCTAATTGCTTGAGAACCAGCACCTCTTTCATTACAAATTAACCAGTGGAGGATAGTGAGCTTTGCAGCAGTATTTTGAATGGATGGAAGTGAAGTAAGGGCTGGTCTACACTGAAAATGTACATCGTCCTAGCTACGTTTCTCAGGAGTGTGAAAAATCCATACTCCTGAGAGACATAGCTATGCTGACCTAACCCCTGGTGTAGACAGCGCTAGGTCGAGAGAAGAATTTTCTGTCGACCTCGTTACTGTCTCTTGTGGATTAACTACAGTGATGGGAGAACACCACCCATTGTTATAGAGCGTGTCTACACTGAAGCACCACGGCTTCAGCACTGCAGCTGTGCTGCTGTAGTGTTTTAAATGTAGACATACCCTAAGATTGCATTTGTCAAGGCCAGATGGGAGGAAGTTATAGCAGTGAAGATGCAAGATAGTGAGGGCCTGGAGGAGACTTTTAACTGTGTGGACAGAGAAGAAAGGCCCTTTTTTGGCCCTGGTCTACACTACAGAGCTAGGTTGACATAAGCTGCCTTACATCGATCAAACTCAGTAAATGGCTACACTAAAGTGTAGCTCCCACTGATGTAACTCACCCACTACACCAACCTAATAATTCCACCTCTGTGAGAGGTATAGTGCTTAGATCAATGTAGTTAGTTCGACGCAGTGTCAGTGTAGACACTGCATTGCTTATGTTGACTGTTACTTCCTTTCATAAGCTGTCCCACAGTGCCCCACACTGACAGTTAAAATGGTGCAAGCGCCCCTGGTGAGGGTCTGCACTGCGGACACAAAAGCAATTTAATTACTACGGTGGCTGAACGTTGACATAACTTAGGTTGACTTACTTTTGTAATGTAGACTTGCCTTTATGATGTTATGCAGAAAGAAGAGGCAAGAGCTAAATGCACCCTGGATGTGTGGACCTAAAGAGAAGGCCAAGTGAAAGATTATGCCTGGGTTTAGAGCTGTGCATGGGACTGAGAATAGTGGAAGGAGTGCTTGGAGGGAAAGATTAGGAGCTCTGTTTTGTGCATGTTGAGCTTAAGCTGAAGGCTGGATATCCACAAGGCTAAAATTTTAGTTTGGACAGTGGGAGAGAGGTCAGAAGCGGAAAGGTACATCTATGTCTTCAGTATAGAGAAGACAGTTGGGCTCTGTGATATGCGATCATCCAGAGACAGGATACAAACGGAGAAGAGGATCAATGGTATCAAAAAGTGCTAACAGATCACATTAATATGGAGAGTCTAGTCCCTAAGACCTTTTTTATACTTCAGCTCTGTAAGAGCTCTACGGCAGCTGTGTTCTTGCATACCTAAGTTTGATTTTCTTATGCATGAAAGATATAATGACCAGGGCCCATGTACTTTGCATCACAAGAGGATGAAATTCCATGGTAGCAATCCTTAATTTCTGTAAATTCTTTGTTAATGACAGAGAACCCCAATGGTTTCATCTTAAATAGAGTTTCAAAAGAGCTCCCACTGATGAAACAGGAGCAGAGCTCTTTTGAAATCTGGTCCTCAGACTATATACCTTAATTCAGTTCAGGATGTAGTAGATTTTAATATATTTCATCCAAAGACTCATGGAGGTGCATGTATCAGGAGTATATCATTTTCATTACAAACCAAAACAATCTGTCCTGCTAAATTCTCATTGTGGCTCCGAGCTTCTAGAGAAATTCCTACTGAAATAACACAGGACCGTTTTGTGTTATCTGTTTTAAAGCCATTGAAACACTTGCTTGGTGGCCTGACCGGGCACATAATTTACATGATTAAAAAAAAAAAAGGTAAAATGAGGCCATTTAACAAAATATTCCCAAATACTGCACATGTTCTAAAGCAGACCCTTAATATGGTTTTTGAAAATGAGCAGGGATTTTTACTGACTGGATACCTAAACAATCACTATACTATACATCTAACATCACTTCATGTTTTGACTTTGTACTCTGTACACTTGATTTGGGGCCCAGGCCCCACAGACAAGTCAAAATTCTTGTTAATTCTTGTGGAAGTTTTGTCTGAGTGAGGATTTCACGACCATGTATTTGCAGAACAGTTACTGCACTAATTTATAACTTAATAACACCGAATGAAAATCACCCCCATGCAATGGGCCAGCAAAAGGTCTTCTTAAGTCGCACTATTGTTCTGGCTTGGAACAGGACTGAATTTTACCCTTAATGCACAAATCTCTCGATCAAAGATAACCTGTATTTAAAGGCCATGAAAAATTTGAAATGTCACAAAAATGGGGAGACTTCCAGTTTTGTCAATCCCATGTGCTGAAAATCACGAGTCAGCACCCCCCTAAAAAACCCCATGAGATTGGCTTCAAAATAATGAGATTTTTAAATAATAATAAACCTTGAGTTATTTGCTTTCTGTTTCTTAAGCTTTTAGAATTAACGTCTGCAAGCTTTTTTCTGTAATCACAAGGACAAAAATCTCACCCTTCCTTTTAATTAAAGCTGAGATTCTTATGGAATCACTCGACTCCAGAAGCTCAGGCTTTAAGAAAAATACCAAACATTGTGAGATTTATTATAAAGTACAAGAGTTGATACCACACTTACCTTGGACTTCAAAATGTTTTCATTTAAACTTTCTCAGTGTTCTTTTTTCATACTTATAGTGTTTTAACTTTTTATATGGTGACTTGCATAGCTGTCTTAAATTAACGGTTAAAAAAGGGTTCTTGTGGCCGTGTGGGTCCCAGGATATTAGCGAGACAAAGTGTGGGAGGTAATATCTTTTACTGAACCAACTTCTGTTGGTGAGAGAGACAAGATTTTGAGCTTGCACAGTGCTCTTAAGAAGAGCTCTGTGTAGTTCAGGCATCAGCAACCTTCAGCATGCGGCCCATCAGGGAAATCCACTGGCCGGCCAGGATGGTATGTGTACCTGCAGCGTCTGCAGGTGCAGCTGATGGTAGCTTCCACTGGCTGCGGTTCACCATTCCAAGCCAATGGGGGCTGCGGGAAGCTGCGTGGGTGTAGTTCGAAAGCTTGTCTCTTTTAACCAACGGAGGTTGGTCCAATAAAATATATGACCTCACCCTCTTTGTTACAATTAAAAATGGATAATCTGTCTTCTTAGTTGTGTGTGGTATTTCCTCCAGTAGGACAAATAATGCTAGCATTTTTAGTTGCAAAACACACTGTAATTAAGAACTTTTAAATCAAAGAGGTCGGACTGTATGAGTAATAGCCTGGCCCAGTTAAAAGGACTAGAAAGCTATGGTGCTAAATTGCCTACTTTATTTACTTTCTTATGACACTCTTTCTCAATTTTAATTGCAAGTGAAACTCATTGTAGGTTTGCTTTCACAGGTGTAAAATTTCAAGAATCAATATTAGTTCTTGTTCATTGTAGTCCATCCATTCTCCTTGAGCAATTTAGATTCCCATTACCTGTCCTTTCTATCATATAAATAAATAAATAGATAAATAAATAAAAAAAGAAAGAAAGAAAAGAGACAGTCTGAAAAAAAATAAAAAAGTTGAGGCCTTGATTTTCAGCAGTGGTCTCTTTTTTTATGAGTGTAATTTTGGGCCAGCAATAAATGTGCCCATATTTTTGTGCCCACAGTGAATTGTAGGTACAAACAGTAACTTGAGATCTCACTGGCTGTATGGAACCACAAATCAGATAGCTAGACAGCTAGTTAATATTTTTCTACCAACAACATATTAGTTAGTATGTTGGATATGGACTAGATGACCTCTTGAGGTCTCTTCCAGCCCTGACATTCTGTGATGACACCACCTTACAATATTTGAAATGAATCTGCTGTATCACTAGCACTGTACCACTACTTCCGCTACTAATTCCTGGGCACTAGCAGCCCTTGAGCAGAACACTTACTATTTGATCTTGGCTTTACACTAGTATCAGCAATGATAAGAAACAATGAATAACAATAGGCATTCCTCATTGCTGAAGTAAATGAGGGGTTTTTTCAGTTTTTTTTTAAGTCCTCTTGCAATAAAAACAACTACCCTTTAGCCAGTTCAGTTTGTTTTTACCCCAGGAAAAATTTCCAATCTCAAAAGGCTTTTGTTGGGTGGGTAATCTGAGTGGGAGTGAGGGGAACACAACCACCTGTGAATGAAAGAGGAGATTAAAAAATTTCTGCTTGCTGAAAGCAGACTTACTCATTTCCCCTTAGACCCACCGATTTATACAGTGTGAGTAATACATGAGTAATGACAATAGGACTTTGAACTTGCACAGCATCTTTCAGACAAAGATGTTATCATATTTTCCAAAGAGCGGTTAATTTAGAGTCCCTGAACCCATGTAAGTTAAGCAAATATTAATATTACTATCCTCATTTGAAAGACAAAGAAACTTGAACAAAGAGACTTTGTGACCCCAAATCCATCTTTCCACCCCTTAGGCATTCAGGTGACTGAAACTTTCTCAGTCAGGTGACTGAAACTTCCTCAGATGAACAAAACAATGGACTTAAACTGTTCCTCTTATTCGCAGCACAGAAAGTGGAAGAACTTGAATGGAAAGGATGTTGTTTATAAAATACCTGCAGTCAGTGAAAAACACCTGCTGTTTAAGAATGTTTAATCTCCTACAACCCAAGTTAAAAGAAGATATTTGGACAAAAACAATGCCAGGGGCTATTTGGGTTATGCCTTTACATCAGAGGGGGATGTTAACCTATGTACCCACCTGAAGCAGTAATACAAACAATAAACAAAAATAACACAGCATGCCAGGATGGACCTTACGGTGTGGGTACCATTGGCTGGCCTTTGTTATTTACTTGTGAGGTCAGGTGTCATCTGGCAACTTTAGTTTGTCACTAAGTTTGGCCTGGGCCTACATTTGAAACTTAGAACCACAGCTACATCACTCAGGGGTGTGACAAATCCACATAGCTGAATGACATAACTATGTCCACCTAATTTCTGGTGTAGATGCAGCTGGGCCTGTGTCTGCCTAGCTACCATTGGTCCTACACCTATAGAAAAAACCCTTCTGTCACAGTAGGCTGTATCTACACTATGGGGTTATGCTGGCACAGCTACAGTTGCATATAGGTATAATAGACATGGCCTTTGAATGCAATAATTCCCACAAGTATGTTGTTGCAAACTAAAACATTAGTCCCCCAGTATGTGTTACAATATTTGTGTAAACATCAACCTCCTGTGATATAATTTCAATGCAAGAAGTGGCTTGATAACAATATAAAGCACTGAAAGTTGTATGTTTCTCCTAGCCACCCGTCCCTGCACCACCTTAGTCCGGTGGACTGATAAGAAAAGGTAGTTACATTTAGAATAATGACTGACCTCTGTTGACAAAAACCATATCTAATTTGATCTCTGATATAGGTATATTATGCAAAAACACACCTCTCAGAGACTCCAACAAAACTGAATGGACTTGTAAGGAAAAAGAAGTGAAGGATTTGCAGCAAATTTACTTACACCTCTACCTCAATATAATGCTGTCCTTGGGAGCCAAAAAATCTTACCACGTTATAGGTGAAACCGTGTAATATCCAACTTGCTTTGATCCACTGGAGCGCGCAGCCTCCCCCGCCCCCGGAGCACTGCTTTGCCACGTTATATCTGCATTTGTGTTATATCGGGTCACATTATATCAAGGTAGAGCTGTATTTCTTGGAGTCTGAAATTGAATCTTTTTTTACCCAGTGTGGTCCAGTGGAGTGGGCACCACAGTTAGGAAACTTGAGTTCTGTTACTGGACCTGCCACTGGCCAGAAGCGAGTCATTTTAGCTTTCTGTGCCTCAATTTTCTCATTTGTAAAATGGGATAATGATACCTTCCTTTTGAAAGTGTTTTTGAGCTCTAAAAAGCAAGAGCTAAGTATTTTTTTATTCCACCAATACTGTTTGAAAAGAACATTATTATCCTGCTTGTAGAAACTGAAGTGTTTACTTCTATATAATCAATAAGTGCAGGAAGGACAGTAATGATTGTTGTAACAATTGATCTTCATTGCTAACAGTTCATTCATATATTGTACTTTGTTTCCAAAGCAATTTCTGACTTCATTTGTGTTTGGCTCAATCTGTTATACTGGGCTATCAGCTGCAAACTCCAACACTCACATTATTGCTGGATCAAATGGATCTTTTGGTTTGAATTCCTCATTGCCACCAATGACTAACCTCAAATTTACTCCCTCATCATTTTCATAAACATAAAATAAACATTTGGGAATATTTTCATAAACACAGATTCAAATTCAGCTAATGGTTGCTGGCAAATTTACTAGACAAATCCCACCATTTGGAATGAGAGTATTCTTTGGAGGTCCTTCAAAAACTTTCCCCATTTTTTCTACCACCCTAGTGAGAATAACCTTCCCTGTGAAATACCTTATACTCACCTGATGTATCAAGAGCCAGGGTGAAGCTGTAAACCCAACACCAAGACTGGAAGTACAGACTCTGTCTCCAGGGCATGAGATATACACATGCAGGGCCGGTGCAAAGATGTTTTGCGCCCCAAGGCGCCCCCCCCGCAGCAGTTCACCACCCCCCTTCTGCCCTGAGGCACCCCCCCGCCCCAGCTCACCCGTTTCACCTCCACCCCGAGCACGCTGTGGCTGCTTCACTTCTCCTGCCTACCAGACCTGTGGCGCCAATCAGCTTAGGTGAGCTGGGGTGACCTGAGCTGGGGTAGGGAGTTCCCCTGTGTGCTGCCCCCCACCTCCTACTTGCTGCAGGCGGCCCTCTCTGAGCCCCCTTGCCTAAATGCTGGCGGCGACTGGGACGGCCGAAGATCCGGCAGCCGTGGTTGCTGCCAAATAAAATGCCGCCTCCCCAAATCCTAGCGCCCTAGGCGACCACCTACGTCACCTAATAGGTTGCACCGGCCCTGTTCACATGGACACAAGATTCATACACAGCCAAAACCAGAAACACACACACACACACTATCCGTCTTTGTATGAAATAAATTCATTCCAAAAGCTGATGACTGAATCCCATTTAACAGCCTTTTTACTATTATGTTTTTTTCACTCTTATCTCTGAGTCTTTTTCTGTTCCAATCTTCAAAGCCTAATTAAAGTTAGGGGAGGGTCCTACATTCTGTCATGTTATCTGCTGGAAAAGGAACGCTTTTAGCAAAGAGCAAAAGTGCTACAGTGACCTCTGGTGATGAAAACCAGGCAATGCACTCACATAGTGGTTTGGTTTCAACCACGGAGAAAATGCTGACACCTTCAAGTTCTCCAAATGGGTCTAAATAGGAACAACAGTAACCTTTGTGAGGAATGAGTGACTTTTGGGCTGGATTTTTTATTTCCTATCTTCTCACTCTCCCCAATCTGGAATTTTTTAAAAATGATCAAGAATAGATGTTGCGAGAGAGGGGAGGAGCTTATATAACTGGATGTAGCACACTACAAAAGATTTTGTTTTTCAAAGTGTTCTGCTACATTCCAGTAGGTTATGCTAAACTAAGTAAAATCCTATTACCTTATGTGATTCTGCTTTGGTAGATGGCGTGATGTAGCAGCCTCTCACACCATACTCTCAATGCAGGGCCGCCCAGAGGATTCAGGGGGCCTGGGGCAAAGCAGTTTCGGGGGCCCCTTCCATAAAAAAAGTTGCAATACTATAGGAGGCCCCTGTGGGGCCTGGGGCAAATTGCCCCACTTGCCCCCCCTCTCAAATTGCCCACTGGCCCCCCTCTCAGCGCGCGCGGTGCGCGGCCCATGCCACTTAACCTGATATCAGTGATTTCCATGGTCACTTAACAAACAAAAAGGTACTACTTATGGAGCGTAATCAGCGCTGTCCTTTAAACAGTGGTAAAGGGCGGTCAGTCAATAGAACCTGTGACCGCAGGGCCAGAACCAGCAAGCAAAACACCTGTTCCCCACCTCTCTCTTGATTTTCTTCAATCAGGCACAGGTAATTTACAGTTCTATTGCCGTTTACTTTGTAAAAATAGAACAACAATTTCGATTCTCCACCTTCCCTCAACCCCCGGATTCAGTATTTTGTTTAACCCAACCCCAGCCATAAATCTATTCACTTGGGCAACAACAGATCTGTTTGCTGGATACCTAGGTAGATTAGGTGTGATGTAAATCGTAATAAAATCTGTCCTGAAAGGCCTTTTCCACCAGTTCCCCCAGGCTTCATACTTGCTGTAGGCGAGAGCTCATTTAGGACTTGGCTGTACAAACATAACTTGCCAACGTCACCGAAATGAATGCACTGGCATCGTCATAAAAACAAAAATTAGTATAAGGGAAGCTAGTCTATGTTGCATACTTTCAAAGTCTATTATACTTTTTCAGATACATGTATTTATCATACACTTTACCAGCTTTTAAAGTATGTATTAATGTCTCAATTTCAATTCAAATTTCCAAAACAATCACTAAATTGGCAACATTGCCACATGAATTAAGTTCACCAAAACTGGGTGGAGGTGGGTGGGAATGTGGTGGGGTGTAAAGGCGGTCTGTTGAGGGAATCCTGAACACTCTAAACATAGAAGGCTTTCAGGTTGTGTGGACACATTTCATCTTGACCATTTCAGACACAGAGGCAAAAGGATTTCCCCACCCCTCTTCCGCCGCAACTGGGACAGCCCTGGATTCTTTGTGGATTTTTCCTTTTCAGTAAATTACTGAGAGTACAGGGCAAAAGTAATGTAAGTGAGTTGACAGGACAACTTTTAGTTGCAATCCATGGACTGAATCAAGCCATGTCGGTTCTAAGCCATGGTTCTCAGGCAAGCCAGATTAGTTTTAGATCATGCAGGACTTCAGAGTTGGGATATTGGACCAGTGATGTCTATGTGCTGGGACAGTTCTAGTTTATGCCCTAAGTACACTTGTGCATGATTCTTACTGGCCCCAATGAGGGATCTGGATAAGGGTTCAGAAATATTGTTTAAAATTGGTAAAAACAGACCAATTACACAAATAATAGAATTAACCCAAATACCAGAGTCCCAAAGGGTGGACTGACTGTCATTAACACTATCTGCCCCTTCACATTTTTTGTGTTTAAAAAAAAATCATCTTTAAAGATCATGGGAAAATATTAAGTGAAAGGAATAAAAAGCAAGTACTTAACTCATCTTGGATATCCCCAGATAATTTGCATCCATGTAATCAATACTGATCTCTGGCCCCACTGTTAATACTCTACGCATTTTACAACATTGAGAGGTAAGCTTGCAGTAACTGAGCCACAAAATCTCAATGGTTCTTGTGTCAAGGAATAAGAAGAAATGGAAGAGTAATAAATTTTAACATGACTTCTTAATCCTGAAAGCTAGGACCTCATTCTCTCCTCTTCCCAGGAGGAAGGGCAGGAGGAGCAACCATTCTCACTGCCAGCATCCCTGCACCAACATCAAGGCATTCATCTTACCTAACTTAGCCCCTTGCAACCTAACTTCTACACCTTTGTTAAAAAAGAACTCCTATTTGAAAATATATTGCATAGTAAATAAATAATACATGTAAAGATAATATAAATTATAAGCATAATAAAGCTCAAAGATGAGGGCAACAATAATTCCATAAGTTAATTCATCAGGGACAGAAACTATTTAAGGTGTGTAATTTGGACAGTGGTAAGAGAAACCCAACAATGCAGAATAGATTGTGTAAAACCTATTCTTTCACACTTAGAGGGCGTAGTAAACAAAAGAAATAAACTTGAAACCATTTACTATTTAACTATATGAGAAAGCCATTGCAGGCAGTCCATCTGTCTTTTTCTTCCAAGACATTCCAGGACAAGAAACCCCAAGTAAATGTATGTGTGAAACCCCTGAGTAAGCAAGGAGTACCATGAAACCCGTCGGTCTTGCCTGTAGGCCCTAAAAGGGTTACTGGAACATTTATTTGTTTTGGTTTCTTTTCCAAGTTGTTAGATCTCTTACGACCATGTCAATTATGTTTTTACCGCACCCAGCACAAGGTTCTTTTAGTTTGCTTGGGGCCTCTGGTACCTTAGTTAAAGTAATAAAATAATAATATGGTTCATTAAGCTTAATTGACCACATGTTGTAAACTTAATTTTTCCCAAAGCTTGCTTTTTAAAGAATAATTTTAACAAAACCTCACTTCTATAAAGGCTTCCGGAAGTTTAGCCTTTATTTTATTATATGCCCCTCATCCCCTACACCGCCGGCCCTGTAGGAAACACTGCCCCCGCCCCCCAAGCGCACGCCCCCCGCCTTGCGAAAACAGACTCTCCTTCCTCAGCGCCACCTGTCGAAACAGCTGTGGCCAAAGAGGAAGGTTTGGGTGGGGCGGGGGGGGGAGAGAAACAGCACACATAGCAAAATAATATTCCATTCTATGCATGCGAAAAGGAGTGGGCTGTAAAGCCCATGAAAGCTTATGTTGAAATAAATTTGTGTAGTCTCTAAAGTGCCACAAGTATCCTCCTGTTCCTTTTTGCAGATACAGACTAACCCGGCTGCTACTCTAACGCTGGCACCAAATAGGGTGGCCAGTCAGAGCAGTTAGAAATAGGGACACCCCTCCCCACGCTCGGACTCCACCAATCACACCGCTTTTCACGCCTTAGTCCTCCACTGACTTGGCTGCGTCCCTCCTAGTCAGTCCCCACCCACAACTCACCTTCATTTCACTTTCTCCCCTCCGCCTGCCAGGGAAACCTCTATGCCTGCCCTAGAACCCCTGCTGGCTCACTGGCTTGCCTTCTTTGTCCACCCTGCCACCTGCCCACCCGCTCGCCCCGCGAGCTGCCAGCTGCACCCCCCCGAGTATATGTAACCTCATTCAAAGACCCAGGGGTCACTATAGTTACTGTTCACATAGCAATCAGTCAGTGCAGGTTGTAGGTAAATCTCTGCCATTTTATGGCACTTTGTGTATAGCTTTTACATGACTTTGTATTAACCTTGGTTAATATGTTATAGTGTGGCCCCAAGGTAGTATATTAAAGAAAAGGAAAATGTCTTCATTGCCCTAGAACGTGGATATGGATCTTCTCCGACTTTGTTAATTCAATTGCCCTTATGATGAGATGTATGAATGAGTGTCGAAGCAACGGAAAGGTGGAGGGCGGTCACCTCCAGGACAAGCTGCAACCCTGGAGAGACTGGGGAGCAGGACCCCCAGACCAGAGCTTTGCCTGGCTGAGTGGGACGGATAGTACTGGGTGCTGGGTGCCAGTCTCTGTGGCTGGGGTACGGGGTGGGACCTCAGTGAGAACAGCAGGCTGAAGACTAGACTTAACCCCACACCCAAGCCTTAATCTCATCAGAGCAGGAGCTGAGAGCATCGTACATGTTCGGCGCGGAGTTGGGCTAGAGGACAGGAAAGGGGTTTGGGTCAGGGGGCTGTGGGCACTGGTGCAGAGCTGGTCTTGCAGGTGGGGGCGGAACTGGTGTGGGCAGGTGCAGGGGTGTGCAGGCGAGGCATCTGGAACCCCAGTCCTTTAGTAGCCCCCAACCCCCTCCTACCCCCACCCCGGATCTTTTAAATAGCCTCGGGAGCAACTGGGGAATGCATGGCCCTTAACCCCAGGCACCTGCTTCCACTCGCTGGCCTCTCCGCAGCATGCTAGTGATTCTGTGTGGCATTCATATCAGTGGATTTCAAAGTGACCCCTGTCACGGGAGTCCCCAGCGATGCTCTGATAACTGCTCCCCACTAAGCCCAGTCAGACTTTGGGGAAGCCTACCTCCCTTGGAGCAGGACTTGGCTGTTCAGGGCAAGAAGCTGTATACGGTCTTCCAACCTCCTGGGTTTCTAACCTGTGGAGCATTTCAGCATCCTCTTGCCCCTCCGTGGCTGCCCACAGGCGGGAGCCCACCCCAGGCGGGTCCTGGGAACCGACAGGTCTGCACCCCACTTTGCAGTCAGATTGTGACTTCTTAGCCAGGTAAAAACAAGAGGTTATTCGATGACCTAGAACAGGGTCTAAAACAGAGCTTGTGATACAGCGAAACGGGACCCTCGGCGGTCCATTTTGGACAGGAGCCAGACCCCTAGGTCTTGCACTTCACGTCCTCTCCCCAGGCAGCTCCAGACTGACAAACCCCTTCCAGCTCCTCTCTCTGCTTTCAACTCCTTGTTCCCGGCCAGAGGTCACCTTGATCCTTTGTCTCCACACCTTCAGGACAGTTGGCACCTTTTCAGAAGAGGGGCCCGCCAGGCCATCAGTTGCTAGAGAACAGAGTGCCATCATTTAGAGTCGGTACTGCCTTTGCTCTGCCGCAAACACAATCCTTATTCTCATCATCTCTTATTTTATATATATATCTTGATGTTGTCTATCTATGTTGTGTGTTGGGCACCAACACAAGTATCAGAGCAAAGACATAGGAACGTCCAGTGGTCATTCACAGCCCTCAACCCTCTCTAAATTCACCCCTGTTTGCGACCGATCCCCCCTCCTCCCGTCTATATCTTTTATCTATCTCTATATATATTGTATAGCCTCTATAGTTTATTATAATTCTATTCTTCTCTCTTTTTTTGCATCTCTTTTTTTTGAGTGTGTGGTTTTTTGTGTTTTTGTTTGTGTGGGGTAGTCTTGCAGCAGAAGCAGAGTGATGGAAGAGAACTGGGGATAGGAGCCCAGTCCCCTCCTTTCCAAAATAATTTGAAAGGGAATTAGATCACGCCGGTGCCTCAGTTCCCCTTCTCGAGGAGATAGGGGAGTTATACAAATGTCTCAGCTTGGCCGTGCCATATTGCAGACCGGGGGCTTTTTTCCTGGGTTACAATTACATGTCATGATCCTAACTTTAGTTCTGAAACAGACCCACCCAGGCAGGCACAAACTCACCCTCATACAACACCCTGAAAACCACAACACCACCCCAATATTACAAACCTAGAGGGAATCACAGCGTCAGACACTCACGGTTGGAAGTCCCAGCAGCTGTTCAGGTGAGTGAGGTCACTGAGAGATTATTCCATCCTGTCAGTCTCCCACCGGACCAGAAGAAGCTGTGTCCTCCAGGTGAGCAGGTAGCTTTCTACCCCCCTCCCCTCTCCTCCCCTCCCCCAGCGGCTGGCTCTGCCTCAGCTCAGCGTCTCTGGTTGCCTGGCTGCTGCTGCTGCCGCAGAGCTGCTTCGGCCAGCGGGGCCCCGTCAGGGGAGTATCAGACACAGTCACACAGTCGCGGCTGGGGGCCCCTGCGGGGCCCGGGGCAAATTGCCCCACTTGCCCCCCCCTCTGGGCGGCCCTGTCTCAACGTTTCGAAGAGAAGAAACTTTTCACTAGGCTGTCTGCCTGTTACAGAGTCAGGCATCTAGGTACTATTGTGCCTTCATGGCCAAGAATCCAGGCAATCTCTTTTATCTGCTGAAAAGTCCAATTCAGCAGTGAGGGACTTGGGCTCAGATCCTTAATGGTAGTTACGCACCTAACTAATCAGTGGGAATAAGGTGCCTAAATACTTTTGAAGAACTGGGCCTTAATGACTAGGTATACTCATGGGAGTAGTGCCACTCACTAAAACCAAGCATTTAGGGACTGAGCTTGCACCATTTAAGTTAATGGTAGTTTTATCATTGATTGCAGTAGGAGCAGGAGCAGGGCCTATGGCCCTGATCTTGAAAAGACTTATCCATGAGCTTATATTTACATATGCATAAGTATTTGCAGGATCAGGGTTTTAGATTATAAACCCAGTCCAGCACAATAAGCCTCAATTGTCCATGAGGTCCCTAGGCACTACTACAGTACAAATAAATAATAACATGACAATGTTATGACAAACCTGACCATGACAAGTAACTGAGATTTTCTCTATATGGAAATTTAAATTTGTTAATGCTGCCACCAAACCTCTAGTTTCTTTCATCTAAGTATTTGGAACAAGGGCTTTTTCCTGTGGATCCCTGTCTATATTAAATGCTACTATTGAGGGTGGGTTACTTTTAATATAAAACATTATGGTTATCATCCTTCATGTCTATGAATAACTAGTGAAAAAGTTAAGGAGGAGTGAAAAGGAAAAGTTATTCCTATTTCTAGTACAAAGTTAAAGTGTCCTATTACTATACATTAAAATAAGAAAAATAATGTATTAATTAAATTTACAAACATCATTAACTGTATGTTAAAGGTACATATTTAAGAGCCTTATTTCCTTGAGCCTTACTAGGCAGTCAAAAAAAAATCAGGATATGCAAAAAGTTATATAGTTGCTATATCAAATTTAACTTGACTACGTCACACATCCTGCATATGTTATGGTACTATGTATAAATAACAAGAAAATCAAGAAGAAAGTATATTGTCTACCTCCCTTCCTCACTCTTGGGTTTGTCCTGCTGCCTCACCACCACAGTATCTGAGCACTCTCCCTTTAAAATCAATTGCAATGGCAAAGTCCTTAGTGGACTTCATGGATTCTAGGTAAAACTCTGGGAGTTTCATTTTAGTTAGTTTTGTTTGTCACAGATGTTTTTTTGGGAGAGGAGGAGGGTGGAGGCATCTGTGTGAAACTCACACAGGCAGGGTGATCAGATCACAGCAGCCACATTTCTCATCATGTTCTTCAGAAAATGGTAAACCTATTCAAATCTTGTTCTGAAGATGCCACATAATGATAATGGGAGGAGAGAACACCCCATTCCCCAATGTCACAGCTATTTTATACAGCATATGACAGGTTAATATTGTGGGAGGACATTTAATTTGAATTGATTGCTTTTGTTTTTGTAAAAGCAGCAGAGAATCCTGTGGCACCTTATAGACTAACAGACGTTTTGGAGCGTGAGCTTTCGTGGGTGAATACCCACTTCGTCAACGAGGTAGGTGGGAAAATTTCCAGGGGCAGGATAGTTATATGCTAGCAAGCAAGCTAGAGATACGAGTTAGTCATTAGGAGGGTGAGGCCCGTTCTAGCAGTAGAGTGTGAAAACCAAGGAGGAAACTGGTTCTGTAATGCAACCATTCACAGTCTTGTTGAGTCCAGAGCTCGATAGTGTCAAATTCAAATGAACGGGTGAAGCTCAGCAGTTTCTCTTTGAAGTCTGTCCTGAAGTTTTTTTGCTGCAGGGATAGCCCCTTAAGGTCTGATGTGTTGGCCATGAGGTGAAGTGCTCATCCTTACAGGTTTTTGTATATTGCCATTCCTGATATCTGATTTGTCCATTTATCCTTTTCCGTAGTGACTGTCCAGTTGGCCGAAATGTACATAGCAGAGGGGCATTGTGGCATATGATGGCGATATTACATGTGGACGGTGCAGGTGAATAACAGTGATGGTATGGCTGAATCTGGTTTAAGGTCCTTATGATGTGTCGTGGTGTAGATAATGTGGGCAGAGTGGCCATCGAGGTTGCATGGATTGTCCTGAGCGTATGAGTTACTATGGTACAGGTTGTGCAGTTGCTGGTGAGAATACGTTTTCGGTTGGAGAGTTGTCTGGTTGGGCAAGGATTGGGCTGCCCACCCAATCCGTAAAGTGTGATCATATGTCCAGGATGGGTTGTAGATCCCTGATGATCGTTGGAGGGTTTTACTGGGGCTGTAAGCTGATGGCCAGTGAGTACCTGTTGTTTCTTTCTTGGTTGTCTTGAGTAGGAGGCTTCTGGGTACACGTCTGGGCTCGTGTTGATCGTTTCCTAATTTTCCTCGTGCGGGTATTGTAGTTTTGAGAATGCTTGGTGGCGAGTTTTGTAGGTGTTGTCTACTGTCTGAAGGGTAGAGCAGATGCGGTTGTACCTCAGTGCTTGGCTGTAGACATGGATCGTTGTGGGGATGTAGCCGGGATGGATTAAGCTGGAGGCATAAGTAGGCGTAGCGGTCAGTAGTTTTGATATTAGAGTGGTGTAATGATGACATCACTATTTGCACCGTGGTGTCTAGAAAGTGGATCTCCTGTGTAGATTGGTCCAGGCTGAGGTTGATGGTGGGGTGGAAGTTGTTGAAATCATGGTGGAATTTTTCTAGAGTCTCCTTCCCATGGGTCCAGATGATGAAGATTTTTGTAATTGCACATCTGTAATATTGCATATAAGATTTTTGCATTCATTTTCCTTGCTTGTTTTTTAAAAATAAGGAAAAGAAAAGACTAAAAACCTCCCCAGGATGCTCTGGGGTTCACTTGTGACTCTGCCTGAGTGTGTTCAGATTCTTTCTATATGAAATCTGTCCAACCACATCCAGAGTTAGAACCCAACTTCTCTGCTTGAGGCCAACTTTTAATTGAACCCTGACAGTTATGCTTGTTTTTAAAAGCTACCCTTGGAACTTGTGTTTGTAGGGCCACATTCATTCTTGATAGTGCAATTTGTACATCTTTTTTTCATTCCGATCTGCTGCATTTCAGGAGGGATTCAGCTGTGGGAGGGAAGGTGGTAACACTTACTCATGGATTCTGCCAGAGGATAGAAGTTTTGCTGGAGGCTCTAGAAGATACCCCATATGGCGGCTGCCTAGACCATGTGCAGAATTGATATATGCCCTCTTAACCCATGCTGGCTTGCTGGGCACGCATCAATAGTGGGGAGGTTTGCGGCACCTTGCAAACCCACTTCTAGTAGAGGCTAAAACTCAAACACCATCAAAACCTCATATAACAGTGGTGGGTCAGGATGTTGTGGGGGAGAGCTGATACAATCCTTGTGCTCATTGTTTGAGCAATAGCTGAAAGAAGATTAGAAATTGAATGCATGAAACCTTTTTCCATTTAGTTCATAGTGTCTGCATGATTTTCCATGGCTGTCATATTCCAGCAGGCCACATCTTTCTGTTTTCTGAGATGTGATCATCATCAGAGCTCTACCCAGGAGTTATCATTAAGATCCTTCTCTAATGTAACAAAATGATGTAGAACAAAAACTTGCTATATTAGTCTTTTGATTCTAAATTTGAAGCAGTTTGAAGCATCAAAAGGCTTACCTATTACAGTAAAAAACACAGTTCAGAATAATTGTTTTTTTATCTCACATTGGTTTTCATAGATGGCTAGCTACATTTGTTCAATTCAAATTCTTAAAGCTATTGCACTGGTTTTTCCACAGGTATAATGCAACTGATACCAGTACAGTCATTCCTGATTTAGACTGTAATAGCTGAAATCACAATGAAGCTGATTATCTGACAACACCTGGAACTTAGCCCCTGGAAGAGATAGCTATGTCCATTAAAGGCTAGAGCCTGCCTCAGGGTATAAACTATCTGGAAAAAGCTGGCCTTGGATAGAAATTAGGATCAGTGTTATCACTTTAACCTTAAAAATGAGTATTGGGTTCATTTATCTATGTATACAGCACACATCTATAAATTCTTTCCTTCTAGGACGCAACCATATAGAATGGTAGGAAATGCCCATTATTGAACAGCCTATAGTTCATCTGTGAGGTTTGGTGGCAAGAGAAGGTGTGTGGCCATAGGAACCGACTCTGTGGGTGCTCTGGGGCTCAAGCACCCACCGAAAAAAATAGGAGGTGCTCAGCACCTGCAGGGCCAGATGAATCTTTTGTAAACCCCGACACTTGAACTGTGGCCCCATCCCCCCTCTGTCCATGCTCTGCCCCGAGGCCCTGCCCCACTCAGCCTCTTCCCCCTCAAGGCTCCACCCGGCGTTCACATGGGAGGGAGGGAGAGGAGAGGAGCACTCACCGACTAGCCAAAACAAAAGTCAATGCCTGTGCACATGGGGGCTAATTCTTCCTTCTGTCTACTCTTCTTCCACCTCCCCTCTGAAACCTCTTCCATACCACGACACCTCTGCCCAGCAGACCTCTATGTCCCCAGCAAAACACACACAAACTTTTGTAGGTGGCACCAAGACAGTTCCCCTCCTCCAGCCCTTGTCCTAAGAATCGGCATTCATTCAGGTATTTATGCAGTGCATTCTTTCCTCAGGAGGTACGAGATGCAATGTTGTTAGGGCTGGGCTTGCAAAAATAATGAAAATTGCAGTTAAGGAGCATACCTGCCCCACCTTTTTTCCATTATATATGCTGTGAAAGACAGTTGTGTAAGAAAGTAATTGGGGCACATCTAGATATGAGGAAATATATATAATCCTCTAACTGCTGTAATAGTACACTGGCTTGGTTTCCCCTGAATAGAGTGAGGCTGTTTTATTTGATAAAGGGCACATTCCCATGTCACCTAACTTCCTTTTACACTAAGTAGAAACATCAATTGAGGTTGAGATTTTCCCAGCACTGCAGGGGATATAGACAGACAATATTCCTGAACTCTAGGACAACCTGGAATCTTGAGATCCACAGACAAGCAATGAATGTATTTGCTTTCCAAAATAATATTTTAAAATAGACTATCACAAGGACAAGTTCGTTCAGGGTGTGCATTTGTCTTACTGTCTAATATTACCATGTCTAGGATGATGGAAGACACTCAGACTGCATTTGTGTGTTTTCCTAGGTGGAGACAGGACCGGCTCTAGGCACCAGCGTTCCAAGCATGTGCTTGGCGCAGCACTTTCCAAGGAGTGGCACTCTGGCTCCTTTTTTTTTTTTCGCTTGAGACACAAAAAGCCAGAAGCTGGCCCTGAGCGGAGGTGAGCTGCAGCAGTGGGGGGCGCGGGGAGAGCCGCAGGAAGTAACCCTGGGGAAGGCAGCTCACCTTCGCTCCACTGCTGCCTGCTCCCCAAAGCGCGCCGCCACTCCACTTCTCCCCCCTCCCTCCCAGGCTTGCTGTGTAAATCAGCTGTTTTGCAGCAAGCCTGGGAGAGAGGGGGGAGAAGCAGGGCGGCGGCGGCGTGCTCAGGGGAGCAGGCGGAGCAGAGGTGAGGTGTGGTGGTGGGGGGCGCTGACAGGGCTGCAGGAAGTAACCCTGGGGGGGGGCAGAGGAACCACTCCCCCCCAGCTCACCTCCACCTCCTCCCCCAAGTGCGCCGCTGCTCTGCTTCTCCCAACTCCCTCCCAGGCAAGGGAGGAGTAGAGGGGAAATGCGGTGTGCCCGGGGAAGAAGGCAGGGCCAGGGATTTGGGGAAGGGGTTGGAATGGGGCGACGTTGGGACGGGGCTGGGGAAGGCACGGGAAATTTTTTTTGCTTGGGGTGGCAAAAAGCTTGGAGCCGGCCCTGGGTGGATGGGAAGCATTATCACACCTTGTTCTACATATTTTGTTCAATTAACTTCCCTGCTGCTTGTTTCTCCAATTATGGGCAGATTTATACAGAAGTTTCAGTCCAGCCTGGCTTTTCTGTGGAAACCATTTACACTTGCAAAAAGTGCATCTGTATTTTGGTCTGTGCAATTAGTTGTGGGATCAAAGCCACCTACCATCTATAATATGTCTTTTAAATGCTTGATAGGGGGATTAAATTCGGAATTTTGCCATCTAAATTGTAGGATTTGCGTCTATACTAAATTGTATGTTCCAAAATGCAAGTGCACATTTTCTGGGTACTAACTGAATATGCATACACCCACACTCAGGCCACGTCCACACTACGGGATAATATCGAATTAGCTAAAATCGGTTTTATAAAACTGATATTATAAATTCGATTTCATGCGGCCACACTAGGCACAGTAATTCGGCGTTGTGCGTCCATGGTCCGAGGCTAAGAGGCTAACATCGATTTCTGAAGCATTGCATTGTGGGTAGCTCTTCCGTAGCTATCCCATAGTTCCCGCAGTCTCCCCCGCCCTTGGAATTCTGGGTTGAATCATTATTGTCGCGGGTGGTTCTGGGTAAATGTCGTCAGTCATTCCTTCCTCGGGGAAAACATCAGCTGACAATCCTTTTGCGCCGTTTTTCCCTGGATTGCCCTCAGTGGCAGACGCCATAGCACGGCAACCATGGAGCCCGTTTCAGCTTTTTTTTTTCCGGCACCGTATGTGTACTGGATGCCGCGGACAGAGAGGCGATACTCCAGCGCTACACAGCAGCATTCACTTGCTTTTGCATGATAGCAAGATCGTTACTGCGTCGTTCTGTACCATCTACTGCCGCGAGTAAACTGGCAATGAAATGACGGTTATCTCTCTCCTCTGTACTGTCCTGCTGCTATCATGAGTGCCCCTGGCTGAAATCGGCCGGGGGCACAACGCAAAAGCAAAATTGGGATTGATTTCCCCAAGTCAATCCCTCCCTTATGGTTTCTAAAAAAATAGAGTCAGTCTGCTAGAATAAGGGGCAAGTGTATTAGAGGACCAGTGTATCAGAGAGCACAGCTGCTCCGTGTCAGTATTCACAGGGGGTGCCCCTGCAACAACCCCACCCGTTGCTTCCCTCTCTCCCACCAACCTTCCCTGGGCTACCATGGCAGTGTCCTGCCCATTTGCGTCAATGAAGTAATAAAGAATGCAGGAATAAGAAAACACTGATTTAAGTGACATAAAATGAGGGAGAGGCAGCCTCCCGGCGCGATGATATAGTCCAGGCAGGACATAAGCAGAGTGTGTAGGGAGAGGAGCCAGAGCAGCATGCTGCTGCTATGACAGTCCAGGCAGTACAGAATCTTTTTCTTTACACAGGAAAGGGGGGGCTTGAAGCCCCCAGTTGCTATGATGAAGCTAGTTTACCGTTCCGTTCTGTCCTACTGCTGAGATAACTGGAGCATAACCAGGAATGATGCCCTCAGTCAACATGTTAGGATATTCATGAGGACGGTTACTAGTCCTATTGCACCGTCTACCACCAGGGAGGGGAAGGGGAGAGGAGCAGAGATACTGCTCTTCACTGCTGCAGCATCGCGTCTAACCAGCAGCATTCAGTACACACAGGGTGACATTGAAAGAAGTCAAGAAATGATTTCTTTCCCTTTTCTTTCACGTGGTGGGGGGGGGGAAGAAACTGAGGCAGCTTATTCCCTGAACCACGCCAGACACTGTGTTTGAACCTACAGACATTGGAGAGCTCAGCCAAGAATGCAAATACTTTCAGAGACTGCTGTGGACTGTGGGATAGCTGGAGTCCTCAGTACCCCCTCCATCCCTCATGAGCGTCCATTTGAGTCTTTGGCTTTCCCGTTACGCTTGTCATGCAGCAGCGCTGTGTATCCTGGTGAGATTTTTTTCAAACGCTTTGGCATTTCATGTTCTGTAACGGAGGCTCTGATAGAACAGATTTGTCTCCCCATACAGCGATCAGATCCAGTATCTCCTGTACGGTCCATGCTGGATCTCTTTTTGGATTTGAGACTGCATCGCCACCCGTGCTGATCAGAGCTCCACGCTGGGCAAACAGGAAATGTAATTCAAAAGTTCGCGGTGCTTTTCTTGTTTACCTGCCCGCTGCATCCGAGTTCAGATTGCTGTCCAGAGCGGTCAGTGGTGCACTGTGGGATACTGCCCGGAGGCCAATAACGTCAATTTTCGTCCACACTAACCGTAATCCGATATGTTATCATCGAATTTAGCGCTACTCCTCTCGTCGGGGAGGAGTACAGAAATTGATTTAAAGAGCCCTTTATATATATAAAGGGCGTTGTAGTGTGGACGGGTACAGCGTTAAATTGATTTAACACTGTTTAAATCGATTTAAACGCGTAGTGTAGACCAGGCCTCACACACAAAAGAGATGGCAGCCCTTAACAACTTGACTGTATGTAAGAATATTAACTAGAAGTAATTACAAATCAGGATACACAAAATATAGCAATTTGTGAAATTCATGATTAGAAGACCATACAAAAGAACTATATATCCTGTACATACAAACTGCATTGAAATAACTAAAACTAATATGCCAGTAGCATCAAACCCAATCCACTGAGACTAGACAGGTGGAGGGGGTAAGATATGAAAGTGAACAACCTTCAAAAAGGTTCCGATGAGGGTGGTGTGACAGATCATTAGTGACCTCCCCTGAAAAGCTTTGCCAAATCTTCTAGGCAATCTAACCTATATTCAGTCTTGGGTGTCCATAGCTGGATCCAAAGCCCATTGAGGTCAATGGGAATCTTTCCATTGACTTCAAAGACCTTTGGATCAAATCCACATATTGCTAAACATTATTACCCATCATATCACTTTCCTTGTGATGTCACTATCTCCAGTCTGGCAATAATCAACCTTTACCTCTTTTGTATAACTTTCCTTTTATCTGTGCACTGTAGAGGTCCTACTGCTAGAGTGTGCCTGGAAGCCTTTGCCCCTCTCTTCCATGTAAATTTAACATTTTGTCCTACAGACAAAAATCTGCCACGTTCTCATACTAAGCATTTGCTCTATTTATTGTCTTTCACTTTACTCTTTGGGAGAAGTCTATTTAACAATTAAAAACTGGTAGACTCAGGAGGTGGGTTTCAATCCAGCTCCCACTGAGATCAATGGCAAAACTCTTATTGCTGTTCTCTGGGAGCAGATTCAGGCCCTAATCTGCAATGGGTGGCTGTAACAAACCATCCACCTCAAAATTATTATTTATATATTTGTTTTTGTAGCTGCTGGGTGTCCCATTGTGCTAGACACTGAACAAACACATAGGAAGAGAGAGCTTCTGTTCTGAAGAGCTTACAGTCTAAACAGGCAAGACTGATCAAAAATGGGAGAAATTAAGTATTATCTCCATTTTCCAGATGGGAAAGTGAGGTACAGAGAGACTAAATTACTTACCCAAGATCACACAGAAATAGAGGGGTAGAGCTATAGTTATGAATTGAGGGAGAAGATAATTGTCACAGGATGTATTTCTTTATACGTGTTAGTATTTGCCAGGAGAATGGCTTCTAGCCATCCAGAAAAAAACATACAGACCCATTAGCCTTGCAAAATCAGAATGGCATAGTTAATAGAGATCTGTAAGCCTTTGAAAAGGGTACACTGGCACTATTTTTGGCACACTCCAATGGGCTTTAAAGAACAGTAATAAAAGGATAATGACAATGCATAGCAGCATGGCACCTGATCCAACTCTCCCATTGACATCAGTGAGTGCATATTTCAACACCTTAACAGAAAGCTGCATTCACACTCAAAATGGATTCTTGCCATTCAGTTTTCTTGTTTATGTCTAAAACACATGGTCACCTCATAACCCCTGAGAGCATATACACTTTTAGCACACAGTCAGTTAACTACTTGATGGCTATGAAAGGCAGCAATTCACAAGCGACCTCTTAATACACGAGCATCATCTTAAACCAAAACTCCTTCCTAATGACGGGCCTGATTCTGCTGCCATTTAAATCAGTGGGAATTTTCCAGTTGACTTCAACTGGAATAATGTAAAGAACCACTAATATAGAGGATTAACTAGAGCTTGCTTAGTTTTTAAAATATTAGTGCCAGGGCCGGCGCTTCCATTTAGGTGACCTAGGCAGTCGCCTAGGGCATCAGGATTTGGGAGGGTGGCATTTTGCCGCTCTTGGCAGCAATTCGGCGGCGGGGGGTCCTTCCGTGCTCTGGGTCTTCGGCGGCAATTCTGCGGCGGGTCCTTCACTCGCTTCGGGACCCGCCGCTGAAGTGCCCTGAAGTCCGGGAGCATGGAAGGACCCCCCCACCGCAGAATTGCCGACGACGACCGGGAGTGCGGAAGGACCCCCGCCTAGGGCGCCAAAAACCTTGGCTCCGCTCTTGACTAGTGCTACAGATTTACCATTAGGTTAATGATGTCACAGTTGTTTAATTCTGATTGACTGTGAATGTGTATTTATTTGGCAGCTGGGCTATGGTTTGATCTGCATACAGTACATCAGAGAAAGGAAATGGAATTTCATGTTGCCTCAGCTGCGAATCTTGATGGATAATGTAGATAGATTAATGAAATTACTGTTTCTATGCACTTCATTAATTATACGACGTATACTGAGCTGTGGGGCTTTGCCTTACTTAAACATTGCTATCTTAAGTACCATCTACATACTTCTAAGCTTTAGCTGCAGTATTATTTTAGAGGACTTTGATGGTTCAATTGTTCGATTACAATATACCAGGAAAAGGAATTGCCAGCACAGTAATAGGAATATTTTATCTCACTTTTCTTCTTTAAAGGAAAGTGAAAGGTAGTTTTGAAGATAAAATAATTTGGCTTGTATTGATATGAAACATTAACTATTTACTGTTTGTGCTTTGCAAGGTACCCTTGCAACTTATTTAACAAATAAATTTAAAATACACTAAAACAAAATGTATATAATAAGTAACCACAGAACTGATGCAGAGGAAAAACTCAAGAATGTAATGCAAAAGCCCACTGCAATGATTTTTGTGAGCAATTTTGCTTACAAAAATATAATCCTGTGTTATTTAAAAGTAAACAGAAAATTAGTTTTCATCATAAAAATGAATAGCATCATATGCCACGGCATGCTTTGCTGTACATCCTTCATGCTCAGATGCACTTCTTACCATATATAAATAGGAAGGGCCCAACTCTACCCTCAGTTATATTGGTGCTGATGAACTCATGCTACTGAAGGTAGAATCAGGCCTTAGACTTTCTTTAACATGTAAAGTTTTTATTAAAATTGGCATTTTTTTACATCTTGTTTCTTATTAGGGCTAGATCTGAATTTAGACTATGCACCTGTGCAAGGGAGAAAAAAGAATAACTCCCTGTCCCTTTACATGCCCTGTCCTGATCTTGGGTCCAGACACTTAGGAGAAAGCAAAGTTACTACCTCCTCACTTCCTCCCTAAAGCTGGTAGATGGGGAGTGGTTGAGAAGGGCATGGAATTAGTGTGTGTGTGTGGGGGGGGTGCGTGGAAACGCATAGAGAGTTAGCTCTACCCTCTCTCTTGCGGGTCAGAATAGCTGAGCCAGCAAAGGGCTGGCTGGGAATAGGCTGATAGTATAGCTGATTAAATAACAAAAAAGCACCCAAGCATTTTTGTGAAGATTTCTTGTAAAATGTTCATAAAATAAAGTTCACCAAATTTTTTAAATGTTTTGTCCGCTCTATTAACCAGTTAAAAAAACAGCAATGTATTTTTCAGGGTTTTTTGGTTTTTTTTTAAATCTGAAGAGAAAAATCGGTCAAACTTTTAACAAAGAACAAATTTTCAACCAACTCTTGCTATCAGTTATCATCCCACCAATGCAGAGGGGGTGCAGGCAGGGAATCGTGCATTAGAGGGGTGTGACTGACACTTCTTCCTAAGGATAATGCTAGGGTGAGGCAGTTTCACACTACCCCTTCCTAACAGCAGAACCTTTTAAACACTGCCATGGTTGAAAGAAGGAGCAGAAAACATCCTGTCACAATAATCTCCTGCAAAAGTAATGAATATGTCCAAAGATTAACTGGAAGATGAACAAGGACATGTTATTAAAATGAGCATTTCTGCTTTTTCTGTAGTGATTGGTCTCCCACTGATGAAAAGTGACTGTATTTTTGAGACTAAGATTGGGGACTCCATATCAGAGATCAATAGACCAATAACAATCCTGCTGCAACCTAGCACAAGCCATCAAAGAAGAATTTTGCTGTTTAAACATTAATCATTTTGTTTAAATATTAAACAGGGAGGCTCTTCTGATTGCTAAAACACCATTAAGAAGAATGGAGGCCAGTCTGTAGTCGCTGATTTTGGGCTCATACAGCATGTTACCAACAATGTCATTTCCCAATGCTACAGTGATGTAACTGGTAGCATCTGACAAAGTGGGTATTGACCCACGAAAGCTCACGCTCCAAAACGTCTGTTAGTCTATAAGGTGCCACAGGATTCTTTGCTGCTGTAACTGGATAGCAAGTACTTAATGAACGCTGACTGGGAAAAACAACAATAACAAACCTTCTCTCACCTTTGTCAGTGTTGCTGCGAGCAGAATGCGTGCACTTTTCATTCAAGAAATGTAAAGTATGGACTTAGTTATTGTACCTCCTGCCACAAAAGTGATCTTGTGACATTTGTAACATTCCTTGAACAGTTACTACTGTGTAGTAGTTTGAGATGGGTGAATACTGCAAAACAGTTTTTGTTAATACACCTGCACATTTTTACATGAATTGTTGTGCTTCTCCTTTGTGTTCCTCTTCTGGATGAAATTCACTCATGGCACTCTGGAGCCCTGCAAGGTTCTCTGTGGCATTTAAAAAGTGTGGCGGAAGGGAGTGGTGTTCCAGGGAGAGGAGAAATGGCCTCTGTACCAGCCCAGCACAGGATGATGTGAAAAGTTGTTACGGGTGTAGGTAATTGGTGTTGGATCAGTGTTTACCCAGATACAGTTACCCCAACATCCCATTCAACTGTTGCTCAGGAGATGGGACTGCCCATAATTTGGAATTGCAATCACAATCCTAGGGATGGCTGCTCAGCAGCGCTAGGTACAAACCTGGGACAAAAATGTTATTGTAGCTTCTGTCATCTCACACTTCAACTGATCAATTATGCATTCTTTGACCAGGCAATGGGACTACTCACGTGCACAAATATTTGCAGGACCAAGGCCTTAGATGTATCAATCTAATAAAGGAAATTTAGCTATAGCTTATAGAAAGAACATGTGAGCAACACTATCCAAAGTAACATATCAAGGTGAACTATATTAAAAAAACAAAAGGTAAACAAATCTAAACCTTTTCCTCTCAACAATGCATATTGACATTGTTGAGTGTTCAAAACTATGGAAGAGGTTATTTTTGCCTCTTCTGAAAACCTACATCAGCTGTCAATGTCAATTATACCTTACCTCACTAGACATCTCAGTTACGCATACCATGAGCACGTTTTCCCAGAATTTCAATCACTTCCTCTTGGCTACTGATGTGAAATAAGAACCAGACAAGATTGTCCTCTTTACCTGTGGTGACCTGAATGCTTTTGTATTTTGTTCCATTACAGAAACTATTTTTATTATATTTTATCTTATTGGAAACAAAACTTTGATTTTAAAAGTCTTATGATTGTTTAAAAAAGCAGTGTGACAAAGGTTGTGCTGTCACTGTAAATTTATTGCTATATATTATCTTTATAGCAGTAATCTTTAGCAACTGCTGTAGTTCTAGTTGCAAAACAGTTTCAATCATACAACACTCTGTTTTCAAATGCTGATAACTTTCAGAATTATCCACCTACTTGGCTGAAATGTTCCAGGTGTAGTCTGTTCAGCTGCAATTTTCTTTTGGATATTTATAGCAAAATCCTTTAATCTCTTTTTAAGTTATGGATGAAAGAGGGACAAAACTTATACTTTTACTCTTAATAAGGAATATTATCTTTTGAAGTGGAGGATATCAGCTGTATGCAATTAAAAATCACCTTTGAATACAGCTGGTCAGAAAACTTTCATGAGAACAAAATTTCAATAGAAAATGGTAAAGAAACCAGAATTTAATGAAAAATGTTTTCCATTCTTTTATTAGTTTTATAGATGGTTGAAAAGTTGCTGTCAAAATGTTAATGAAAAAGAGGACAAATATTCATAAAAAAGTTCATGAAATTGTTTTCTGTTTTCTAGTTAGTTGCAGCTTGTTGCTTTCTTAAAGCAGGATTATAAATCCTAGCCATATAAATATCAAAGACAATGCAATAATCATTAGAACAGTGAACTTTGGATTAGAGAAACAATATACTGTAATATAATCATTTTATCTCATATTTAATGGGGTGCTCCAAGTTACAGCTGCATTTTTGATCATATTATCAATGGGCATCTATTAAGATTTTAACAGGGCCTATAAAAATGCCATCTTCTTTGAGACTTGATTGCACATTAGCCTTTTCAAACCTGTCTGATAAAGGGGTGGCTGCTGTTAGGCTACTGCTGGGACAATTTACAGGAGGGACATTGCAAATGTACTACTGAAACAGACACAACGATATTGTCCAGAAAAATGCTTTAAGGTCAGGAGAAAATTATACATGGAAATAAAATTGAAGATCATATGGTTTAGGGTCGCTCTGAAAATATGACTGAATTCTACAGTATTGTGATCATTCTCTCTGTTTAAATGTTTATCTTTTGCCACTGTGAAAAGAGTGAGCACAATGTTAACAAGTGAATATCTTTTTCCATTTTAAAAATATAGTCAGCATGATAAAAAATCCATCCTTTAAAATCAAAACCTCGATCTATACTAAAGAAATGTATTGTTGCAAAGGTATGACTGAACTATCGTAACTTGTTCAGAATCTTTGCATTAACCATCCTGACCAGTGCAAACCTATTAAGCATGCCCAGAACCAGCAGTCTCTCATACTCACCATTGCAATATCAATACATTGTGGGTATCCAGCACAATTCTCTAAAACTCAGGTAGCAATCAATACTGTAGTTTGTTTTTAAAAAATAAAATGTAGGAATGACTACATATTTTGTAAAATTAAATGCTATTTAGCATTGCATTTTTTTAAACAAGGAAAGTCTTAAGATTTCTGTATTGTACCTTATAAAACAGACAATTTTTATGTATAAAATGACAGCTACTCAAAGCATGAAAATAATCAGGAACACAGGAGATATTGCACAGCGTGGCCAAAGAAGTGTGCGCAGGAGCACTCTGGGAATGTGCTGGAAGGGCCATTTGCAATGCCAGTGCTTTCTGTTTGCAGTAGCAATGGTGCAGAGCTACCCAAAGCAAATCCAAATGCAGTGATTGTGCATGGTTACAAGTGCTTTTATGTGTGGACACAAGGATCCTTATGTCTGGAGCCTCTTTGACCTCAGAGGGCTCTGAAAGGGTGCAGCAATCCACCCACACAGATCCAGTTACAGGATTGGAGGCAACGTGGGCGATGAGAATGATAGGTAATTACAACAGAGCAAGTCTCTAATGTTCAGAGGCTGCAGGAAGAGAGAAAGCACCATCCCATTAATCTCAGTAAACTGTGAGCATCAAGCCTAACTGGGATTATCTAAATACCAGCATTATTACACAAAACATGCAATTACTGTTCCTAAAAAGACAGATCCAGGAAATATTTATATAGAGATGTCAATGTAACACCATAGCCATTTCCATTAATTCCCTTGTTGCCACCTCCAGTTTCAGTGCCTTTCCCCTTTTCTCACCTTTGGCTTGCAGCAATATGTTTCTTCATCACATCCGCTCTTATCAGCAAGGTAAATCACTGGTCCCAGGATTTATGACAACACTTCACCCCTCACCCACTGTCTTCCTCTCTCCCCTATGCCAATTTCCATTCTTATGTGCTCCTTAGTTATATTTACATTAACTCAATATGGAGCCTTTGGGTCCTAATAGATCTGAGAAATAGTTTAACGCACAAGATCATCTTTTTATAGGGAGAGTTCTACCACATTCTGGTAGCTAACCCAGTGGTACACACTTGTAGGCATTTGTATGTTTCTCTCCATATTTTCTTCTCTGTGCTCTGGCACACCAACAAGTGGCTGATATTTTTCCAAACTTTGAAGAAAAGAAAATGTCAACAAAATAGGTCACACACAAATGTGGCCATTTCTTTTAACCAGCTCTACTTGTATCTAAGAGAAAGAATGGCCCAGTGCTTAGAGTCTTAGCATGATACTCAGAACTGGAGGGTTCCCAACTCTACTTTGCCATATGTGACCTTGGGAAAGTCATTTAGTTTTTCTGTGCCTCACTTCACCATTGGGAAGTGATAATACTGTACTACCACACAGGGGTGTGCTGAGGATACATTAAAGATTGAAAGCCGCCCCCCAACCCCCGCAAATGTTATGTGAATAGAGTTATCATTGATAGGTAGGTGTGGACACCATCTCCTTACCACAACTTTTTCAGGGGAGTTTGTTAAGATACTGCTCCAACTGATGTAATGTCCTGAAGCCACAGAAACATAGATCCACCTGGCTTGGTAATGTCGCTTTGGTGCGGCAAGCTTCATTTGTAGGCTTTCTTCCAACAAATGGCCAGATGGACACAGATATTTCCTGGAACTGCACAATCTTTTCTTTCTGTATCAGTGTCTCCTTCCAGGGAGAATTCCTTAGTATGAACAGTATTCAGTAGTCCCTCTCTTAATTCAGGGAACCTAAGACAAGAACCAAAAGCAACACTAAGGTCTTCTTGCAGAAGGGTACCAAATCCAACATATAGTTGGAATGTTTGTAGACTGACTAGAAATTCAGACATATTTTTTCCTTCCATTTGATTTTCTAGGTGATACATAGCTTTCATCTAAAAAAATCTTGCTTTTGATACATCATGGCCAAAAAATTCAAACTTGGGTACCTACTGATATGCTCTGAAATCTATTAGAAACAAGTACAATGGCCAAACTTTGAAAGATGTTGAAGTCATTGAGAGCTGCAAGGATTCAATTTTGCTTTTTATTTAGGATCTTCACTCAATCTGCCCCAGAGCCTATGAAAACCAAAGTATTTAAACATGGCAAAAGTAATTTTCCCCATCACTGTTAGGAAGAAAAGAGCAGTTACTGCTGTCTTTGGTGGTATTTGCATTAAACTATTATTAAGACAAAGGGAATACCGGATTGTGCACAATGAAGTTTCTGTTGGTCTGAGTTTTGAAATACTACACTGCTCATTAGTGGGGAAGCCAGAAGAAAGTTATGCTGATTATCCCAATAAGTCTCTGTAAAAAATTTATTCCATACTATTGGGGGAAAACTTGGCTTCTTTGAAGTCAATAGCAAATCTCTTTCAAGTTCATGGCCTTCAGTGAGGACCAGATTTCACCTGTGTTCTGTATATGCAATAGGTATTTTTAAATCTTTTAAATATATTGCAGTGAGTTGCAAGACTACACTGGGACTATTTTTGCAACTATCCACCTGTAAAGCCAAATGTCTTAGGTCCCCACTTTGCAAATGCGCGTATGTATGTGCTTTACTTTAAGCACATGAGTTGTCAAGGTATGTTGCAAGTTAAGCACAAGCATATATGTCTGCAGGATCAAGCCCAGTTACCATGAGTCAGACTGTACAGGACTCAGACATAGTCATGTACACCTCTAAAATAGCCGCGGGTAGCTTGTTTTTCATGCATAGTACATGTATGTCACTGTCTTAAGATCTGTTACCTTGGGACCTTCCAGGGTTAGGATCAAATGGCAGACGTTCTACTAGGAGGCTAGACGTCTGTCCTTTCAAGCATTATGGGGGCCAGGAGACATCAGGGGGGAGGGTGGATGACTGAATACATTCTGTCCTGGGCCTTTGGTCAGTGTAATTTTTTGTGGGGGAGGGGTTCCACATTTCCCTGGCTGGTTTCTCATAGCTGGCAGATGAGGGAAGGTTGGGAGGCGCTCGGAGTGCTGGTATAAATGGGAGGAAGCCTAGTGGGCAGAGTGCAGGTGAGGTGGTCCCAGGAGGAGGAATCAGTGGCAGGATCCTGGGGCAGGTGGCAGAAGGGTGCCCTGGGCTGGGTCTCTGCCATACAGGGAGCACAGCTCGGGCTGTCTGGCGGCTCCCCATTGTCCCCAGACCGAGCTTTTGGGCGCTTGCTTTCCTGCCCAGCAGGAGCCGGGGCTATTTCCTGGGCCCAGCCGCACCTCGCTCGCTGCCGCGCCGGGGCGGAGCGGGCCGGCTCCCTGGGCGCCCTGAGGCACTGCCCGCGCGAGGGAGGGATAGGGGGGAGACGTGTCCCCGTGCGAGGGGGGGATAGGGGGTTGACGTGGGGGTAGACGTGGGGGTCCTGTCCTGGGGCCGGAGGGGGGGGCGGGAAGGGGTGCGCGGCCCCAGCGGGGGCCCAGGTGAGCAGCAAGAGGCAGAGGGAGCGGGCGCCTCTGCGTAGCCCCGGGGCGGGGCGCATCCGGAGCCCGGGGATCGGGGCAGCAGCGGGTGCCGGCCTGGCAGAGGGGGATCATGCTGGGCGTAGCAGGGGGGACCCCGACAAGCCGCGCCATGGGCTGCCGCTGCCCCCGGCTCCTTGCCGGGCCCCTCGTCCTCCTCCTAGCCTGGCTCCTGGAGCTCGGGGCGGTCTCTGCCTTCTCCGAAGCCGCGATGAGCACCGCCAGCGCCGAGCCCGGCAGCTCAGGGACTCTGCAGCCGCCGAGCGGGACCCCCTTAGAGGAGACCCGGCTCCATGTCTTCACCCTGGACTATCCGCACGTGCAGATCCCCTTCGAGATCACGCTCTGGATCCTGCTGGCTTCCCTGGCCAAGATCGGTGAGTGCCCCCGGCCCGGGGCTGGCACCGATGGGGAGGTTGAGGCTGGACGACTGCCCCTGGGTCCAGCAGAGCTGTGGGAGCCAAAGGGAGCTTGGGTGGGAGCCCAGTCGGCGAGCGGGTGCGGGCAGTGCCCAGCGCACTTCACCGGCGGGGGAAAGCTGTCTGCAGGAGCTTTACAAGTGTGGCAAAGGGAGAGCCTTGCAATGCATGCTTTGCTCTTAAAAACAGGGCAAATATATGGGTAGATAATGTGGCCCTCCCTGTCTATTTATACACCGAGGGCTAGTGAGAATGCGGATACATAAGGCTACTTCTACTGCTGTTAAGAAATCCCTGAAAAACGGAGAAAGTCCCCAAGTTATGTCTTCATTTATATATGTACACTCCCTAATTGTTCATTGGGCAAACACCCACCTAGATTCTAGATTTTAACTTAACAGTGGCTTTCACTATGACCCTGCTTGGCTTTTTTTTTTAAGACAAGCAGTGCATAACACTGATTTACTAAAATAGACGCAAGTCACTGGGAATTACCTTTCAGTGTGATGAGTTCAGTGAAAACTCCTCAGATGAAAGATAAGGTGGGTGAGGTAATATCTTTTATTGAACCAGCTTCTGTTGGTGAGAGAGACAAGCTTTGTAGCTCTTCTTCTGGTATGGGAAAGGGCTCAGAGTATCACAGTTAAATACAAGGTGAAACAGATTGTTTAGCATATTTAAGGAACTTTTCCAAGTGAAATGGCCTTTTTACACCCCTTCATGGGGAGAATGGAAAAGGTGGGGGAAGGCAGTTAACCATAAATCCAGCATCTCTTTCAGTCCTTGACTTGTAGTCTCTAGCCAAGTTATGAATTAAGCCCCATCATTTGAAGGTGTTGGGAAGATTTCCTTTGAAAATGAAGACTGCTAGGTCAGGTACAGAGTGGTAGCTGACTTTTAGAGTTACTGACCATTAGAGTTACTGACCATTAGAGTGATTTTCTTCTATTGCTTAGTGATGCAATTTGAAGCCTTTGGCATGATTTGGCAGACAAAATTTTTTTGCTTCTTCAAGAGAATCAGTATGAATTAGAACATTACATTAAATTACCATTAGAAAATGTCCCTCATATTAGGCCTAAACAAAACATAAAGCTTAAAATAATTGGTTGCAAAATATTTAAAATGTAGACCTAAAATCTTATAGTTTCATTCATCCTTCTGTGTAGACATGAAACACATTCCCTAGAGTCTCTAGATACGTATTTACTAGAACAGTCAATGAACACTGTATTCCTTTCCATAAAATATTACAGTACATAATGGTAGGCAATTATATAATTTATGTATAATAAAGAATTTCATCTAAAGAAAATTTATGGCAAGGGACTGATGGAAAGGAAACAAAAATGTTAATCAGTGTGGATTAAGGCTCTCCTTAGTCATTTTTTTTTTTTACCACCCAGCTATGTCCTGAGAATAGTTTCTGAAAGATGAGAAACACTGAGTGATTAGAAAGGTCATTCATTCTCTGATGTGGGAAAAAAGTTTGTATTGCATAGTTCCACAGTGTTGTGTTCTCTTTATTAGGGAAATATTTTTGAATTAACTGTTTTATTTCTTGTTACAATAAAATATGAATTTAAACTAGTAACAGAGTGATCTGGAAAACAAAGGATTTTTTAGGAACTGTGTAAAAATCAGTAAGACCATGTATAAATGATGAAATTCTTTTCAACTAAGTTTCTTTCTAAGCAGACCTTGAGAATCTTAGTCTTGAAGAACCTGCTTTGAGGAATAAATGGGAAAACATACCATTACCATGTTTGTTTGACTTCAAATGCCTTTTTTGGGATCACACATTTCACTGAAAACTATGAATACATTCATGTGGATAACTACTTCTTGAGCCAAATTAGCTCATTTACTTGTAAAACTTTAGTCTTTTACATATTCATTCTGCTTAGTAGCCATATAGCTCTGCTCCTGCAAACACTTAAGGCATGTGCTTAACTTTAAGCATAGTCTCCTTGACTTGAACAGAGCTACTGCAATTTACATCACTTGAGGGTCTGTCCAATGGGACTGCTTATGTGGTTAACTTCAAGCATGTACATAAAGGTTTGCAGGTCTGGGATATATATATTTAATTCTGATATACAGAGCACCAATGTATTACAACTAATCGCCTGATATAGACATATGCCATTTGTTTTGTATCCATCTCTCCTCATTTAAAAGAGTATTGTAACATTGATTTAGGCCAAAATTTAGATTTTATAATAAAAATTCTTGCAGAAGCTAAGACCAATGAAAGTATTTCTGTGATTATTTTTATAATTCCAATGATGCCATTTTAAAAACATAAATATTCTGGTGGACTGTTTGCAATCCAAATATTGCAGCACTTTGTTAATGCTTAAGGCTCCAGAAGGTGAAAAAGATAAGTCTAGTTTTATTTTTTAAGATGAATGCAATGCAAAAAGTAAACAAACTGCATAAACTGTGAGAAGTAAAGTAGATTTTAAAAACACTTTCAGATGTAATAATCTAAAGCATTATCAGTAATACAAAACATTGCTTTATTAAAAAAATGCACTAAACAATAAGACCCTTTCAAAAATTACTCAGGCTCATAGGATATGATCAAATTTCATAACCTCTCATTGCATATGAACAGAACTTCATGAACCTGAAGGCCAAGTATATTTAAATGTGCTGTTATTATTAGAGCTGGTCAGAATATTTTTGACTAGGTGTAGTGTTGTCAAAATATGCAGTTTTGTTGTAGCCAAAATGCTACGCAGAGAACTTGTCAATCTCATCAGTGTTTTCATCTGGAAGGTTTCAGAGGGCCTGGGTGTCTTCTGATCACTGCAGATCTGAAAAAGTAAGAGAACACAGAATCTAAAACCTGAGTTTTTTGAGTGAAAAATGGGCATTTTGACACAATGCTGTTTCACAAAAGGTTTTGTTTTGTTCCATCGCAGAATGAAAACAATGGCTTTTTTCAAAATATTCTTTTAAACTATTGATATTATCAAAATGTTTCAGTTTTTATGAGCAATTCCATGCATTTAAAAAATCAGATTTTATAAATCAAAAATATTATTGAAATGGTTTTCAAAAGTTTTAATTTTAGAGAGTCTATTTCAATAAGGCATTTGATACTTTTTCTGATAAATGTTTTGAAACATTCCTGAAGAAAATTCATGACAAATTAAAACAAACAAACAAAACCAAAAAAACCAAAAAAATGCGTACACTTTGAACTTTCTGCAATTAAAACAACTTCAACCTTTCATTTTTTTCTAAAATTAGCTTTTTCATGTCTCACCAGCTTTACTTTGTATTAATAATAACTACAGGGTTGGGCCTAAGGGGTAAAATTTCCAAAAGTGGGCCAGAGAAAGTGTGGGAATGACTCTGTGGCCTAGTGGTCAGTGCATTCACCTGGGAGAGCAGGTCCCAGTCCCTGCTCCAGTGAATATTTAAATACTTTATAGAAAGTGGGCCTATGAAGTCATTCTCACTTTCTATGGCCCAAAGAATACTTAATTATTTATACCCAGTGGAACAGCTTCCAGAGGAGAAATTGAGAGAGCACCATCCCAAATAGCTCTATAACTCAGTGATTAAGGCATTTCTAGGGGAGATCTGGCTTCAGATCTCTGCTTCAAATTAGACAGGGTGAAGATGTAAACTCTCACATCTGCCTGAGTATTCTGACCACGAGGGGAACCTCCTTTTGGATGTCTTTTGTGTGGTATAGATGTGCTCCGAGAATGCCTACTGGATTGGGCCCCACAGGCAGGAGAGACAGGGGAATGCTTAGTTTGAGAATCTGCCAGAGTTTAGTGCTGAGCAGATTTGCAGTGGCAGGACTTCGATGGCTTTACACATTGGCACCAGCAGAAATTTAGGCATCTCCAGGGTTAATTAGCTGAGCAGAGGTTTTGAAGATCTAAAGTTTGGACTTGGGCATCTGAAGTGGCAGTTAGTCACCTCAGTCCCTTTTTGGATCTAGACTGTCACTTTTGGAAATGGCTCTGAGGCTCCTAAGTCACTTGGGGCACTTTTGTAAATGTTACCCAAATCTCCTTTAACCAGTTTTCAGTATTTTAAGTAGCAGTAATAGCTCTATCACTAAGACTTGGAATTTTCATTAATTAAAGTCTTTCTTTTCAGTGTTGACATACTGAGGTGCAGTTTCTATTGTCTTCTGCTAGTTTCAGTAAACCTAGCCCAATGTCTTTGTATACACAGTACAGTATATTTCCACTTACTGTGCCATCCTGTGAAAATACAGATGCACAATGAAAGGTTATTCATGAAAGCTAGAAGTTGCCGGCTCTCCACCCTGCTGCAATAAAGGCATAGTTGTGATTTTATATTACCTGTGCAGAATCCAGGTGTTAGAAAGAAAATTTTTGATTCAGTTGATCACGACAAGTACACAGGGCTATAACTAGCAGGAAAAATTGAAATCCTTCTGGCAGGAGCAGCTCCAGAAACTTGTGAAACTTGACTCTAGGGGTCAGATGAGATTTCACTCTCTTCACTGGAAAGTTTGTTCTTCTGTCATGGCAGAAACCAGTACGAAGCATGACAATTCAACATGGAACTGATTGGAAGGTGCAAAGCACCACCTATGGTCCCCAGTGGCTCGTTCTCATGTCTCTTAAAGCCCTCACCTGTTGTGACCAAGCAGCAAACTGGAGGTGTCTTACTGCAGGTTCTACTGAGTGGGTTTGACAGCTTCTTCCACATTCACTCAGATTCTTATTCTTGAAATTAAAAAAAAAAAATCTGAGCTTACGTGAGCTAGACATATTTTGGAGGGCCAACTTGCTGTATGGATACCTTGTAACAGAAAAAAATAATTACGCTTGTGCCCTTTTAGTTTAAAAATATCTTTATGGTGTATAATAAAAAAGGCCTGTAAGGTTTTTGTTTGCAGTTTTTTTCTGTTTTTTTTTTTACACGAGAAATTCAGACATGGGGCTTGTCTAGATGCAATTAGAGTTGTTTGAAATGGGAGTAGATCAAAGGGCACTAGGGAACTTATAGTGCATGGTACCAAGATCCATACAGATAGTTAGTTTGTAGTGTGCTCGCGTGACTTAGATTTACACCCCAGCTCACCACACATTCACTATTCATCTACTCACACCCTTTGTCTACCCTGGAAGACTCTCTGAGGACCAGAAAACTAGTGAAATATGTCACAAGATCAAAAGTTGGGAAACTGAGGCCTGGTGTGCACAAAGTTTTTGCACCAAATTAACTGCTTTGTTTGTGGGTGTGAGTGATACTGAAATAGTTAAATCAGTACCATCTGGAGTAGCGATGCGATTATGTCTCTATAAAGGCATCTAAAGCCTGGTGTACAGAAGGAAATTAGGTTGGTATAACTGTTGCTCAGGGGTATGAAAATTCCATATCTCGAGTGATGCAGTTAAACCAACCTAACATCTGGTGTAGACAGTGCTAGGTTGACAGGAGAATTCCCCTGTTGACCTAGCTGCCACCTCTTGGAGAGATGGATTCCCTACACTGATGGGAGAACCCCCCTATTTGCATAGGTAGTGTCTTCACTGAAGTCATTAGACAAGTGTAGATGAGTCCTTATACTGGCTTAGCTTATTCCCCTTCCTGTACGGGAATAGCTATAGAAATCTAGCCCTTTATCCCAGTGTAACTATACCCACAGTAGGGGGATTGTACTGGTTTAACTGTACTAATATAGTGAAATTGGTACAATTTCTGTGTGTAGATAGCTCTGAGATGGGAAGGAATTTAAAGTCAGGGTGTTTAAAAAATTGTGTGTATGTTAACAGCCATTAAACTTCAGTGACTGAAGAACACTTTATTGATATATTTGTTAAAGGTTCAATTTCTCCATCCCTTGCATTAAGAATGAGAGGCGCTACCTAAAGATCCCTCTGTCCCCAACAGATCCTCCAGAGAAGCCAAGTCTGATCAGATTTGACATTCTTGATATTCAGAGGAAAAATGAAGCAGAAGAAACACACTTGCAAGGGGAAAATAAACTATTTTCTACATAGAATGAGTCATAAGCACTGACTCCATGGGTGCTCTGGGGCTGGAGCACCCATAGGAAATAAATAGTGGGTGATCAGCACCCACCAGCAGCCCCATGGATCAGCTCCCTCCCCATCACTTCCCACCCACCATGATCAGCTGTTCAGCAGGAGGCACTGGGGGAGTGGGGGAGGAGTGGGGCAGAAAGAAGTGGGGCTGGGACAGAGCGAGGACAGGAAGAAGCAGGGAAGGAGTGGAGGCTTGGGGGAAGGGGTGGAGTGGGTGTGGGGCCTGGTGTGGAGTGGGGGTTGGAAGAGGTGGGGTGGGGGCGGGGACTTGGTGGAAGGGGTGGAGTGGGGGCAGGGCCTGGAACACAGTAGGGGTTGAGCACCCCCCTGGGAACTGACAAAGTTGGCGTCTATGGAATGAATTCACAAAATGTAACATGATGTGTCAGAGGCTCATTAAACCGTGATCTAGAGCCCATTGAAGAGAATAGCAGCTCTGCCATTGACTTCAGTGGCTTTCAGTTAGGACCTAAATCAATTTATATTACCATATCTTCTAAGTGTGGGGAGTCAGATAATGTTTACTACCACAGTCAAAGTTTACCATATTTATGAATGGTACCGCCCATTTAAAACCATTACAATGCTTTTCAGTTAGCCAAGAATTGTAGATCTTGTGGGCGAGCTTTGTTTGCTCTTGATTTTCAACAAGCCCTATTTTCCATTCATGAATAATTACAAGGGTTAAATATAGCTAAGGGTGGTATGGAAAAGATTGGCATCTGCCGAACCTGAAATGTATCTTTGGTGAGTAGGAGGTACATTCATGTCAAATCCTAAAAGCAAAACCAAACTGTGTGGATGCCTCAGACAGGGCGGATTAACTCTCCTCTGGGCTTGGGGCTATTAGATTTTGTAGAGCCCCTGTGTACAAGTCTTTTTCTGGGAGAAAGTTTGATGAAGGAGGGGGCTGCGGCAGAGGATTGAGGTGCAGGAGGAGGTGCGGGGTCTGGGAGGCAGTTTGAGTGCAGGCAGGGATTCTGATCTGGGGCAGGAGGTTGGGGTGCAGAAGGAGATGTGGAGTTTGGATGCAGAAGGGGATTCTGACCTGGGGCAGGGGATTGGGATGCAGGAGGGTGTGTGGGGTCTGGGAGGGAGTTTAGGTGCAGGAGGGGGATTCTGATCTGGGGCAGGAGGTTAGGGTGGAGGAGGGGGTGCAAGGTGCAGGCTCCAGCCTGGAGGCGCTTACCACAGGCGGCTCCCAGCCGGTGGCGCAGCAGGGCTCAGGCTGACTGCCTGCCTGTCATACCCCATGCCATTCCCAGAAGCGGCTGGCTGCTAGCACATCTCTATGGCTCCTGGGGGTAGCGGGGTAGCAGGTCTCCATGCGTGGCCTGTGCCTGCAAACACCACCCCTGTAGCTCCCATTAGCTGGTTCTGGGAGTGGCGTGGGGTCACAGCATACAGGCAGCCTGCCTGAGCGCCCCTTTTAGTGGCCTGGAGCTTGCTGCCTGTGATTTATTTTTGTGGGGCCCCCCTTGAGTTGGGGCCCTGGGCTGCAGGCTCTAAAACCCCTACTTTAATCCGGTCCTGGCCTATAGGTTATGGAACCTTTAGGTCACCACTGAAAATCTCTTCCAAGAATTTTTCTTTGTATTTGTACAGCAGACAGCACACTGGGTGTTCAGTAGAGTTGTGAAATAATGAGGCACTAAAGCCCAGATTTTAAGAATTGTGTTTGCAAAATGTTAAGTGGCTTCTTGCCTAATTAGAGTGCACAATTGCCACAACCGTGTGCACAGCCAGGGTAAACTTGTGCACAAATGTCAAGTCAGATCTCTTACCGCTCATTTACATGTGTATTTACTGCATGGTCTGGATTTGCCTGGTGAATTGGCAGGTTGGGAGATGACTATCAAATCTATATATCTGCCAAACAGGACCTGTATTCTATCCCCACCTCTTGCTGCACAATGAGATTATGTGTGTTTGTTTTCTGCTTCTCTGAACGTTTCTTTGAAGTGAAAATAAAGTTATCATATGATTATTATTTCTTTAGTATAAAGAATAAAACATGATTTGCTTGTAGATTCTGGAGAAGTAACTATTTTATTTTCTTGTGTTTTGAACTCGCCTTGAAGGCTTTCATCTCTATTACAAGTTGCCTTCCATCGTGCCTGAGAGCTGCCTCCTTATTCTGGTTGGATTACTACTGGGTGGAATTATTTTTGGAGCCGAGGAAAAGTCCCCACCTGTAATGAAGAGCGATGTTTTTTTCTTGTATCTCCTTCCACCGATTGTACTCGATGCGGGGTATTTCATGCCAACTCGTCTGTTCTTTGAGAACTTTGGTACTATATTCTGGTATGCGGTAGTGGGCACGCTCTGGAATTCTATTGGCATTGGGCTTTCCCTCTTTGGAATTTGCCAGATAGAAATATTTGGCTTGACCGATATCACTTTGCTGCAGAGCCTGCTCTTTGGCAGCTTAATTTCAGCTGTGGATCCTGTGGCAGTGCTGGCTGTTTTTGAAAATATTCATGTCAATGAACAGCTTTACATCCTAGTGTTTGGAGAGTCTCTGTTGAATGATGCCATAACAGTGGTAAGTTACTATATAAACAATTATCATTGCTGCTACTTGATTGCATGGCACCATCATGCCATATGTCTTTCTATCTAGTTCTCACTATCTACTGAGAGCCAAAGCCAGTTTATCAAATTATTTCTTTACACTAGACCTACATGCTAATATTTAATGGAGGCATATAAATATTTCACAGATTTTAACACACCTCTACCCCGATATAACGCTGTCCACGGGAGCCAAAAAATCTTACCGCGTTATAGGTGAAACTGCGTTATATCGAACTTGCTTTGATCCACTGGAGTGCGCAGCCCCGCCCCTCCCGGAGTGCTGCTTTACCGCGTTATATCCGAATTTGTGTTATATCAGGTCGTGTTATATCGAGGTAGAGGTGTATCTGAAGTTTTCAGGTATTTATCATTGAATTCTGTCAGATTTTTAATAAAAATTTAGAGCTTTTCCCCAGATGCAGAAATGTCTGTGGGGGAGAGGAGGAGAGAAGAGGTGTTCAGCATGGATTCCCATGGATACACCCAGAAATAGTTCAAATCACATGGAGACTACAAGCCTAGTTTCCAATTAGTGCTAATTTGATGTGGGCACCTTTCCAGTTGGAGCTGCACTGAGATCACCAACTTATTTCCTATAGGACACCAAGCAGCCGTCAGATGTCTAATGATTAACCAGCTGAGCTGAATTTCTTATTCTGACCTACAGATGAAGGGCTCTGCAGAGCCCATTACCCTTTCCCTGAGCCATCCACCTCCTCATATGTAAATCCTCTGTCACTATATCTCGACTATTACTGGCATTTATTCTTACCTGGCCTTATCTCTCCTGAAATCCTTACCCATGTATAAATAATCTCCTGTCATCAGTCCTGTAATGTCCTGTTTTATGATCAATGTAACTCCAGTTTTCCACGTCATAAGGACCAGACAGCTCCACGAATTGGAACCATCTGTCTCTCTTTTCTCCATCACTGGCTTCCTATTCATCTCCTAATTCAACAATGAGTTATCTTCCTGATTTTTAAACTTTTAAAGGATTTTCTCCAGTCTATCTCACTGACATCATATCCCCCATCCACTCTATCTGATCCTTCAGTATTGGCCATTTTTCTTTCCCTTCCCATGATCCTCCATCGTTGGGATATTGTTTTTCCACTTACGCTTCCCAATCTACCTGATGTTGTCTCCTTCCAAGCCACTGAATCTTTAACGCTTATCTTAAAGCCTGACTTTTCTTGTTAGTTTGTAGTTTAATCTCTCTATCATGTCTATGATGGTATTAGGGCTGGCCAAACACAGTACTGCAAAAACAGCACAGGCAAATATTAATTCCAATTCCAAATGACTGGTTCAGACATGTCTGTGCCTGTCTTAACAATCATTCATGCAAAGGAGTTTCTGTTTGCATCAATATTTGGGGAATGGCTGTTCTTCGTATTTATATGGAGCCTTCTCATTGTGTAATTGTTTTCAACAAAAACAATCACTTTTCAGTCGAACAGCAGCTAACCTAAACACAAACGAGCACACTTTGCTAAAAAGCCCACTGTTTTTGAGGCCTGAAATACGTGTGCCATGATCAAAATGACCCTCACTCCCACCCACCATTCTGTACATACACTGCAGTGGTGGTGCTGTAACCAGGCTGCAGATCTTTGTTACAGTCTTCGTGGTTGTCTACCTGCTTCTAAAGAAATCATTTATCCCAGAGACTTTGAGCCTCCTGGGGTCAGATACAGAGGACACAATTTATTGATCTACCGAATGAGGCCTCGTTCAGCTGATGAGCTGACCATGCTAACACCTTCACCTTACAGCTCTTTTGAAGTCTCTTATTGGTCTGTTTTAGACGTTGTTCGGGCTTCTATTTTTATCCAGAAATGTTCCAGAGTCAGAATATCTGCAGTCAATGGAGTTTCTAATCAATTCAGTTCCGCTTCAGAGGCAGTGAGTGTTTAAAGATATCTGAGTGATTGTTAGAAGGCCCAGTAGCTTGGCATTGGACCTTGTAGACGTGTGGACTCACCCCCACGGCGCCTCCTGCTGGTCGTCCTCAGGAATTAGCTCAAATTCCAGCCCGGAGCGTCCTCTGCAGGTCAGTGATCCATCTGTCCGCTGCTGGCCCCCCGTGTCCCTCCCTGGATCCCGGTGCCACTTTAACTGGGTCTCCCCCCTCCCAAAAACCCTCACCCCACTATCAGCTCTTTGCCTCAGTCGTGGCTACTGCCAGTCTCTGTTTAGCCCCCCGTGCCCTGGGGCAGACTGCAGTGTATCAGTCGACCATCACAGGCAACAAGGGGTTTGGACTGGCTGCCTTTACCCACCCTCCGGCTGCCCCTCTGCAAGCCCAGTACCTAGGAGGCCTAGAACCAGCTCTGCAGCCTGGGGAGTTGCTGGCCTAGGGCTTCCCATCTCCTAAGGCCTTTCCCCAGCCCTGCCTTCCTCTAGGTCCCCGGGGTGAGTTCCCAAGCAGCCAGGCCTGTCTCCCTCTCCGGTCAGACAGAGACTGGCTGCCTCTGGCTTCCCTGGCCTTCTTATTAGGCCCTGTGGCTCAGTTTGGGGCACGGCCCCAGCTGCAGCCACTTCCCCAATCAGCCCAGCCTAAAGGCTGCTTTCTCTAGCCCCAGCCCCTTCCGAGGGCTGTTTTTAACCCCTTCAGGGCAGGAGCAGAGGTCCACCCTGCTACATACCTCCCCCCTCAAAACCCCCACCCCTGGGATAGGGGGGCTTCTTCTCCTGGGCCAGCCGCCCATGTGCCTCCAGTGCCATTCGCTTCTTTTCTGATTCTTCTAATCGCTTCCACAAGCGGACCTCCTCCTCGACAACGGCTGCATACTCTTTGGCAAGGTCCATCGCACTCGCTTCAGACTCACGGAGGGCCCGCTCTGCTTCCTCAAGCCGGGCCCGTAGATTTGAGTCCCCCAGGCCCTCTTCCCTCAGGGTCTGGGTCCCCTTGGTGGTCGGTCCCACAACCACCTGGGTCCATTTTGTTTCTTGGATACGTCCGCCCTGGGCCCCCGTCGCTTGCTGGGCCTACCCCGTCTGGGTCTCTCTCTCCTTGACAGGTGGGGCGATAGTCTGGGTCCCAGCCTCCTGCGGGGTCTCATCATTGGTGACAAACCCCGGGCCGGTCTGGGTTCCTGCCTCCTGCAGGGATCCCCTCATCCCAGTTGCCACCTCCAGCAGTTTTAGCCCTTCTGGCCTCACAGGCACCTCCTCTCGCCTCTCCTCAGTTCCTCTGAGGGGGCAGTGCTTCTTAACATGCCTGGGTACCTGGCAGCCCCAGCAGGCATCCCGCCTCCATGCTGCGCCAGGCCTCGGCATCTGTCCTTCGTCCCTCATTGGACCAACCCCCCCCCGGGTTGCCCTGGGTCTTGTTCCTTGGGGCAGGGCACTCCCGCTCTCGGTGTCCCCTCTGCCTGCAGGCCCAATATGCCCGCAGCCATGTGGGTCCCCTTACCCAGCGGATGTCTTGAGAGATTTGCTGCTGTCCCCATTTGGGGTGAGGTCTCCTGCCTCCAGACCCGTAGGGACAGTTCTGCCTCATGTGGCCTGTCCGACTGCAGATGTAGCAAGCCTTGCCGTGGGCCTCCTGGCCCTGGCAGTCCACGGCCCACGCCCCCCACAGTCTCTTCTAAACTCCCGCCCAAGGAGTGTCCGTAGGACCCGCTGCTCCTTCACCAGCTGGTTCACCTGCTCTTGGAGGGCCCATAGCACCTCCTGCAGTCCCTGTGGGTCCTCATCCCCCTTCCGCCGGGGCACTGAGCCCTGTATCCAACTAGGGACCACACCTGGGGTCTCCGCGTAATAAACCCCTGCATACACAGGATCCATCATCCCTTCTTGTCTCTCCACCTCAACGTCCAGGCAATAATCCTGCTGTCCTCTCCTTGCCCCTTGTATCGGGCGGACCGCACGTGCCGGCATTCTCCACCACGTGTAAACGAACAGACTCACCCCTGTGGCGCCTCCTGCTGGTGACTTCTGGGAATTAGCTCAAATTCCAGCCCGGAGTGCCCTCTGCAGGCCGTTGATCCACCTGTCCGCTGCTGGCCCCCCGTGTCCCTCCCTGGACCCCGGTGCCGTTTTAACTGGGTCTCCCCACTCCCAGAGGAACCCTCACCCCACTATCCCCTCTTTGCCTCAGTCGTGGCTACTGGCAGTCTCTGTTTAGCCTCCGTGTCCTGGGGCAGACTGCAGTGTATCAGCCGATAATCACAGGCAACAAGGGGTTTGGACTGGCTGCCTTTACCCACCCTCCGGGTGCCCTCTGCAAGCCCAGTACCTAGAAGGCCTAGAACCAGCTCTGCAGCCTGGGGAGTTGCTGGCCTAGGGCTTCCCATCTCCTAAGGCCTTTCCCCAGCCCTGCCTTCCTCTAGGTCCCCGGGGTGAGTTCCCAAGCAGCCAGGCCTGTCTCCCTCTCCGGTCAGACAGAGACTGGCTGCTTCTGGCTTCCCTGGCCTTCTTATTAGGCCCTGTGGCTCAGTTTGGGGCATGGCCCCAGCTGCAGCCACTTCCCCAATCAGCCCAGCTTAAAGGCTGCTTTCTCCAGCCCCAGCCCCTTCCGAGGGCTGTTTTTAACCCCTTCAGGGCAGGAGCAGAGGTCCACCCTGCTACAGACCTACTCATGGCTTCTGGTTATGATTTTGCACAGCTCTAATCAGTTGATTATATTTAAAATATAACCCAGGTCATCACACTGCATGTTGTTCTAAATGGAACTTGGCAGGAGCAAGAGGCATTGTGGCCATTCAGGGTTTGCATCTGTCACAGTTCGGCTGAGGAGATATGTTTTCAGACCTGTTGTCCCACAGCCTCAAATGTCTAATGGAATTACTTGATTTTACTGGTGATCAAACAAATGGTTCTTTTCTTTTCTTTTCTTTTCTTTTATTCGCATTTTGCGTCTGAAAAATCTTGCCTCGGACAGGGAAAGTGTGAAGTTAGGAAGTCTGAAAATGATTGGCAGCATAGATGGGACACAGGAATTTGCATCAATCTGGAGAACATAGTTTTATTCTTGGTGTAGCTGATGACCTGCTGGGTGACTTTGATGGAGTCAGTTTGCCTTTCTGTACCTCAGTGTCTGCAAAATCAATCTGCAAAACAGGAATATTGATATTTATCCCCTTTGTAAAGTACTTTGAGATCTATGGATGAAAAATAGTTATATATATATACACATATTATAAGTATATTAGTAGATTATTAATTATTTAGCATATTTTTAAAGTTAATTCAAAGTAACGACAAAAATACAAAGTCTTCCATTGGAATGCAGGACTACAGTGACACTGAGAGGAATTGGGATAATGTGCTTTCTTTTCTCCATAGGTTCTGTACAATTTGTTCAAGACTTTCTGCCAGATGCGCACAATTGAGACCATTGATGTATTTGCTGGAATTGCTAAATTCATTGTGGTGGGGATCGGTGGAGTGTTGATTGGAATCTTTTTGGGATTTGTGGCAGCATTTACAACCCGTTTCACCCATAAAATCCGAGTGATTGAGCCACTTTTTGTCTTCCTCTACAGTTACTTGTCATACATAACAGCTGAAATGTTTCACCTCTCAGGCATTATGGCGTAAGTACATAAAAAAGGTACTTTAGTAATAAATGGCAATGCAAAGCCAGACATCAGTGATGGCTAGATTCTGCAGCCTGTACCTCACAATGAGTAGTACTTAGTTATTTGAATAAGTACTGTTGAATGGAGACAATGTTGTTCCATTAATGTTAAATGAAAAAGCTCCCATTTGCTAAACTGGGAGTAAGATTAGGACTGATGGGATTAAGAATTTCAGAATCTTGCTCTAAAGTGATCCTATAATAACTGTTGATCTTTGCTTCTTGGGGCTAGATCAGTGGTGAGCAACTCAAGACATTTTGCTGACATTGACCATCCATGGGCACGGCCCCCTGCAGCTCCCAGTGACCGTGGTTTGCCATTCCTAGCAATTCTCATCCTTGTTCTCTCTCTCTCTCTCTCTCTGGCCCTGTGACTTTTCAATTTGTTTATTCACCATGGAACAGCTTCAGCAAGAGAGACTGGAGGGACCCCCTTCCCAGCTCAGAATATCCCATAACCCCACAGCTAGGGCATTCACCTGAGTGGTGACAGAGCCCAGTTCAGTTTCCTTCTCCCCATCAGGCAGAGTGGGAACTTGCACCAGGGGTTTCACACTTCCTGGGTTTGTATCCTAACTGCTGTTATAAGTTATGCAAAAGATGGTCATCCTCCTCCTTGCCCTTGCTGTTTTGTATAAACTTGTCTACAGGAGCCCAATCTGGCATGCGAACTCTGAGTGTGATTATTGAATTTGGCTGCATAAGAATGCATTTCTTTCCCGAGTTCATGAATTGCTTTGTGGCTTATGTGTTCAGATACCTGGCATGGGGCTGCAATGCACATGCAGAAACATAGGCCCCTAGGGAACTTTTGGTGCAAAAATATTAGGAGCTGAGCTTGTTTAAATGCCTGTAGGGCTTGGAGGCAGCTGAGCAGGGGCTTTGTGAATCCCAGCGGGCCTGTTTCTTGAATTTAGGCACCTATAGTGGTAGTTAGGCTCCTAAGTCATTTTGTGAATCTAACCCTTTGTGTGTGTGTGTGTGTGTGTGTAATTACATACAAAAATAATATTTTCTCTGTTATTTTTGACAGATAAAAGTATTATAGTGCTCCCCCATAGCGCTTCAATAGGAAGAACTAAGTCACCCTTCCTGTACTGCATAAAATGACCTGTAATGACCTAAGTTTTAGAAAAGACCATCATGACATCAAATAAATTAAAACAGTTTATTGTGATTCAAGCAATATTGTGTAAAGAACAATCTTCTTTCACTTAAGTATTGCATTGTTCTAGTGACAAACATACAGCAGTCAGGTTTTAGAAGCTATAAGAGTTTATGAAACTTAAAAGTTACTACTTAGTATCGCTAATATTTGGAGAAGTTTTTGTTGTTTTTAGAACCTTTTCTAGTATCTGATTGAAGACAGGATTGTTTATTTATCACTGATGTGGTCATTTAAGTTTTTCCAGGGCTAAGAAGCAATTAAATGGGGAAAACAACCTGAATTATTTAAGTACTATAAACATAGAAATATTCTCTCCACCCCCAAAAAGAAGAAGAGAAAGAAGTGGAAGGCATGCTAATGAACATAAGGAACTGAAGGATGCATGTGTTTCTTTCTCAGATACGCACCAAAATAAAGTAACATACAAATCCAATTTGACCTAGTTCTGAAATGACCCATCTCTTCCACTGGTTGCTATTCATAGCATTTGTGTGGTTTCCAGTTTCCTCCGTTCTTAGTCAAATGTCATTGGCAGCATATGATCATGTACTTAAAGGGCTCCCATATCAAAAAGGGACGTGAAGCATTATATAAAATAGTCATAGTAGTTTGCATGAAAATTCTGAACGGACACTGTGAGCCTAATGTAAAACTAATTACACTGCATGTCTCCTAATGTGTAAATGGAATAAGCACGTGGGTGCAGAATAATATGGAAAGTGTACAGCTGTATGGATAAATATTCATTACTATGGCAGCCTTAGTGTCAACATGTGATTGGCCCCTGCGTGGGTATGAAAGATGGAGGAAGTGGTAGGTAGTGTTACTACTATTTGATATTCCAACGTGACCACAATATATTTATCATTGAATGTGTTTTTACGCTAAACTTGTTTCATGTTTATAACACTTTATACATATTAGTTATTATTAGATATTTTACTCTGTCCCATAACGCGCCATATCCATAATACTGTGCTTGGTCATTTCTGGAATAGATTAATAATGATCATTTATAGCCTGACCTGTGGGCCCATGTGGGGAGTAAGCTCCCTTCTTCTCCCTTTATTCTTCTGTGGTGTCTACTTGGGCCTTCCAGCTGTGGATAGGATAAGTAGACACTGTACATCTGTTCTTCCTCTCCCCCCCTTGAGCATATGGGCGGAGGGCCTCTCGGGGCAGTGCAGCTATGCATTGCCTCCTACACTGGACAGAGGGCAAAAGCATATTCTACCTCTTAATTTAATAAAGCACAAAAAGCATGTGGTGTGTGGCATTGAAATACAAATTTTAATAACAGGTCCAGGTTTTCCTCTGGCATCTTGAACAGCAAAAACTAGAAGGCCGTGGGTTCAGTCCCACAGCAGGACTTGGGCTCACAGTAAGTGCTGACACTGCAGTGCAATACTTGGAGAAGACAGCACTGCCAGACATCTCATCATTTGTAGAAGACTTTAAACCCCAGCCACTTTTGTCTAATGGCTTCCAGATGGAAGTTATGAAATATCAAAACAGTACTATAATGTATTATTTAGAAAATCAGAGTATTCTCTGTTTTGAAAATGAGGTTGACAATGATGTTTACTTTATCATCCAGGTAAAAGTCTTGGATCCTTACATTTTGGGGAAAAGGTTGTTGACATGTCTGAAGCATACGTGATAGCTGCAGGTGCCAGAGATGAGTGAACAGTGAATCATTGTGCCAATGCAGATAGAAGGCTGTGTACATTTAATTTAAAACATGCTGTTTCAAATATTAATTTCAGATTATATTCAGATAAATTCTTCCCCCCACCCCTCAGCTCTCGGTTTTCATGCATCACAGCCACTTAGCCCTGAACTTCTAAAATCCAGTTTCCATTTGCCTGAATGAAAGAAACACTGAAGCTATGGCACTGGTAAATTACTGGAAAAGAAAATGCAGCATTATCAAATAAATAATATCTACTGATCCTGTCTCCTCACCTGTGTGCAGCTGGGAAATTGATTGAAGCCAGAGGAGAAGAGGAAAAAAAGGAGTTAATGCCTTTTCCTTTTAGCCAAAATATCCCATGCAACATACTTGTCATGAGGACTAGTGATTCTTGAAACAGCCATTTATAACTCCTGGCCAGATGACTCATAAAAAATAGTATGTTGTAATGGATTAATCATCTCTAGATAGTCCCTATTAGGGTGTTCTCTTCTGAAGACGAGGAGATGTATTATGGTGTAATTAGAGCTGGGCCCGAATCAAAACCATGAATTAGAAACAGTAGCAGCGGAGCTGAACTTTTCAGTTTAGTCCCACCTCAAATTATAAAACTACATTTTCTGTTTATAATCTTTATTAGGGCTGTGAAACAGCAGAATTATTAATATGTGTTTCTCTTTTTGCAACAATGAATGAACAGCCTAAAAGAAACATGCACTAAAACTACAGTTAAGTTTAGTAGGTCAAAGAAACTTGAGGATTGAATCCAGAGCTCTAGTTTATTCCAGCCACAACAGAAACTGCACTGTTTGTGCAAATGGACTTACATTAGTTGAAGGGAGACAAACTACAATTTGATGGTAATCAGTCCTTTATTCTTTTCCTGATTTTAACATGGCAGAGTCAACAGTCTGAGAGCAAAGAATGCAGGAGCTACATGTAAATTGGATGTGAACAGCAAGTACAAAACAAAATGAAGAGAACACCTAGGCTTTCCCACTCGCAGATTATGTTGACAATATTAACCTCCATTGGAAAGAAAATATTAAAATAATGTTTGTATTTTGCACCTTTTAGAAGTTTGGTAGCTATCTTGTAATTTCATTTTTCCAAATGAAGAAACTCACATAGGATTTTTTTGTTCAAACAGAAGTAACTAATCTAAAGAGCTATCAAATGCAAAATTGTACATTGACTAATTGTAGCATATCATCATTTGAAGATTAATGAAGATTTATAGCACTGCTCAATCTCGGTACATTACTGAATTAAGTCAGTTACTGATATTCAATAAGTGAAAGTAATATTGTATTGAAAAAATATATATAAAAAATTACGATGCTGTCCCTTTAAATTTTAGTGGTTAAATATATGAGATGCATTAAGTTACAGAGGGACAAATTAATCTGGTGACAGATTATTTTCAGACATCCGCTCACAGAGTCTCCATTAGCTCAGGATCCAAAAACAAACTGCTCTCAAAACTGGCCGACTCACCCTGGAGCTGCAGGGCTTTCCTACATGTCTGTAATCATGCTAAGAATTAAGTTTAAGAGGGGAATCAATAGAATCTAACTTTTAATGTCATTTTCTATTTAGTTTGTACACTGTGACGGTCAGGCTCCCCAATAAATCAGGAAGTCAGGAAGGTGAATGTTATATTGGTTAGACACCTTGCTTCACACAGCCTTCTGAAAGTGGTTTTGGGCTAATCTTAGTGAGTCCTGGCAAAAGACAACGGCTACATTATCATGACAGTATCATGGACAACGGCTACATTATCATGGACAGTACTTTCAGGCCAAACCAAAGGTGTTGAGGGGGGAAGAATGAGATCTTCACCCATTCTTCTCTGACAGGTCCTGGCCTGTCATGCCGAGCTCCTTTTCCCAAAGAGCCCACAACTGGAGGGACCCAGAGACTACATCCTAGTTTCAGTTTTACTCAACATCTGCATAAAAACACTGGGGATACAATAAGGAGATATTGGACAAGATTCTCACCAATGTCAAACTCATGCTCAGCACAGATGAGGGCCAGGGGATGCAAAGGTAGCTCTAAACTAGATTTATTCCTCCTCCATCCTCAGCTTGTCCGGGGACAGAGCCAGCCCTCAAAGAGGAGCCAAATGGCTGGTCCAGATTGCACTGACTGGTTTCTGTTTCATTAGCAATGAGTGAGGCTGCAGGAAGACAGCATTGTAGGAAAGAGATTGTTATTAAGCATGTTGGGGCCAGTATTGCACAATGAGGATCTGCTGTGTGAGTGGTAATGACCTAGCCCTAGCCCCACCCAACTTGCATTTTTGGGCATCCATTTCTGTGCTAAGCTCATTCCCTCCTGAAACCTGTTCCTCTTTTTCCAGTTCCAATCATCATACTGCAGTCTCCTGGGAACCATTCCGCTAGTCAGGGATCAGCAGAGCACACTGTGCTCCAGACTTGCCCCTCCATTCTCCATCGTCAGGGGGAGAGGGAAGAGTTGGATACCCCCTTACTGGGGTAAGACTCATCAGCCACTTATGGCTCTGGCTGTGGCAAGGGATCCTAGAGGAGTCAAGGACTTAATATATTCAGCTATTAGTCTTTCTCATCCAGAGCAAAAACACTGTCTCCCATTATCTGAAGGAAGTTGGAATCTGGACAAAAGATCAAGCTAAATCAGGAAATGATAGAAGCAGTTTTAGTAGGAGAGGGTACCACTTTTAGAAAGTGTCACTAACTATAACCTCAACTTCTCCCATTGTCATCTTCCTACAGCTGCTCAATGTAGTGCATTATTCTGAAGTCATTTGGGACTCACTGATGATTTTGAATGCACAGATATCGTCTATCACCAGAAATATCTTCTTCCCTCTTTGGTTTTCAAGGACATTTAGTTTGCTCTTTCCACTAGAAAAGGGAAATCTTCCACAAGAAGACAGTCCTAGTCCTGGTTATCCCATAGTGCCACTTCCAGACTGGATGACTGCAGCATACTATGCCTGAGCTAGAAAGTACAGGCTATTCAGAAAGTGAAACTGATCTACCTTCCAACAGCCTCAAACCCAGAGAAATAAAGGGAGCACAAGCTGTCTCATTGTGTTCTGTACCTTGCATTGGCTCTCCTTTCAATTATGGATGTGTATAAAGATGCTGATTCAGATCTCTAGAGCCCTCAGTGGGTTTGGCCCGGCCTCTCGTTATGAGTGCCACTCCTTCAGTGCCCCAGTGGGGTGATTATGACTGACAGGGGTGATAAGGCTGTCTCAAAGACGGGACTCTGTGACTAGAGGCTGAACATTCTCAGTTGAGGGCCCTCTCTCCTGAAAGTCTCTCCAACAGACAGACAAGAGGCATTATCCTACTGAAGAACAGAAAACAATGTCCCAAATACCAGAAGGATGAAGAGTATAGGTCCAAGTTTAGCCAGAATTTTCTATGACTCTGAGTGTTGTAACACATTAAACATATAAGGAAGTGGATTATGGTCTCATGCTGGGATGTGCAGCTTTAGTGCAGAATATTTTTCAGGGCCCACATGCGGAAAGGCAAAATGGATACACGTCTTTCCATCTCTATCTGCAAACCACTGGCTTCATGTGCTTTGACCAAAAACTCTTATGCAGGTTTATATGAAGCCAGTTTTTAACTGGGAAATCAGCAAAGAGCTGTATGGTGGCAGCATATCGCTTTAACCACAAACACATAAGATCAAGGGGGACAGTTGTTTGATAGTCTCAGCTAGGGATCATGCTCTCAACACACACACCTGAGGTAAATACTTGGTCACTTAGCTTCCTATACTTATGCCCATCTATTTGGATGTCACTTTGCCTGCTCATATATTGCTTGCAATATTCCATTATGACATAAGTGCTGAGCGACTAAAAAGTTTGTTTGAGCAGCTTGCAGAATACTGAAGGGACAGGACCATCTGAAAACTGGAAGACACGAGGGGTACATGTACACAGCAAACAGTGCCCTGCATCAGCAAGTCTCAGAGCCTGGATCAACTTACTTGGGCTCACGGGGCTTGTGCTGCAGCACTGAAAATAATAGTGTAGATGTTTTGGCTTGGGCTGCAGCCCTGGCTCTGAGACTCTTTCCCCTCACCAGGTTTCAAAGCCCAGGCTCCAGCCTGATTCCAGACATGTACACTGCTGTTTGAAGTCCCACAGCATTAGCCCTGCAAGCCCAAGTCAGTTGATCCAGGCTCTGAGACTCACTGCTGATTTGCTGTGTAGACATACTCTAAATCACAAGCATTATTAGCTGGCAATAGTTTTAGTATAGTAAGCTCCATGGAAAACATATTAGCAGCACTCATGTTGTCAAATTAAACCACAGAAAGTATGAGAGTACTGCCCTCAAAATCTCAATGTGATGTTCATCTGATGGCACCTGGGGAAAAGCTAATCCCTAAAGGAGTGATCCCCACAAAGTATAAGAAAAAAAATGGACATTTGACCTGTGATACAATAAACCAGCTGTCAGAACATATGAAAAACAGAATGAAAGAAATAGGGTATTTTCTACAATGGGATTTCAGTCACAGATGTAGCTGCACCAGTGCAAAAAACTACTATTGACATAGTTTTCAGTGGTACAGTATGATCACTACAAGTGTAGGTTACTGTGGTTTTGAGGCTGGAATTAAACCACATTGGTTCCAATCATCCTGTACCAATCAGGGGCGGCTCTAGGCACCAGCATGCCAAGTGCGTGCTTGGGGCAGCAAGCCAGGAGGGGCGCTCTGCTGGTCGCCATGAGGGCGGCAGGCAGCCTGCCTTCAGCGGCATGCCTGCAGAAGGTCCGCTGGTCCCACGGCTTCGGCGGACCTCCCGCAGGACCAGCAGACCCCCTCCGCAGACAAGCCGCCGAAGGCAGCCTGCCTACCATGCTTGGGGTGGCAAAATGCCTAGAGCCGCCCCTGGTACCAATAAAACATAGCCATGCATTATTAGGGATTTGCCCTGGGGCAGCTACGCTGGCAGCTGAAGTCCTTCTGTAGACAAGGGGTAAGATTTTCAAAACTGCCTAAGTGACTTAGGCACCTAAGTCCCATTTTCAAAAGTGACTTTCAGCCAGACTTTTAAAGGTATTTAGTTGCCTAAAGATGCAGATAGGTACCAAGTGGGATTTTAAAAAGCTTCTAGGAGCCTAACTCCCTTGAAATCAGAAATCAAAATAGCAGAGAATCCTGTGGCACCTTATAGACTAACAGAAGTTTTGGAGCATGAGCTTTCGTGGGTGAATACCCACTTCGTCAGACGCAGGTAGTGGAAATTTTCAGGGGCAAGGTATATATATGCTAGCAAGCAAGCTAGAGATAACGAGGTTAGTTCAATCAGGGAGGATGAGGCCTGTGCTAGCAGTAGAGGTGTGAAAAACCAAGGGAGGAGAAACTGGTTCTGTAATTGGCAAGCCATTCACAGTCTTGTTTAGTCAGAGCTGATGGTGTCAATTTGCAGATGAACTGAACTCAGCAGTTTTCTCATTGAAGTCTGGTCCTGAAGTTTTTTTGCTGCAGGATGGCCACCTTAAGGTCTGCTATAGTGTGGCCAGGGAGGTTGAAGTGGCTCTCCTACAGTTTTTGTATGTTGCCTTCCTGATATCTGATTTGTGTCCATTTATCCTTTCCGAGTGACTGTCCGTTTGGCGATGGTACATAGCAGAGGGGCTTGCTGGCATAGTGATGGCGTATATTACATTGGTGGACTGGCAGGTGAATGAACCAGTGATGGTATGGCTGATCTGGTTAGGTCCTGTGATGGTGTCGCTGGTGTAGATATGTGGCAGAGTTGGCATCGCGGTTTATTGCATGATTGGTTCATGAGCTAGAGTTACTATGGACGGTGTGCAGTTGCTGGTGAGAATGTTTCAGGTTGGCAGGTTTGTCTGTGGGCAAGGGGATTGGCCTGCCACCTCAAGACCCGTGAAAGTGTGGGATCATTGTCCAGGATGGGTTGTAGATCCTGATGATGTTGGAGGGTTTTAGCTGGGGCTAAACACATCATCAGGGATCTACAACCCATCCTGGACATGATCCCACACTTTCACTGGTCTTGGGTGGCAAGCCAACCTTCCCACAGACAACCTGCCAACCTGAAACGTATTCTCACCAGCACTGCACACCGTACCATAGTACTCTAGCTCAGGAACCATCCATGCAATACGCGATGCCAACTCTGCCCACATATCTACACCAGCGACACCATCACAGGACCTAACCAGATCAGCCATACCATCACTGGTTCATTCACCTGCACGTCCACCAATGTAATATACGCCAATCATATGCCAGCAATGCCCTCTGCTATGTACATCGGCCAAACCGGACAGTCACTACGGAAAAGGATAATGGACACAAATCAAGTATCAGGAATGGCAACATAACAAAACCTGTAGGAGAGCACTTCAACCTCCCTGGCCACACTATAGCAGACCCTTAAGGTGGCCATCCTCAGCAAAAAACTTCAGGACCAGACTTCAATGAGAAACTGCTGAAGCTTCAGTTCATCTGCAAATTTGACACCATCGCTCTGGACAAACAAAGGACTGTGAATGGCTTGTCCAATTACAGAAACCATGTTCTCCTCCTTGGTTTAACACCTCTACTGCTAGAACAGGGCCTGCATCCTCCCTGATTGAACTAACCCGTATCCTCTAGCTTGCTTGCTAGCATATATATACCTGCCCCTGGAAATTTCCACTACCTGCGTCTGACGAAGTGGGTATTCACCCACGAAAGCTCACGCTCCAAAACTTCTGTTAGTCTATAAGGTGCCACAGGATTCTCTGCCGCTTTTACAGATCCAGACTAACACGGCTACCCCTCTGATACGAGAAATCAAAATGTCACTCCTTCAAAGTCAAAATCCCATTGACTTTCAGTGAAATTTAGGTTTCTGAGTGCCTAAGTTACTTTTGAAAATGGAACTTAGGCACCTAAATCACTGAGACCTTTTTGAGCCTTTTACCCTGTCATCTCTTTCCTACTCAGAGTCAGTCCATGACAGAAATAGATCATTATACTGAGTTATGACCATCATGTATAAGGACATAGAAATAAATTATCAGAGGACATAGAGGAATAAGGGAGAAATATGAGTGTTGTCCTTTAATAGAGAGAAACTGCTAAGTCCCTGTCCCTTGCTGTCTGTGTCTGTCTTAGTAAGCCTTGCTTCCTCCCTCATATGTTGGATGATTGTACCGAACATCCCCATTTCACTCACTCATGCTGGCAACATACGTATGCTGAAGGACACGTGTGATGTCTTGCATTGTGTTTCTTTGTTTTGGAAACTCAGCATTAGAATCTTGAGTGACCCTGCAGAGGGCCTTTCATTTGACTGTGTGGATCAGCCTGTGAGAAAAGGTTCTCCACACTCATACTTCTTTAGAAAACACACCTTTGGGGAAAACCCTCTCTATAAATACATTCTACATATATAATTGAAAATAGGTAGTTGGTAGAATTAATTATGCTTATTATTTAAGAGACGACCAATATCAAAGGGATCCCTTATTAGCTGAATATTGCAGTAGTGTTCTTTTTAGATGAATGGGTTTAAAAAATAAACTAAACACTAACTTTTAACTTTGCAGGATAACAGCTTGTGCCATGACCATGAATAAGTATGTGGAGGAGAATGTTTCCCAGAAGTCCTACACAACCATAAAGTATTTCATGAAGATGCTGAGCAGTGTCAGTGAGACTCTGATCTTTATTTTCATGGGAGTGTCCACGGTTGGAAAAAACCATGAATGGAATTGGGCCTTTGTTAGCTTCACCCTCCTCTTCTGTTTGATCTGGCGTGCACTGGGTAAGAAAGTCTTGACATCCAACTTTGTTCTTAAGCATTCTTTACAAGTGAAACATGCATCTTTTGTGGCACAGGACCTGTGAAAAAGTAATAGCTAATCTGTGTAGGATAGAGGAAAGCTAAATATCTGCTTGTGCTGGATATGGGAGACGAATAACTTCTTCCCTCACTATTGGCAGGTGACTTCAGGTCAGAGCTCTAGGGATAGATAAAGCTGAGTTTCAGCAGGTCACAAAGTGGTCTTCTTACATTTAAATGTCCTTTATTTCAAAGAGATTAGTCTGCTTTCAAAAGATTACTTTCAGCTCAGTCTCGTGCTCATGAAATGCGTGAGAGTCCATAAATTCCCATAACCATAAAGCGTCATCATTGTCACAAGCATTTTCTTTGAAAGTGGTTTAAAAACAAACAAAAAATGAAAGAAAAATTCCCAAAATTATTGGCAGTGTCGCAAAAAGGAAACAAATAAGAGTTAGTTAATGTTTTGTATGTTTATCCAAGTCAGTCATGGTCAGAAATACCAATAATATTACAATGGGGGATACCATAGTTAAATTTCTGTTTACTGTGTTATATGGTTCTTAAACCAGAAAAGAAGAAAGTGTCTTTGGTATGTTGAGAAGAAACAAACCCTTTAAAGAGTCGTTTTGGCTTCTCCTGTTCTGGGCCACAATCCTGCAAAGATTTATGCACATGCTTAACTTTAGTCACTTGAATAACCCATTGGCTTCATCACTCATGCAGGTAAAGGTAAGCATGTGACTGTTTCCAGGATTTGAGCCTTTGTGTGTTGGAGACAATAGGTAACATTTTTGAAAGTGTCTAAGTCCCATTTTTACAGTTATTTAGGCATGTAAGGCCAGGTTTACAAAGATATTTAGGCACCTAAAAATTCAGATCAGTATCTAGTGGGATTTTCAGAAGTGCTTTAGTAATTTAGGACTAGATTCACAAAGGGAGTTAGGTGCTTAGCTGCCTCTTTAGGCACCTAAATCTCAGAATCAGGCCCCACTGGGATTCACAAGCCCCACCTCCCTCAGCTGCCACCAACCCTATAGGTGTCAAACTAGCTCAATGTCTGAGTTTTTGGATTAAAAGTTCTGTAGGCACCTATGTTTCCACCTCTGCACATGTACACTGCAGCCTCACATTAGGTGTCTGGATGCCTAAACTCCAGAGCAGTGCACATACCAGAGGAGGATAGGTGCTTCTCCATCTAACTCGTCTGCAGGCCCAATCCAGTCTGTTTAAATGGGGGGAGGAGGAAGAGCTCCCTCATAGCCTTTAGCCCAGTGGCTAGAGTACTCATCTGGGATGTGGGAGATGCCCAGCTTATTTTCCCTCTGTCCCTGAGAGAAGGGATTAACCACTGGCTATGGGGTATTCTGATCTGAGGCTTAGTCTCTCCTGTTGAAGCTGTTCCACTGTGAATAAATAATTAAAGGGTCATTGACCAGAGAGAGTGAAAGCACACAAACTGAGAATGACTCTATAGTCTGGTGTTTAGGACACCTAGTGTTCACCAGGGATGTGGGAGACGCAGAGTCCTGTCCTTCTCCTTCAATGCCTCTTTAATTTTATGGAACAGTGGAACAGCTTCAACAGGAGAGTGAGGGAACCCTCCCTATCAGAATGTCCCATAGGCCAGTGACTAGGACACTAACATGAGAAGTGGCAGATTCCCTTCCCCCCCTCAGGTGGAGGGAGGACTTGAAACAGGGGTCTTGCGCATCCCAGGTGAGTATCGTGCCATTGGGCTAAAGGTTACGAGGGAGCGCCTATTTCTTCTCCCCGCTGGTTTCTTGCAAAAAACAACATAGGAAGTTAATTTCAAGGGAGTTCACAGCTGAGAATCCAAAGCAGAGGGAGGTGCCTCTGTCCAATGTGGATTTAGGTGTCGAACTCCTTGAGCTTGAGAAAGGCGGGGCTTAGGACACAACCCTCTCCTTAGCATCTCCCATAGGCTAGCTTGGCTGGGGAACTGACTGTGAATGCTGATGATTTCTAGCTGTGTAACAGTTAGGTGTTGTGACACACAGCACCACTGTGCCTAAGTTCCTTTGTGAATCTAGTCCTTAGGAGTTTAACTGAGCTCCCATAGACTTTCGGTGGGAATTAGGCACCTAACCAACTTTGACGCTTATATAAATTTCACCAGATGCACCTTGGTGCCTAAATACCTTTGTAAATCTAGCCTTTAGGAGCTAAAGTCCATTGATTTTCAATAAGACTTAGCCACTGGAGTGCTTACATCACTTTTGAAAATAAGACTTGGGTTCCTAAGTCTCTTAGGCACTTTTGAAAATGTTACCCAATGTTTTAAACTAAAAGTCTCTCAATCTGGTAAACAGATAGTTCCTTTCTTAAAAAACAAACAAACAAAAACAAACTCTGTGTCATAAAAATAAACATCAGCAACGATGAGGCTTTCCATGTCACCTCCGTTTTCCCTTTGACTGTTGTCTTCATCCTTTCCTCAGGTGTTTTTGTTTTGACTCAGATCATTAACATGTTCCGGACAATTCCTCTAACTTTTAAGGACCAGTTCATTATTGCCTATGGAGGTCTCCGAGGAGCCATCTGTTTTTCTCTTGTATTTCTGCTTCCTGTTGCTGTGATCCCCAGAAAGAAATTGTTCATTACTGCTACTATTGTGGTGATATTCTTTACCGTTTTCATTCAGGTGAGAACTCTCCTCCTGTCAGGTTTTGCTTCCCAGATGTTTTGTGAAGAAGCATTTGGAAGAAAATCGAAACATTTAATCTGCCTGAATGAGCCTTTTTCAGAGGGTTTTGTCATATGACCATACCTAAAAATGCAGTGTAGCCAGCAGCCAGGCAGCAAAGATGTGTCAGGTATTTATTAACAGCTTATGTTAATGTGTAAGTAGCACTAAAATAAAAAGAAGACATTTCCTCCATAAATAAATGTTAAAAGCCAACATAGCATGTTGGGCAAGCCAGAAGTTGGTGCCTTCTCTTAAAATAACCAACTGAGGATAAATACTAACCAAAAATTCCACTATCACCTACTCTTCAATATTAATTTCCATATTACTATTTAGTCAGCCCTGAGTTTCAATTTCTAAAACAATAGCTGACGGAGAAAGTAGCAAATTTGCATTTGAAATAAGAAAGTTTTGCTTCTGGTTTCAAAAGCTGATTGTTTTTCTTCATCATGCAATTCTTGAAAAACTTTTATTGGAAAAAAATGGTTGCCATTAGCAAGTGGCAAGTCACCAATAGGATTTGTCAGATGAATGCATCCTTTTTTTATGGACATCAATCATAATCTGGAGATTCCCTTCACTTCTGCTTTGCTTGTGGGGACTGTATTATGTGAGGGAGCACATTGCTGACTAAATGCAACACTTGCTAATTACAGGGGTGAATTCATATTTGAAACTACTGTACCATACTTGTCTTTGAGGAGCCATGAAGACTCCCCCAGGCTGGTTGTCACAGTTTTAACTGAAAAAAAAAGAAGGCAAATGGCTGAAATGCATGTCTCTATTCCTTTATGTCTATGAGTCAACAAAGATTTTTTTTTTCTGTTTTCTGGACAGGGAATAACAATTCGCCCACTGGTGGAGTTTCTTGATGTTAAAAGATCGAATAAAAAGCAGCCAGTAGTCAGTGAAGAAATTTACAATCGGGTATGCCATAGCTTTAGCATTATAGGGTGAAATCCTGGTTCTATTGAAGGCAATTGCAACACTCCCATTGACTTCAGTAGGACCAGATTTGACCAGTAATGTGCATGTGCCACAAAGAGATAAACTTTATTTTTTATATATATATACATATAATTTGCCTTTGGATTGTTGATTTTTTAAAGTGTTGATCTGCTGTGATAAAATTACATTCCTTTTACTCTTTATATACAAATTTGCTACAGTTGTAGAACTTGTCTGTGCTAGAACAGTGGCATATGTTTAACTAATTTGATATTAAATTCAACTAGTGAAACCAGTGCAAACCCTAATGTAGACACACTTAGACCAGTTTAACCCTACCTTACATCAATTTCTCTCTGAATCCAAGATACATACTCCCATAGTTAGATGCCTAAATACGTTTGTGAATTCCACTCTGGGTGTACCACAATTTGTAATGTATTTACCCACAGAATACCTCTGAGCAGTAGAGAAGTGCTATTATCTCCATTTTACAGATGGAGAACTGAAGCATAGAGCGTTGAAGGCTCAGATTCCCAAAGGTGTTCAGGCACTGAACTTCAGTTGATTTCAGTGGAATTTAGGAACCTAAATTCCTTTGACGGTCTAATCCTGATGATGTGTACACTGCATCTGGAAGTGAGGCTCTGAGCCCAAGTCCAGAGACTCCTGTTAGCGGGGACCACATTAGTACACTAAAAATACTGTGTAGACATTGCTGCTCGGGCTGGAGCTCAGGCTCTTAAGCCCCTCCCACCCACCCCCATTTGAGATCCCAAGTTACAACATCAAAGCAGTGTCTATACAGCTATTTTTATGCATGCTAGCATGAGTCCTGCTAGCAAAAGTCTGTACACTTGGGCTGTGAGGCTTGCTCCTAGGTGCAGTGTAAACGTATTCTAAGTGACTTGCCCGAAGGTCACACAGGAAGTTTGTGGTGGAGCAGGACATTAAAACCAGGTCTCCTGAGTCCTAGGCTAGTGCTTGAATCACTTGATAATCCTTCCACTCAATCTGAAGAAATTTAAACACAGACTAAACAGGTTTTAGGGCATCTATTAACACTTGGAGTCCCTTCTAACCCTGTGGTTCTGTGATTCTACTTTACAGATTTGCACTGGTTTAACTCAATTGACTTTTGAATTGATTGAGTTAAACTTTTCTAATACAGACAAGACTTTAGTGATTTAACTAAGCTATCATTAAAGAATCATATCTAAGAGCAAGCCAAATGATGTCCATGGGAATTCATAATGAATCTGTATTTTTGCCTTTAGTTCTTTGATCATGTGAAGACTGGAATTGAAGATGTTTGTGGACACTGGGGTCACAACTTTTGGAAAGATAAGTAAGAATGTTATTTAAAACTCTTTACGGTAGATGGGAGACTAATTTGGCTGAGTGGATGAGCTGGCTCACAAACAGCAAAAGCAGCCAGTCGGGCAGCAGATTTACTCCTCGGGGTTTTACTCCTGTTTGCTTTGGTTTTAGCATGCATGGGTTACACAGTGAGACCAAAATAGTTTTACAAAACCACAAGAAAACAGAACAAAAACCTAAGGCTGGGTAAAAACCCAGCCCTCTGACCCCAGCTATGGAATTCCATCACCTCAAACCATTCGTTCCCCATTTCTGGCTCTTTTTGCAATGTTTTTTGTATGGCTTTTGAGAGTTTGTGTAAACCTGTAGTCCCCAGCCTGCTTTGGTATTCCAGCCTGTACAGCTTTGTAATGTTGAAGCACAGGGTTAGCTCCTTGCTTGGTGGAAACCAAGTAGAGTCCTTTGGATCTTGTCACAGGAAGATTCAGGAACTAGTTGACTTTGAGGTGCCTGAAAGAGTTGAATATCAGAACAGCAGATTGTCTGTTGCGTGGTTCTTGACCGTTTTATTTCAAACTTAGTAAGGAGAAGGAGGATCAGTAGTGGTTCAGTAAGCATCCAGTTGCTACACTAGAGGCGAGAACTTTTAACAAAATTGAATATTCTTTTTCAGGAGACCATTAAAAGTTCAGAGCATGAAAGGCAGTGAGTTCAAGCCAAGGCCTTTTTGTCGCTATTACAGTAATATTTACTGCTCCCTTGTCTTTTAGGTAAATTGCTAATTAAAAATAATAATTGTCAATAAGCCAACACAATTAAAAGCTAAAGGTCACCATTAGAGGATCAATGGAAGAGCCCACACAGAGGCAAGTCCCAGCAGAGAAAAATTTACTTGATCCTTGATTACCTCATTCATTGATATTTGTTTGACGTGGCCAGAAATCCATCCCGCAGAGAGTAACCTCCATCCCCATCACTGTAGATGTGGAATATTTGCTTTCCCACACTATTTGTAACAGAAGCTAACTGGTTGGGTTGGTTTGCCTTCCCCACAGGTTTAAAAAATTTGACAATAAATTCCTGCGGAGACTTCTAATCCGGGAGAACCAGCCCAAATCCAGCATTGTTTCCCTGTACAAGAAGCTGGAAATCAAACACGCCATTGAGATGGCAGAAAGTGGGATGATAAGTACAGTCCCGTCCTCAGCTTCTCTCAAGTGAGTAAAGTCAGTGTGGATGAATCTCCGTGTAGGTGTGTGGGTTTATTATACTACACCATTGCTGTACAGGGATCATATCTTCTTTAAGGCTGGTATCCTAGTGTTGCTTTACATTAACTGTGCAATTACCATTTTGCCCACGATGAATCTAAAATGAATGCCATCAGCGGGAGTGGTGGCTGTAGCTTTGGGGTCGCTTGGGCACTGGCCCACTAAGAGAAGTGAAGGGATTCATTGTTGCTCAGTTTCACCTTCAGCCCACAGAGACTGAAGGTGACCTTTGCTCTTTCAGGTTGAAGAGTCTGATGGCACAAGTATCCCAGAGTGCAGCACATTCCCATACGGAGCTGAGTCTAAATTCTGAGTCAGTGCCTGCCCTTCTGAAAGCAGCTGGTACAGCCATGGCCTGATTTAGGGGCAGGCGACCACCCAGGGTGCTGGGCTTGGGGGGCACTGGGCTCAAGTTGCTGTAAGTTAGTCAAAAGTTTAACAAATTGGGGGCGGGGTCCATTTGGTCTAGGGCCAGCCCTGGGTACAGCAGCTGGAAAGAAGATTTCAGGGGCACTTTGAAAAGTATCTCAAGCAAATCTGTAGTTTAATCCAACCTGTACAGAATTTTGAGAGAGCATGACATTTTTGGGTGAGTTTTGAGCTTTGCCATTGATTTCAATGGAATCAGGATTACACCCTTCATCTTGTAAAAAACAATAAAAATTCCCGCTATGTAAAATGTTATTTTTATCTCTAAGGAAGAAAATTGGTAATTTGTATGATCAGATATAAAGCATTTCTCTCTCTCTCTCTCTTTTTTTCTACTTTTCAACAGTGACTATCTGGAAGATAAAGTAAGGCCAATTTCCCCTGCTGAAATGGATAATATGCGAGAAATATTAACAAAGAATCTCTATCAAATACGACATCGAGTAAGGGTGAAGTTATACTTAATAAAATGTCCCACATCAATTTTGAATGTAAAGATCATCTGTAAAATCCATTCTCAGACCAGATTCTCAGCTGGTGAAAATCAGTGGAGCTTCATTTGGATTTATGCCAGTAGAGGATCTCTCCCTTTTATGTTCACAATAAGCCATAAGGGCTTTACGGGCATTTATACCTTTGTATGGGTGCTGTTACATTACAATCAGCTTATTTACTTTACTTTTGAAGGTTTATGTGCACACAACCCCATGAAACCAAACCCCAGTTTTGTCCCAGTTCTGTCATGCCAGTGTTTTGGTCAGCTCTTGATGTGAGATTGCTCTGCTCATTTTCAGTGGTTGTGTGGTTGTTTCCATTTGAGAGTGCGAATTGATGAGCTGAGAAAGTCATGACATAAAAGCAAAAAGGACTCTGTTCTTACACCCTCCTGTGGCTAAAATGGTTTGTGTGTCTGTGTTTTTGGAAAGTGTTCAAATGAGGAGCTGGCTTCAGCTCACTAGAGCTGAAAATATTTCCCCCTTTGGTGACTGATCTTATCATCTTCAAACGAGTGTCCTCTATTGACACATTGAATGAGCTAGTGTGAGTCTGGCATAAACACTGTATTAAGCCATTTTTTCCCAATTCTTTTTCATGATAAATATTGGCAGGTTTAACAAAGGCAGGTGCCGAACAGAACGCCCATGGAACAGATGACTAAACTAACATTAACCTAGTCACTCAGACGGTCCTTAATCAATTTTTAATGTGATTTGGTTTGGAAGATATTTGTGATGCTTAATAAAACGTTAAAGCAAAGAGTGTATTTTATGCTGTTTGTAAATCGTCAATGCATTTGCCATTGTGCTTTTGAAAACGTTACCACTGCCTTTGTTTTTCAGACGATGTCATATAACAGACACAGCCTGGCTGCAGATGCAAATGAAAAACAGGCCAAAGAAATTCTTATCCGTCGCCGGCACAGCCTGCGGGAGAGTATAAAGAAAACTCGCAGCCTGTCTAGGGACAGACCGGTATTTGCATTTTAGTATGTTTGTAGAAAAGAACTCGTCATAGCTAAATATCATGCAAAATGTCTCCTGGAAACACAGGAAAACTTGAATGTGCAAGGGAACAAGTAAAAATTAGTCATTTGTAATACTGACACTTAGGCTCTGATCTTGCACCTTGTTCTGTGCACGAGCCCTGGAGCTTGTGTGAAGCCCCATTTACCTCCACAGAGCTCCATGCAGTTGCATCTGTGTGGAACATGTTGCAGGGTGAGGTTCTGTTGCCGCTGTCATCTGAAATGTCCACAGAGAACTTCACAAACTTCATACACGTAGCACTACAGACCTCTCTCTTCTCACTGTGAAGGTGCATCTGTATGTTAATAGAGCCTGCTTGGCTGAGATAGACAGTGGCACTGAGGCAGAAAATCTGTCCATAGGATGCGCCGCAACAATGTAAAGAGGACAAATATTGACCAAGCTGACCAGACCACCCCCCTCATTTGAAAAGTGCCAGGCATTCTGCAATAGCCACAGAGAGCACGTAAGCCCTCCAGCTTTGAGGAGGCACATAAAGGACCCCCTCTGCCCACCAAGTAAACTGCATGGTATGCTATTTATTCTCCTTCAAATGATGCCATTTGAAGGGCCGAGTCAACCTGTACTGCAACAATCACAGGTCATATCTGAAAGAATAGGGGGAAAGCGCCTTCCAGCAGAGGCCACACTGGCAGCTGCTTTGAAATCAATCCATCTACCCACTTTAGGAGAAAGGAAAATTAACCATTCTTTGAATATTTATTTTTGCATTCCATGATTACTTGGTAATTGCTGTACTCATTGTTACAGCTGAGGTCAGAATGACATCTGCAAGAATCACTGTATTTGGTTATCATCATTATTGAGGCTACCATGGCATTTAGTGTAACACTGGATCTTGTTCTGGAAGCACAATATTTTCCTGTCACTGCAGCCATGGCTACACATTGCTTTGGTCATGCAAATAACTGATTTACTAGCCAGGGATACCAGGGAGAAATACAGGACAAAGACATTTTATGGGTGGGAAAAGAAACAGGGGGTCCAAGTCAGATTGTCAAAATGCACAGACAGTAATTTTTTAAATAATTTTTCTTAAATAATGCTGGATTTTTTTTTTTTTTTACTTAACCAATATGCCTTCAGCTCAGTGCTCGTGGGTAGCACTACAGTATCCAGAGGACAAATGTCTGCTAGGAAATGATTTCAATTTCAAGTTTCTTTTGGGTACACAATGAGTGGGAAGGGTAGATAGGGAAAGATGGCAGATTTTTTTTTTAAAAATCTCTTGACAGTGTTACTTTAACTTCCACAAACTGGATTCACCTGAGAAATTGTAGATAAAAAATTAAGAGTCGTATGCTGTAAGCTACCTACCACCAGTTGCTGACTGTCTTCAACTCCACCTGATTTTAATGGCTCAGCACTTTGCAGGAGCGAGGCCTTTAGGCTCTGATCTTGCAAACAGTTAAATGTGTTTAACTCTGTGCAGTGAGTTGCCCCATGACCTCACTGGGATTAGTCAGATATCTCAAATTACTCAGCTATATCGATGATTACAGGATCAGGGCCTAGATTTGTTCCTGCTCTGAGAGTTTGTAAGCCAACTTTGAGCTAATTTTAATAACTGAGTAATAAAGTTCTAAATAGAGAATGTGTGTAGAAAAACTTTGGGTTTTCCTACATTAGCAAAAGTGGTCAAGGAAAGGTTGGGGTTAATGAACATGTAACTAACTCTGACCTATCCAGTCTAGTATAGATGCATATTAACATATTGTATTTTGGTTTAGCTGGCTGACATTAACCTTAGCTTCCCATTGGCTAGGGTAGGCCTCAGCCAGCTAAACTGAGGCAAAAGATTAACCTAGGTCTATGGTGGGAAAAGATCATGATTAACTATTATGTGTTTGCTAACCTCAGCCGAGCCTTCAACTCTTTTCCTAAGGTAGACAAACCCTTTCAGATGTCTTGCTTGTGTTTCTGGTGTTCATTGTGTGATATTTCACTCTAATATAATTTAACACTTCCTGCATTTATTTATACAGGCTATCACCAAAGCAACACGGTTTCTGTCCCTGCCTAAAGACGCTAGACTGCCAGAGAAATTACGAATAAGGAATAAAACATCTTTTAGAGGTAATGCAACGTGGTCTGATACCAGCGGCAGCACAGCCTACTATATTGTATATTTGGAATGGACAGACTCCCCAGATAGGGCCCCATTTACCCATATGAGTAATCCTTACGCGTGCAAGCAATTGCATTCACATTAATGTAATTACTCACATGAATAAGGATTACTTGTTGGGTGAAGGTTTGCAGGATTGTGCCCATATCCTTGCTCCTAAACTATAGATTCAGTAACTTCTTCAGTTGTTTTTAAGACCTCAGCACTATTCAGATGAAAAGCAGCTATTGTAAGCATTTTTGTAATGTCACCTTAGAGCAGTGGTGCCCAAACTTTTCCTGTCACACCTGTCCACCCCCTTACCAGTAATGGAATCTGTTTGCACCAAACCCCTCTCCCGCCCCATTATGCACAGTTGGCTCAGCAGAGGGGCTTGGGCTGAATAGGGTGACCAGATGTCCCGATTTTATAGGGACAGTCCCAATTTTTGGGTCTTTTTCTTATATAGGTGCCTATTACCCCCCATCCCTATCCTGATTTTTTACATTTGCTGTCTGGTCATCCTAGAGCTGAAGGTGGTGCTGGGGGCTGAACTGGGGATAAGGGAGGGGCTGGCCTGGGGGTGGAGAAGGAATGAGGGCAAAGCTGGGCATGGAGTGGAGCTGCGTCTGGGACCGGAGCCAGGCTGGGGGTGCAGTGGAGCTGTGGCTGGGGGTGGAGCTGGGCTGGGGGCAGAGTGAAGCTGTGGTTGGGGTCAGAGCTGGGCTGGGAGCAGCATGGGGCTGGATGGCACTCCCTCCCTGCGGGAGCTGGCCCAGACCCCGCCACACGCCCCCTTGAAAGTTCCTCTGTGCCCCCCTAGGTGGGGCATGCCCCATGGTTTGGGGACAACTGCCTAAGATGGTACTGTGTTAATTTGCCATTGCAAATACTGCTCTTATGGGGCTATTAAGACATACCAGTGCTAATTAAAAATTAAGATAAAATAAGTTATTGATAATTAGCAGAATGAATTAGAAGTGACTTTTTTGCTCCAATAAAGTTTAGTGGTGGCAGAATATACTTAACTGGGGGCAAGTTAGGGGGAAATGGTGAGAACAAGAGCCTGGACCCTGTGGGTGAAATCTTGGCTCTGTGGAAGCCAATGGGAGTTCTGTCATTGACTGCAATGAGGCCACGATTCCATTCTCGGTATTCTGTAGGTGAGAGTAAGATAAAAGTGGTCACATCATTTGAAAAGGGAGTCAGAAGAAACAGCACAAATAAATCAGGGCAACAAAGATTTGGAAAACAAAATATTTAGTTCTTGATTCACATGTCTTCAAAATACACATTTCCGCCATGATTCCCTTTTTCTTATTGAAGGGGATATCTGCATTTAAGGACCAGTCCTGCAAACCTTTACTCATGAGAGCAGTCCTTATATAACTACTCCCATAAAAGTCAGTGAGATTTCTCATGGCAGCAGTTCTGTACCACTGAAGTCAATGAGAGATTATGATTTAGTTCAGTGAGAACAAGCACACAGGAGTCAAGCCTACTCATGTGAGTGAGGGTTTGCAGGATTGGGTTCCTGTTGTGTTTCAGTGTCTCAGACTTTCTCTGCTTATATGTTCACTACAGGGATTATCTCCTTTAAAGATTTCCATGGGGTGAGATGCTAACATCCTGCCCGCTTCTCCTTTCACCCCAAACTTTGATGCTAAAAAATGAGAATCTTCTCTGCTTTACTCCCCACACACAGCAGATAAGATTCATTGTCACGGGCATTAGAAAGAATGAAATCTTAGATCCACAGACTATTGTCCAAAGAGAACACCTAGTCCAAACCAGGTGAACAGGAGCCATAATCAGTGGATAGGTTATTTGAACATCTGATAGGAGTTAGGACCCTCACATTCTACTGCAGCTCTGCCACTGACCGTGGGCACATAACTGTGTCTTTCTGTGCCTCAGTTTCTCAATCTGCAAAAGGGGGATACTACTTACCCTCTTTTACAAAGTGCTTTTTCTGCTATAAATGGAGCACTGTTGACAAGCTGAGTGTTACTATGGCAACTGGCCCAGAACGCTGATCCATGGATGAATTTAACACCCTTTGGATGATGTGTCTTTCTGGACAGTGTAATGTATTTCACACCCCAAATATCTCAGTGTTTGCCAAACCAGTGTTTAGGCATTTGGTTTCTCACCAAAAAATTTTTAATATTCCATGAAAAGTAGACAGTCTTTGTGAAAAATTTCGTTTTCTTGTAATCTGAGTTTTCCATAGAAAAACAGTTTCAGTGGAACATCTCTGGCTTGCCCTGTATATTATTTTTATTATAATTTATAAGTAGCTAGAACCTGATCCATCTGATTCTCTTCCATGTAAAGTAACAATCAAGAGCTACCCCTGGAAGATGCAATACATTTAGATTCAGTAACATTTCCAGACCATACTGCCCACCATAATTAGTGGAATATGACTCCCCCCACAAGTTTAGCAATGGATCATGTCCTTGCAAGTTGGTAATTATGTCTTTGCTCTCCTGGAATGTAATGATGCCTTTTATTCTGTAGCTCTGTCTACAGAGGTCATCCACTGTCACCTAGAATTAAACATTGAAAAGGAAATGTGCCTCAAGATTATTCAATTGTCAAAAAATATATAATTTGACACATTTAGAAAAAAAAGCGATAAGCCTGCCACCAGAGGTGGAGGAAGGTTTTCTTTCTATGAAATTATGTGGGTGGATGGCCAATTATATGAGGATATATTTTGTTGACCTCTTCCTCCTTTGTGCAAGAGAAATGCTGTGAAGAGTACTAATGGGTACCGTTCCTATGACAGTCCCACAATATACTCCTCTTAAATACTATTAAAAATAGATTTAAAGCACCGTTAACTGACTTAAATATAGGAAATACCACAATTCATTTGTAAATGGTAAATGCAATAAAATATGGAAGTATTAAAATTATGGAAAGTATGCAAATATTGATGAAACTATTAAGAAATTTAAAGGGATGCTGCTAAAGGGAAAATCATTTTGATCTATATCTGTCTATCTTTAAGAATATTATCAACTTAAACTACCAGACAGTGACTATTCAAGAATATGTGTTGATAGATTACCACAGCTTTCATTTCGACAGTTTGTACTCTGTCCTGGGGAGACCAACAAGAAGGGGTTTGAGGGATCGGAAACTAAGATTTCTTGCATGGTGTTTCCTTGACATTGTCTCTTCCGGTGGCATAGAGAGGTGGGAGACATGATCTCCCACCTCCACAGATTCCCAGGGAAGATCCTTTGTCTGGTGGAGGGTTGTGCCCTTTGTGCTGCTTCTCTGGAACTCCTCCATCCTGGGCCATGCAGTTCCTTCAGGGAGAAGCGTGCATACACCGAGGCTGAGTTAATAGTGCTTTGATTACTATTTACTTAGGCAAGGATGCCCAGTGTAATCCTGGCTGCACAGAGAGGACAAAACATCAAAAAGAGCAGTTTATCCACCCCTCTTGCCCATACAAACCCTAGCAAAGCAATATCTGTGGAACATTCCCAGTGGGAGTTCTTCAGGGCTGGGGAGGGAGTAAATGCAGCAGACCTGACGCTTTCCTGGTATAGACACTGCCACACTTTGAGCTGGAGGTATAAATTCCAGCTTGAGGAGACATACCCTCCAAGCCAGCTACTGTGCTAAAAATAGAAGTCTAGCCATGGTGATGCACACCGTGGGGGGCTAGCTGCCCAAGTATATAGCTAGCATTTCAGTTGGGATCATACTGGGGCAGCTAGCTCACCCGCTGCTCACACCATGGTCGGCTACACTATTTTTAGTGCATTAGCTCAATCAGAGCTAGTGTGGGTATGTCTCCCTGAGTTGGAAATTACACCTTCAGCTTGACGTGTAGATGTAGCCTATGGGAGCATCTATGCTGCAATAAAAAAACCGGGTCACTGAGTCTCAGAGCCTGGGTCAGTTGGGCTCTGAGACCCACCCCCGTCACAGGTTTCAGAGCCTGGGTTCCAGTCTGAGCCTGAATGGCCACGCTGTAATATTTAGCCCTATGGTCCAAGCCCTGTGACCCCAAGTGCCCCAGGAGCCCCATCCACATATCTTCATTCTCTTTCCCTCATGTAAGTGGAAGGGAGCAGATAAACAGCTGTCTAGAACAACTGGAAATGTATAAGGAAATGTCACAAATGCTTTTGAAAACATTCAGCCAACTGAGCACAAGTGCAAAATTTTATCTGCAAATTTCTGGGAAAACAGACAAAATGGCTGTGAATTGCAAAATACAGATAAGCATTTTTATTTCTTGTGGTTGATACTGTGCATGGCTCAGTTATTTTGTTTTACAGCACTGTATTGGCAATGATATTCTTCAACTAACATTTTAATATTGTTTTAAATTAACAGTAGGAGGTGCTGACAGCAGTGACTCTGAACTGGAGCTTCCTACCACAGTGCTCAATTTAAAACCTAGAGCACGAAAAATTTTGCAAGACCAGAGCCAGCAGCAGCCACTGCAGCAATTTAGAATGGAGTGGAGGAATGAAGTTAATGGAGACCATGCTGGAAGGGTAGATAGCAGAGAAATGGACAATGAAGCTCAAGCATCCAGAGGGTTCAGGCAACCACTGCTATCGAGACCAAGATTTGGAACAGTGAGTGAAGAAAATTTGACTGAAGATGTTAGATCAACAAGACCAAAGCCACCACCACGAATAGTCAGGTGGGCATCAGAAGCTGAAAGGCATAAAAATAAATCTCAGAATCAGCCATACTGAAAACAGCTGAAGTAGAACTATCAATAATAAACTACAGATTTAAATTAGCATTCTAAACCATCTGACTGGACAATGGGATCCAGTTTAAAACCTTGGTCTGGATCCTTTGGGTTGCATGCCCGTATCATTAATTAACTGGATGAAATACTACAGCAAATACTAAACCCAAGACACAAAAGAAAACATCGTTTATGAATAACTTTTAGCAATGCTGTGACAATTATGTTCTTTTAACCACTAAGGGGAAAATGTGCCTTTTATCACACTATTAGCTCTGGAACCAAATAACCCAAGTTTGATATTTATTTATCCAACTAAAGTTTTAAAAATTCTTACAATGAAGAGAACCTTTAAAAATATTGTAGTACATATAAGATTTTATTTATGATTGAATTTTGCTTGTCTAGATCAGATTTTTAATGTGAATAGCACTTGAAATTGCACTATGCCCCTGTCCCATAGACCTTGCAAGACAAATACATTTATCACTGCAGATTATTGTTAGCATGCCCAGTATAGTAGGATGTTGTTAGGGGTTGGGAAGGCTGGAACAGGGTCAGAAAAGGGACCTAGCTGCAGAAGCAGACTCTGAAACACATTCAGTTAATGGAAAATGGGCTGTAAAATCAGGTGAAGGACACTAACTCCTGAGTTATCCTGATTCATACTATCTGCATTTTTTCCCCAGCATATAACCAGTGAAAGGTGCTGAGCATCTTCAGTGCTAGGATGAATGCTCTCAACTTTCATTCGTGTCAATGTGAGTAGATAGCACTCAGCACCTATCAGGATTGGGCTCTCAGAGGAGGAGTTGCAGGCACATCAAAAGGGTCTGTTTGAAGAACTGGCTCCTGTGTCTGTTTGTGGCTGCTGTGGAAATGCAGCAGAATTGTTATAACACTAGTCACAGGCTGAGGGTGGATGGTGTCACGGTGAGACATGGAGTCAGATTCAGGAAATGTGGGTCCAGTTCTGAGTTTTGCTTGTGAATTTGGGTGGCTCATTTGGTCTCTGTATCCCCTCAGATATTAATCCTTCATCTGCTTTGTCTTTATCTAAATTGTAAGCTCGGTGGGACAGGGACAATCTCCTATTTTTGTTTGTACTGCATGTTGCACAATGGGGCCTCAATCTCATTTAGAGCCACTAGACACTACAATAAATAAATCCTGCTATTACTGCTACTAAGACACTCATGTCTTTCTCATCTCAGGTTAGAGCCATTTTAGTTTTATTTATGTTTGAGGGTTGGTAGGTTTTTTTGTTGTTGTTGCAGTTACTGTAATACTGTTCAGGTTATGTGGAATTCTTGTATCTGCCAAATGCAAATTCTAAATCGTGTGCAGATGGAAACATGATCTTTTTAAAGGCTCACTCAAAGGCCCATGTCAAGATACTTTCTCTGCTGTGAGATGTTGATTTTTGCAAAAATACATGGCCATTTAGTTACTGTGGGAATCAGTCACCAGTGCATGACCATCTTCTTCTCTTTCGCTTATAATGGAGGGAGGTGATGCTACAAAGTTAATTTATATAAATAATTTTGAATTCATTTTTCAACAGCAACTTTTTTTTTTATTACATTTCGTAGAATTATCAGCATATACTCTCACCACATCCGAATTAGAAATGAGCCTGTGCTGGAATTTTCACACTTGAATACAGATCCAAATTTCCCCCACAATGAGATTATGTTATGACTGCGGGCGGGGGGGCGAGGGGTTTGAATTAAGTTTGAATTGTAACTTTAAAAAACACAGCAAAATTATGCACATAGAAGGTTAGTTTGGTTTACTCACTCTTTCCTTTGCTGATAAGGACTAAACAAGCAACTTGTAACTGAGCAAGTCACTTAGGGTCAAATTTTCAAAACTGGCTTCTGATTTCTCACAACTCCTGAGAACTTGCATCTTTCACTGACTTCAGCTGGAGTAGTAGGTACTCAGTGTGATTGAAAGGCAGCCCCAAATGTTTCAATTGCACACCCAAAAACGGAGGCACCTAAAATTAGGGGCCATTTTCGGAAACTTGGGACTTAACCTCTTTGTACTTCAATTACTTCATTTATAAAACAGGATAATGCTTATTTTTAAATGCATTTTGAGATACATGAATGAAAAGCAGTAAGTAAATGCACACCATACACTTACAGAATCATTATATTTTGAAGTATGTCTCCTACTACCTTTTTCCTCTACAAAGTAAACTGGAACATTATCTTTAAGACTTTCTAATCAGCACCTTCAGCTACAGCCTGCAATGTGGATTTTGTCTTTTGTTATCCAATGTCAACGAAAGTTTGTGGATGTTGGGAAATTAGAAGCCAAATAAATGTATGACTATCATCTAGCACCATCTATTGGCGGAAATGATGTATTGACTATAGACATGGTTTTCATTCCCTTCAAGAAAAACAAGTCCGCAGTGACAGAATAATTTCCGTCACAGAAGCGAAGGGAGAAATTTAGGGAGACAGAATTAAACTGAAGTTTGGCCAGGATGATGAAATGGACACACTTGTTCTTGTGAAAAAATGTTGTGGGATCATTAGTGACAGTTAGGAAACTTCAAGAGGTGAATTGCAAAACTAACCCCCCCCCCCTCAAAAAAAAAAAAAAAAAAAAAAGACAAGACTCAAGGCAGAAGAAAAGTAGTGAGGTGTGACTCATGGGGATGGCAATAGCGAGAATGGCAAGATGCCAAACTTATTTTCCTAGGCACTGGAAATGGTGGCTCTGGACACCCTGTCTCAGAACTTGCATTCCAACTCTTTCCCCTTTCTGTCTTTGTTTCTCTTGTATCCACTGATGGTGCTGCCTTCCTGGGTGAAGTAGAGGACAAATCCCATTTGCCATTAAGTGAAAGCTGGCATCTCCAAAGATAGCATTTAGCAGCAACTACCTTCCGCAGAGGGGAATCCAAATCTTGCAGATGCAGGCACTTCCAGGAATAGCATGGAAATTGAAAGCAAAGGGTAGGAGCAGACCCTAGTACAGGGATCGGCAACCTTTGGCCCGCGGCCCGCAAGGGTAAGCGCCTGATGGGCCGCGTGCCAAAGGTTGCCGATCCCTGCCCTAGTAATAGCATCCTCTTCTGTAGGGAGGTGCATAGATTGGAGCCAGAAAACAGAGGAGAGCTGGACTGGCAGGAGAAGCTAGCAACAGAGACAGTACATTCATATCTGGGCATTACAGGAATAAAAGAACAAGACGGTATTACCAGCAGTTCCTAAGGAATGGCGAACCCTCTTGCACTCCCTTCTGCTACCCTATGCAACTGAACTGACTTCCGAGCCCCATTCCCCAATTCCTTCTGCTCTTAGGCCCAACTCAGGAAAGCACTTAATCAAATGTTAAACTTTTAAGGACATGCAGAAGGCAGTGGGACTTACATATGCGTTTCAAGTTAAGCACATGCTTAAATTATGTCCTGGATAGAGATGTTTTCCTGAATGAGTGCCTAGCTGATCAGGAAGCAAGAGGTCAACCTGACCCAAGAAGTCAGTCAGGCAGAGGAAGACTAAAGAATTGAGAGAAGGCAGTCACGGAAACTAAATATACTGCATTGGATGTGCATCCCATCCAACTCCATTGACTTGGCCACCTGTCTTCTGAAATGCATTACAAGGAACAATATATAAAGTTAACAGAAGACAATTACTGAAACATTAATAAAAATGGAATGTCATTTCACTTTATTGCATTTTAAAAGAAACAATTTTGGTGCATTTTTTGTAACTAACACTACAGAGAGTAATCTTTTCCAAAATACTTCAAAATCACTTTTTGCTATAAATAAAAGCCACTTTGTCCAGTAGCATCAGCTACAGTATGTCCCTGAGACCACATCTTTTACAGGCTTCTCACTCCAAATATTAATTTTCCGTAATACAGATTTAGACAATAAGAAAAATACAATACATCTTCCAAACTAAAAATCACTCATATATTAAAGCAAAATAATAATAATAAAATAAATAAAATTTGGTTGTGGAAAGCAAAAAGTGTTTCAGCTTGTGCATAAACATAAAAAGTGAAGTGTTGAGTCCTATCACCCCTAAGAGTGGTATGAAGACAATTGTTAAATCTAGTGTAAGCTAATTTCATCATGCATTTGATCTAAGAAAGCCCTCCACCCTCCTTTTGTTATCAGTGTCACAAGTTAGAATGACTTTCTATCTGTTGGTTGTTGAGTAAGAAGATCAAAGTTGTTAAATCCAAATACCAGTCCACTATGTTTTATTTCCACTTCATTCCAAGTGGCAGCAGCAAAGCAAAGTTTGCCCTTGTTGCCAAGAAGGCTAACAGCATACTGGGCTACAGTGGTAGATGCATTGCCAGATCAAGGGAAGTGATTATTCCCCTCTATTTGACACTGGTGAGGCCACATCTGGAGTACTGCATCCAGTTTTGGGCCTCCAACTACAGAAAGGATGCAGAGAAATTGGAGAGAATCCAGTGGAGGGCAACAAAAATGATTAGGAGGCTGGGGCACATGACTTATGAGCAGAGGCTGAGGGAACTGGGCTTATTTCGTCTGCAGAAGAAAAGAGTGAGGGGGGATTTGATAGCAGCCTTCAACTACCTGAAAGGGTTTTCCAAAGAGGCTGTTCTCAGTGGTGGCAAACGACAGAACAAGGAGCAATGGTCTCAAGTTGCAGTGGGGAAGTCTAGGTTGGATATTAGAAAAAACTATTTCTCTAGGAGGGTGGTGAAGCACTGGACTGGGTGACCTAGGGAGATGGTGGAATCTCATTCTTAGAGGTTTTTAAGGTCTGGCTTGACAAAGCCCTGGCTGGGATGATTTAGTTGGAGTTGGTCCTGCTTTGAGCAAGGGGTTGGACTAGATGACCTCCTGAGGTCTCTTCCAGCCCCAATCTTCTATGATAAAGATCCCTGTTCTGGGGAATGATGTTTCTTTCCTGAGTGGAGGGGAAAAGGGCAAAAGAATTAGTGGGGACGTTTTGAGGCTCTTGCTTAAATGGTCACCAGGGATAAAAATTTCAAAAGTGACTTAGGTGCCTAAGACTCAACTGAAAGTCAATAGGACTTGGGGTCCTAAGCACCTAAGTCACATAGCAAAACTTAATCCCAGATCACCAAAAAAAAAAAGATGAAATCTACAGTACATTAAAAATGAGAAGATTCCATTTTCTGCATGCTTAACTCTCATACAGAAATCAAGGGTACCCCCTGAAAACAAGCACATATATAGACTAGTCTCATTGTGTCCACCTATAAAATGTCAAGTAATTAAAATATGTGCTCCCATTGTGCTCTTAGTGGGATTTTTCCAGTGATTTCAAACAAGAACAGGCATTCTGTAAGAAGGAAGGAAAAAGTTGATTTAAAAACAAAATTACAAAACACCATCTGTGTTGCATGTACACATCATATATGCTAAATTCAATTTAAAAAAATCTGCCGAGCGGCTTTGTATACTACATCAAATAATTAAACAGGAAGTGCTATGAAACTTTCAGATAAAAGGCAATACAAGAACAAACTTTTTTTTTTAAACTAGTGGATAAAATGTAATGCTCAGAAAAGTGAGACTAGTAACACTGACTTGAACCTGGTATAGTATGGGTCAGTGCTATGGAAACCATCCCCATTAAGTCTGTCAATGCATTTCAATCTTTACCTGCATCAACCTCCATTAGCTTTGGCTTGCTAAAATGGATGCAGAAAAATGAAGACTAAGCTGCCAAACACACATTTTCCCTGGTTACCTAAACTGGAATTTAAATGTATGTCTTCAGAGATGAAAAATAATGGATTAATCCTACATGGAACAAACACTTTAAAACATCACTAGATTTTCCAAAATGTGTCTTAAACAACCATTTAAAGAGCAGGAAGGAGCGGTTATTCTTAAAATGAAGATGGAACAAAACTGCACAGGAAGTTCTGGGAGTTCCTTAAAATACTCACTTATGACAGAAGGTTGCCAGATGAAGGTGTTCAATAATGGGGGGAGGGATAGCTCAGTGGTTTGAGCATTGGCCTACTAAATCCAGGGTTGTGAGTGGAATACTTGAGGGGGCCACTTAGGGATCTGGGGCAAAATCAGTACTTGGTTCTGCTAGTGAAGGCTGGACTCAATGACCTTTCAGGGTCCCTTCCAGTTCTATGAGGTATATCTCCATCCATTATATTTAATATAATAGTCCAGGTACCACTAGTGCAAATTCCACTGTAATTTACATCGTCTCATCTTCAATCACCCTTATTCTACATGATGGCATTTTCTCTTAAAATACCTTATATATTATATATAAAAAGAAACCTACGTGCTAGAGCATACACAGCTCTATTTACCAGAAATGCTGGGACAGAGGAGTGAAAGCAGAATGTCAGCCAGCCAGTTGGGAATGGTTAATTATGCTGCATGGGAAAACTTCTAGGCAGAGCATGCATCACAAGTTATATATGGAATCTCTGATTTATCAACAAGCCATGGTTTATCCAGGCCATGGAGGCCAATGGTTTATCCAGGTCAGCCTTAATTTCTCATACTGGTAAGTGCACATAACAAATTTTACTTCTTTAAATAAAAAATTCATTTGTCTGTCTCTCTCAGTCAAAGAGACTATCAGTTTTACCATCATGCTTCAATGTGGGGTTGCAAACTGGATTATTCATCAGCCATTTATATATTCAGAGTCAGAAACATTTTTCTTGAAGGGATTTCAACCTTATTAGCACAAAGAAAATACAATGCTCATTTTACAAAGATTTTAAATGATACCTGCACCTTTGAAAGAGAATTTCTCTCTGAACTACAGCTCTGAGAATTCCTGTCTTGATGTATGATCCTGCAGCAGACAGGTCTGTATGAATCTGAGGGCTCAGTCATGCTGGCCTCCCCTTGAACTTGTACCATTCCTTTTAGAAAACAGCCTGCTGCTGCAATACTGGTTTCTTTAGTGCTCACCATTCTTTAGTATAACATATCCCCAGTTATTTGAATTACTTTGCATTTTATTGATGATGCATCAGCCTGATTTAATAAGCTGCTATTCACTTTTTAATTTAGCATTTCTACCACTGCAATATCGTGGTGTGTTCAAGAGCATTATCAGAATAGCCACGAGTGCCAGCCCCACACCAAGACTTGGAGGGCCACAGGAACTGAACTCCTGTGCGATTCCTGAGAGAAGAGGGGCAATTATGCGTCCCACAGATGTCACAGACTGGCCAACTCCTAGGAGCGTGCCACTGGCCTGATTCCCACCCAGGGTTAACTCAAGGTCAGTGATGCAAGTGCGTCCTACAGTGGTTGAAAATGCTAAAAATGTTGACGATAAAATGACTGTCCATATGCTGAATGCTGTGGAATATAGCATTATCAATACACAGGTGAGAACAGTGGAATGTAATAAAAGTGCATAAGTGTTATGTTGATAGAGTCTTGTTATTGGTCCAAGTAAAAAACCAGCAAGTGCTCCAAGGGTGCTACTATAGCTTATGAGGTACCCTGTGAACTTAGGTTTCACCCCAAATCTCTCTTCAATTGCCAGAACAAAATTGCTATAATACAGCATTACAGCTACAGACATTAGTAACCGTACTAAAAATATATCCCACAGATCAGAGCATGCAATGCTTTTAATCCTCTTCAGCACTGACACAACTGGAATCCATAGGGACTGGAGGGGAGTATCATATTTCATTGCTCCATTAGATAATGATTGAACCTGCAGGTCATAGTTTGCCTTTGCTGTCACTTTGCTGTTACTGGTGGTCTGTTTGTTTTCATTACTATCTGTGTGTTCCTCACTCCATGGTAACATCCAGACCAGGCCTGTAGAGGTAATGCATTACAATCGGTTAACTGTAAACAGTTACGCTCTTTACCACATGCTCAAAACACGCAAGTTACTGTTATGTTTTAATGATGTCTCTAATTGTAGAAATCAAAGACATAAATGAAAGTATTTGCACTTTGTTGGCAACATTTCATCTTAAAATAATCACAAAACAGTTTACAAAAATTAAGTACAACATAACCCATATAGTTACTATTGGTTTCTACATACTTAAATGGGGCTCTATAATAAGAGAGAAAGGTTAAGTGACTTGCTCATACAGATCTGAGAACTGAACCCAGGATTCCAACTCCCATTCTCCAGCTCTAGACAAAAACAACACTCCATCTACTGTATCTGGATGTAAAAAAGAAATAGAGAGGGGGAAGGCTGTCTTGAACTATTTTCAAAGTCAGAAGTATACATTCAAAGAGCAGTCTGAATGCACAGAACAGAAGGGCATTACAGTCATACTACTGTACAAACAGCATGAACACATCGCCTGAAAAAGCCTGAAGTGCAAAATACTTCATACAACTTACCAGCATTCAGAATGAAGATAAAAGAACAGATTAAAGATGTCAGGTAAAAGCCACTCTCTAGCTCTGTGAAGTAGCCACCAACCACAGGACCCAGGATGAAACCAACACTGGAGGCTGCATTGAAATGTCCTAATACAAGAGGGCGCTCTCTCTCAGAAACCAAGTCAGAAAGAAGAGCTTTTGAAATGGAGAGAGTGTGTTTGAAAATACCTGCAAGTTAACATAAAAACATACAGGAAAACTATATCATATTTATTTAGCATGTGATGTAATTTATAAGGTTGTGTTGAATTATTGTTTGAAAATTCCAAAAGCTACAAATCATCCAATGCCAGAGCTATAGAGGTTGTGTCATGGGGGTGGTGAGCTGGGCACGTGACGAGTTTGGCAGCAACCATTCCCTCGGCTAGTTGAGGGTTGGGACACAGGACTCATGTTAAACAGAGATCTGTGTCAAATGAGAAAAACAGCTCAAATAGAATAGAAGCAGCATCTCTGAATGGTAGATCCCAGTAGAGGTGAGGCAACTGCCAGACACATCGTGTCTTGTGGTCAGTGCTGGGGAAAGAATGATACGGCTGGCTATGGACACCTGCAATTGATACAGTACAATCCCAGGCTGTTGAACAGTAGGTGTTGACAGGCCGAGAGAAGCAGTAATTAATATGAATTCTCGGCATTCTAAAAATGCAACACGTGCACAATAAAATATCTTTCTCTGCTCCTTCCCCACAAAAGGATTATCTTACACCACCACAATCCACAACCACTGGCAATATAGGAGCATTACAAAAACCTCTAAAGAGGTAGTTAAATTTTTAAAGATTTATCAAAATAAACAAACCACTGAAGTTCCTTTATGGTATCAAAAAACCCACTGCCTCCCCTATCGAAGAAACAAAGAAGTTTTCTTTGGAATGAGGCTAGTCGAGTCAGAATTTTAAAAACCTATTATCTGAGTTTTATAATACAGGTATGTTGATGGAAACTTAGTGTTAGTGACACTAACAAATATGCTTTTACACAACATACACATTCCATTACGTAGTAAGCCAAGCTTTTACATGATATCCTATTTGGAAATATATGTTCAGTATGACAATATACTGAAGATGTTATATATCATGTTATATGGTGCACACAGACTAACATTTTTAGAAGTTATTAGTGACTTTGGGTGCTCAGCTTGAGGAACATTAAAGTGGCCTGATTTTCAGGAAGTGATAAGCACTCATCCTTTGAAAAAACAGTCCCTGCACTAAGGTGTCTGAGAAGTTGTTCACCTCCTCCCCCACCCTCAAAAAAAAAAAAGAAAAAAACCACTGGCCACATTTCGCATAATTTAAAAAAAAAACTTAAAAATTAAATGAAAAATGCACTGAAAAGATACACTTAGAAGTCTTTTCAAAGCTGGGGTTCCATAAGTGCCAAAGAACCATTGCACTTGTGATAAGTAAAACTGTTCAAAGCTGCTATCCAGCTTGTCCCCATATCTAAATACCATGACTTCCCCAGCAATAATTCTCAAACTAACATTGGACTGAATATAAATCCAAGTACCAAGTCAATTACTCACCTACAGGTATTCTTGCAATGGCAAACAAACACACACTGGTGGACATGCCAAGCAGCAAATAACCCAGTGCACTGAACAGGATACAGGCAAGCAGGGAATGTTGTCTTCCTATTACATCACTCCAGCAGCCCTGGTGAGACAATAAATGAGTGCTTTTATAGTACTGAACTACCCATTGTAAACAATATGCATGTCTGAATTAAATTGATTACTTCTCTTCTCAAAAGAGAGGTCCCTGAGGGACCATCAATGGAAACATTCATAAACAGATTAGATAACATTCATAATAGTATTGCGTCTAGATGCCAGAGGCTGGACACGATGGACTAAATTCAACCCTGAAGTCAATGGGAGAAGCACCTGCTTGCACCATGAATTAATTTTACTAGATGAGGTATGAAAGCCAAGCTTAATTTAATTTAATGTCTCATCTTAATTTTATGTAAACTCATGACAATATAGTGAAGTATCATGGGTGACAGCCTAATGAAAATGCCATCACACCAACACTCACCACTATTATTTATTTATGATAGCAACTACTGTGTGCTAGATGCCTGCCAAACACTCAGAGAGGGCAGTCCCGGCATGAGGGAGCTCTCAGTCTGAGTGCAGACAAACAGAAGAAGGTCATGGGAAGGGGAAAATTAAAAGGTAACCTATATACAATAAGTCAGCTTAATTCACTACATGCAGCATGACAGAAAAGAGTCTTTAAGTAGGAAGGGTAGGAGCCTTACACATAAGTTCAGGGAAGCTGCAAGAGACAGAGGAAAAGGTGACTGTGTGCCAAACAGGTGGATGAAACCTAGGAGCACTGGTTCCAAAGTACAGATCTGAATGTTGGCAGGTACAGTATGCATTCCTGACCTATGGCTTTGGGGTTGTGTCCTTGTGCATATTTGTTTTAGGAAAGGAGGGGGAAAAGCATAACTTACGGGGAAAAAATAAAGTTTGAGAGACACTGCATAAATTAAGGCCACCTGGCAAATTACAACAGACTCCATATCCCTATTTCTCAAACTGGGGTCGCTGCTTGTGCAGGGAAAGCCCCTGGCGGGCCGGGCCAGTTTGTTTACCTGCCCAGACCACAGGTCCGGCCGATCGTGGCTTTCACTGGCCATGGTTCGCTGCTCCAGGCCAATCGGGGCTGCTGGAAGCGGCAACCAGTAAGTTCCTCGGATCGCACCACTTCCAGCAGGTCCCATTGGCCTGAAGCAGCAAACCGTGGCCAGTGGGAGCCGCGATCAGCCGGACCTGTGGACGGGGCAGGTAAACAAACTGGCCCGGTTCGCCAGGGGCTTTCCCTACACAAGTGGCGAACCCAGTTTGAGAAACACTGCTCCACATTAATCACAGAATTGCAAACATGGAAAACATAATTTCAGAGATCTGGTCCATGATACCATTTCTTTTATTTAGACTACTGCGTTCAAGAAAATTGTTCTAATAGCAACACAACATTAAACAGAATGTTGCATGACTGACACTTCGTAATATTTGAATGATTAAACTACTACTTTCAAATCTAAGCAGAGATTTGGTTTTCAGCTAAAAATTTCATCTTGTGTACTAGGATTTGATTAGTCCCTCGAACTGACACAAAAAGTTCCACAGAGGGTAAGAACAGTTCCTCCAACCTCAAGGGCTTGTGTAAACACTAGTGTAATGCCGACAGACCTCGGTTATTGGCGTGCAAGATCGAACCCGGGATCTCTGGAGCTTAGTGTATAAGCTAAAAGCCAACTCGCTGTTAGCTAAGGCTGTAGAGCACACACAATTTCTCTCTCTCTCTAAGTGGTCTCAGTGCTACTAGATGGGACAGAACAGGAGGTGTGGGGGTTACACTAGCAAATGTACAGTTTCACATTCCCCAAAATATTACCATTAATGTTATCAATTTTCCTACAAAGTTAATAGAAACATCAATATATATTTAAGATTCAGTATTCAAAACTTACCACAAATGTGCTGGAAAAGAGCTGCAGTAAACCATAAGAAGATCCTAAAATAAAAATAGTGAAAAAGACACTGAGAATTAAGTATGAACAGACTAGTGAAACTGGCTTTAAAATGGTTCTGCAAAATGGGAAAATTAACAAAATAATTCATTAGAAGTACAGGAACAGGCAATAGGGAAAAGCAGGGGCAGGGTCCGGCATGAACAAGAGTTTCACCACTGTGATGGATGAATTTTCCTCTTTTTCTGGGCTTCTCAAAATTGCAACACTATTCAACTGAGAAGTATGAAAGCAGAAGTATGCTGCTTTGCCAGGGGAAATAACTGAAACTGGGACAGTTGGCATCCTACACCAAACATTATGACAGGGCATTGTAGCAGCAGGCCTGGAAGAAATTGCAAATCCTACCCTTCAAAATGAAGGGTAAGAACCTAGCAGCAATTGGCAATAGGAGAGAAGGAACAGAAAGAAGAAAACAATTCCAGCATGGAGCCAACAGTACAATATTTGTCAGTCTGTTTTACTGATTAAAGGACACCCCAGCTCTCTGGCTCTTTGAACACTTAAAGTCGTTGCAGAGGGTAGAGGTGATAATGTACTGTATACTAAAGTTACTGCATAAAAAACATTTCTGTCAACCAAACTCAGAACTGGGATTAGCATCAGAAGGAGCTTTATTCCATGCAAACTGAAAAGGCAGGAGATTAAAAATCTGGATATAAAGAAGACATTTATATCATCATTACTATTTATAAACGATGCACTAGACCTGTATTTGTGTTATAAGCCAGCACCCCAGAATCACTTCAATGGACGAGAGGAAGCTACAGAACCCCAAAAGGTCATAATTTGGAACCCACCACACAGTAGCTTCTGAAGACAACTATGAAGAAATACAACGACTTAATAGTGGGACAATCACGATTATAAGGGGGAAGAATCAGCTGCAGAAAAATGTCTATCTTGCTTAGAGCTTGCCATTGTTTTCCACTGTGTGGCTACTGAAGGTTAGTTATGATACATATCTGACTTCTACACCATGTCCTGGGTAATCAGTACCCACGCTGTACTCACCTACTACTCCTGCAACAGTTGGACTTGCTCCTAGAGACTTGATATGAAGGCTTAACAGAGGCACTACCATACTTACACCAAAGAAGTCCTGAAAGAATAGGGAGAATGGAGTTTCAGTAATTGAGCATATTTACAAAGATACAGAAAGTCAAGATTTAGGAATAAGTGATTCTGTATTTTAAAAGGGTATTAAATTTTAATTAACTAACAATCTAGGATCAGGTCTACATTTGGAAGGCTCCATCTGTACTTATATACCAGCATATTACACCGGTCAAGTGCTTCTAGCGTGGATGCAGCTTATTCTAGCTGCCCTGAGTGAAACAAGCTATACTGGTAAAAACATCTACATGTATGTATGACTGCATCTACACTAGGGGTTCTAGAAGGCACAGTAATGCTGATCACAAATCACACTTTCATCACACACATGATCAAAAGTTTGTAACACAGACCTGGTCTATAAGAAATAAAAAGTTTTGCATGACAGAGAAAGTGTTGTGTTGCATTGTATAATCCTTGCAATTTGACTGCTATGTTCACAAACTACAATTTTTTAAGCTAAAAACTATGACAGGAACTACTTATCTTCTAAATGGTTCTAAATACCTGAAAAAAAGCAGTGCTACACTCTTTCAGAAGACCTAGCTAAGAAATATTTAATGCTTTATATATTATATATATATATATATATATATATATATATATATATATTTGAAGTTGAATAATTAATTCTAAATTTTCAAAATGGTAGGTTTGCACTAATAGCATTTTTAATTCAGCAATATAAATAGTCTGATGCATCATGCAAATAAGAAAAAAGCTTCTCTGTGTACAAATAATTAAGTTATGAAAACAAACATTTAAAACACTTTGAAAAATGCATGTAAAGTACAGTCTTTCAGTTGAAAAACATCATCTACAATGGGAAGAGAGGCTTTCAAGACAGCCCACTCCTGTAAGCAGATTGCCACTGTAATGAAAGAAAAATAATGTAAAGTGTTATACAGGATACAGTACAGAGGCAAGGCAAAGCATAAGGGAAGCAGGGATTTCCTCAGTAGCATCAGAGGAAGGCGAGACAACATGTGGGGGTTCTACACTCCTATACTGTACAAGGATCTCCTGGCCTGTCCTTTCACATTTTTATCTTTTGTTAACTTACCACGCTGACCTGCTAATTCTTTATTGCACAATGCTGCTTGCATGCCACTTCCACATCAGAGTGGAACTGTGCTGAAGGGGATTACTGAAGCAGTATCACCTTTTATGAGAGACTACTGCAGTTGGACTAAACGTTCGTAATAGTCTGTCCAAAACTAGAATAGAGATGTCATTACAAATACAATTGAGTCAAATGCTTCAAATACCTCATTAAGCAGTCATGATGGCTAATTTTTATATATACATACACTCACAAAACTATTAAATATTTATTAGCATAAGTCTAATAATACCCAAAGCTGAACTCTGGTACTCCTTAAGTAACATAATCTTTAAGCCCAGAAATTGTTACTAGTATTTGCATGTCAGTGAAGAACAGTCATTATTTCTTATTTTAAAGAGAGAAGCGTATGTTATTCTAAACTCTAATTTACTGACTATGGGAAGGTTATGTAGTAGACAACAGCTCAGTGACATCTTTCAGCTACTATTCACAGCGGTCACCCTTAGAAATGCGCCAATTGCCTTCTATGGCAGAGTAAATTTACCTCAGTATTTGAAGGGTTCTAATTATTACCTATAATGAGTATAAGGAAGTTTATGAAACACTGCAAATATAAATGTAAGCATTATCTATTTAAAGCAAAACAGACAAGCTCTGGGGAGCACTAGTGCCTGCTGCTTTTTCAGACTTGTAAGGAGAAAGACACAGTCAAAAAGGAAGCATGAACAAAGGAAATGAAGCAAAAACGAGACAGATTTATTTATCAAGGGTGGAAATGATGGAAAATAATATAAAAATACAAAAAAGAAAAATGTCAGTTCTCTTCGGCTAGTTTAAACGAAGTAACTTGCAGTAATACAAACACATACAAAAACATTTCCCCCGTTTTATAAATCTTAAATGCTTATTTCTGAATTAAACTATCACACTGGCTAATTGAACTGAAAGCACTCAAGGTCCCAAACATGAATGGTTAGTTTGCCTACGTTAATAGACAGTATAAACATAGTGCTTTAATTTAGTAACAGGGCAAATCCTTATCTCTCTCCTACATGTGCAGATGGCTCTCTTTGCATGAAACCACTATGGTACCACTTTCCAAGGGGCTGAACAGGATTTGGTGAGTGCACTCCCTATTTAGAATACTCTGCTCAACAGGGGCATCTTGCATGGTTGCATGCAGGGGGAGATTTGGAAATAGGGCAGGACTGGAAGTTCTACAGCCAAAGCAGAATCAGACCCAGGCCACACAGCAAGTCAGTGACAGAGCCTGGATTAGAACTGAAGAGTTCCTGAATGCAGCTCTCTTTCTGAGTCCACAGAACAAATCATTCAATCCCTTAACAAGGGCTGCTAAGAAAGGAAGATTTCACATGATTTAGTTCAATAAAAGTGCCTGACAAATTGTCTTCAGTAAACTCCAATTAACAATTTTTTTTGTTTGGAAGTAAACCCTACACTGCAGTATTAGCAAGCCAACTTGAAAGTGAAAGAGACTCCATTGTCCAAACTGCATTAAGAGTAAACAGCACACCACTGCAGTGAATACTTGAGTACTGAACAGAACAGGCTGTCTTTGCCCATCCCTAAGCTCAGACATTTGAAGGAATTTTTCCAGTCCCTTAGGACTCCCTCAGGAAGCTCAGGGCTTTTTTGGCCAGGTAGTTGCTATTATTGTCAAGGCCAGGGGAGCTTCAACCATAACTGTGACGTTAAATACAAACACAGGAGAAATGGGTGGTGTCCGGTCAGGCTACAAAAAGGCAGCTCTCAAAGCCAGATGCTCTAGGGTCATTTACAGTATGGGACAGAATCTATTTTATAGGTGGATTACACATATTTAAGGTTACATTTGTTATTTGTACATTCTCCACCCCTACAAACAGCAGAGAAGATCTGCCATGGGCTGCAGGAGTGCCTGGCAATGGAGCTGAGGATCCTGTCTCAGGGTTTGCTGTGTGTTCAAGTGAAGACAAGTTGCAGAGACACCACCGTGGTAGCCCTGGTTCACGTACAGGCCAGATAGTATTTGCGTTTTTACATTTACACACACACACACACACACAGCCCCAGGGCAGGACGGACACACAGACACACACACACACAGCCCCAGGGCAGAATGGACGGACACACACACTGCCCCAGGGCAGGACGGACATACACGCACAGATCCCCAGGGCAGGATGGACAGACAGACACACGGACACACACAGAGCTCCAGGACGGGACGGACATACACGCACAGAGCCCCAGGGCAGGACAGACAGACACACACACACATACGCACAGAGCCCCAGGGCGGGACGGACAGACAGACACACACACACGCACAGAGCCCCAGGGCGGGACACACACACACAGAGAGCCCCAGGGCGGGACGGACAGACAGACACACACACACACGCGCGCGCACGCATAGAGCCCCAGGGCGGGACAGACAGACACACACACACACGCACAGAGCCCCAGGGCAGGACACACACACACACACATACTATTAATTTACATAATTTCTTATTTGGGCTATCAGTTAATGATTTTCTGTGCTGATGAAAGTAGGCTAGTCAGTTATCAAATTATTGTCTGTATCTATCGATTGGTTTCCCTAACAGTTCTCCAGTAGGGAAAGGGCGTTGATTGACTAAGGACTCTTCCCTGTACATTTTCTAAGCACTGGTGGAGATTGTCAGAAGTTGTCAGAAGTACAAATTTGGAGTTGAGAGATGTCCTATGATGTTAGTTCATTATTTTCTAAACGAGAGAGAATCAATGTACCACACTATGAGGCGTATAGTTACGGTGCGATCTGACAAGCTAGTGGCTATTTTTTTCTTTTCATCTAGGAATCAGGAACATAACTCACTGCTGTTTATGCATGGGTTTTAAAGCAGCGCGACGGGAAGGGGGCAGGACAGACATGACACACACCACACATCGCACAGAGCCCAGGGCGGGACGTGGACAGTACAGACACACACACACGCACAGAGGCCCAGGGCGGGGAACACACCACACAGAGAGCCCAGGGCGGGACGGACAGACAGACCACACACCCAACACGCGCGCGCACGCATAGAGCCCAGGGCGGGATCAGACAGACACATCACACACACGCCACAGAGCCCCAGGTGGCAGGACACACACACACACACACAACAGCCCGGGAGGACACACACACCACACACACGCCCCAGGGCAGGACACACACACACACACACACACACTATCCCCAGGGCCAGTACGACGGACACACAGACACACACACTGCCAGGGCAGGACAACACACACACACGCACACAGAGCCAGGCAGGACACACACAACACATACACTCACAGAGGGCCCCAGTGGGCAGGAGACACACCACACACACACCCGCACGAGCCCCGGCAGGAGACCAACACACACAACACACCGCACAGAGCCCCCAGAGGCAGGAGACACACACACATCACACCACACGCACAGAGCCCCAGGGCAGGAGACCACACACACACACACACACGCCACAGGAGCCCCAGGCAGGACACCACACACGCGCATGCACACACCACACACGCACAAGAGCCCCAGGGCAGGTGACACACACACACACGCAATTGCACACTACACACACAGAGCCCAGGGCGGGACACACACACACACACCATACCCCAGGGCAGACAGGACAAGACACACGGACACACACTCCCCAGGGCAGGACGGACACACACACACAGCGCGCCAGGGCAGGATGGACGGACACACACACACGCACACAGCGCGCCAGGCCAGGACACACACACACACTATCACGCACACCAGCGCGCCAGGGCAGGACACACACACACACGCAACACGCGCGCTCAGGCAGGAGACACACACACACACACACACACACACATCACGCACAGAGCCCCAGGGCAGGACACACACAACACACACACACCACACGCACCAGAGCCCAGGGCAGGACACCACACCACACACACACCACGCACAGAGCCCCAGGGCGGACACATCACAACCGCACCACACACACGCACAGAGCCCCAGGGCAGACAAACACCACCCGCACACAACACACCACAGAGCCCAGGGCAGGACACACACACGACGGCACACGCACACACACACACAGAGCCCCAGGGCAGGACACACACACACGGAACAACACACACACACACACAGAGCCCAGTGGCGGACACACACACACGCACACACACACACAACAACCACAGAGCCCCAGGAGGACACACACACACACACACAGAGCCCCAGTGGCAGGGACAGACGGACACACGGACACGCAACAGGCCCCAGGGCGGAGGACATACACGCACAGGAGCCCCAGGGCAGGGACGGACAGACACACAGACACGCACACAGAGCCCCAGGGCAGGGCACACACACAACACCACACACACAGCCCCAGGGCAGGACAACCACACACCACACCACACAGCCCCAGAGCAGGACACGGACCACACACACACACACACACAGCCCCAGGGCCAGGGACCCCCAACCCGGGGGGGGGAAAACACACACATCACACACACAGCCCCAGTGGCAGGACTGGACACCACACCACCACACACAGCAAACACAAGCCCCAGGGCGGACACGGACACACACACACACACACCCAACACACACAGCCCAGGGCAGGACACGGACACACACACACACACACCAGCCCCAGGGGCAGGACACGGAACACACACACCCACACACAGCCCCAGGGCAGGTACACGGAACACACACACACACACACACACACAACAGCCCCAGGCAGGACACGGACACAACACACACAGCCCCGCTAGCCGATGCACAGGGCAGGACACGGGACAACAAGCCCCAGGGCAGGGGACACCACACACACACACACACACGCCCCAGGCCCGGCAGGCGGTGATGAGCGTCCCGCAACTTCACCAGGGAAGCCACCAGGTAGAGGACACAGACCACGGCGGACTGGGACCCGAGACCCACGCAGCGGTGGCAGAGAGGAGCCGCCGGCCAGG